>NC_086153.1:104330309-104633340 GCF_035149785.1 Candoia aspera
ACAGGAACGAAAGAATTACACCATTATGGTCTGATGTAACTGTTCTTCCACTATATAAATTGGCTGCCAAGGCAGCACATGCTTCTACATGGATGGTGCCCGCTGTAAGTTTTAGACAAACATCTCAAGGAAAAAAGAAGTAGAAAAGCCTTTCAGGGGTACCCAAGGACAAGAGGAAAAATGTATGTGCAAAACTCTAAGCCCGTGGGCTGTAGTGCTCTGCTGGGTGTAACATCCTGCAAAATCATTCTTTTGACAGCATGTCAAAATGAGGTTCATCATTCAGCTGGGTTCTTGGTGCTCTCTGACCTTGGTTTTCTTCATGTAGCTGTTTCATTGCCAGACTAGGAAACGCCCTCAGTGCTCTGACATGAGGAAATGACTCTCCATGGGAAGCTTAGCATTTTGGCTTTGGCAGCACCAATAACGTTGAGGTGTGGGAATTGGGAGGGAATCTTTGTGACTTCAGTCCAGCCTCTACTCAAACCGCTCTAAATATAAGGTTGGCCCTCATGGAGCATAGTGTCAAACATGTGTTCAGGATTATAATAGAGACTTATCATCCCTTTCACAGCATCTCTGGAATGGGCTAGGCAACTTGTGGCGCTCCAAATGCAGCTGACGCACCGTTCTCAGAACCCCTAGGAAGCATGGAGAATGGTGAGACCTGCTAGGAGCAGTAGTTCAGTGATATCTGGAATGCCACAGGTTGTCTACCGCAGATGTAGAAGTATGCACAATTTGTGCTTACTTTATAAGGGATTCTACAAGTAGAAGCTGTTGCTGGGCTAGAATAAAAGTTTCAGTTGTCAAGAAAAGGTGTAAGCTTTGTAGAGAACTCTTAAAAATTGAACATGGATCTTCTGTATGTAACATAATGTTAACATAAACTCTGAGGGGAAAAGTAATACAAGTTACTTTTAAAATGACATTATTATTATTATAGAGTGATTTCATGCCAGTAAGTATCTTCTGGTGTTTGTTAGTACAAGACCAGATAACACATTTGTTATTTATTTTAATTTGTTAGATTTATATCGCACCTTCCCTCCAGTAGCCCAAGGCACTCTTTCCTCCAGTTTTTTCCACACCAAACCTGTGGGAGAGGTTGAGCTGAGAGAGGGCTGTACTCAGGTCACCCAGTGAGCTTCTATGGTGGAGATAAACCTGAACTTGAGTCTCCTGGTTGTAGTCCAATATTGTGACCTTGATGAAATAGGTGTATAATTAGCACATGTTTGATATTCTACTTGGTTAGAAATTACAATAATAAAAATTCCATTCAGATCAACTGGTAAAGTACTAGATGGATGTTGCACTAAAAATTTTTAAAGATTACAACCCAAATACTGTCCATGATTTACATCACAGTATAGGTTTTTTTAAAAAAAAATCTGTTCAGTCGTGTCCTATTCTTGAAGACTGCTTGGACAAGTCCCTGCAATTTCCTTGGCAAAGTTTTTCAGAAGCAGTTTGCCCTTGCCTGCTTTCCCAGGGCTGAGAGAGAGTGCCTGGCCCAAGGTCACCCAGCTGGCTCTGTGCCTAAGGTGGGACTAGAACTCTTGGTCTCCTGGTCTCTAGCCTGATGCCTTAACCACTACACCAGACTGGCTTTCAGTATAGCACAGCACAGCACAGCATAGCATATATCACTCTGTAGTAGTAATGTACTATACTGTGTAAGCAGGACTTGTCCTAGACAACAGGGTGATCATTTAAGAATATTAATATAATTTGTACCTTTGTATCACACTAAGGAGGCTCTTGCCTTAATTCTTTCACTGGATGTTGAAAAAAACCTATTGGCAGTACTCTAGTTACCTCTAAATTGAAGGGCTCCTATTACATTCCCTGATAAGAATAGAAGATGCAGTTGAAAACAAAGGAATGGGCTGTGGTGCAAATAATTGGAGCAGCCTTTAGATTAACCTAAAGCAGTGTTCCTCAACCTTGGTGGCTTTAAGATGTGTGGATTTCAATTCCCAGAATTCCCCAGCCAGCAATGCTTAAAGCTGCCAAAGTTGAGAAACACTGGCCTAAAGATTAGGAGCTGTTTGCCTAGTGAATTTTAACCCTTTCTGAAATGCCAAGACAGGGCTTCTCTTGCTCTGATATTCTTCCCTGTCTAGGTGCCTCTTCCCCAGTTTTGTTTCCCTTCTACTTCCTTCTAGCACAGCTACCCCTTCCTCCTTCTCTGTTTTCATTTCCATTTTTGCTGCTCCTGCCTCCTGTTTCCCCCACCACAACAACTCTGTGAAGTGGATTGGGTTGAGAGTGGCTTGGTGTGAATGTGTTTATATAGATATGCTTTGCGTGCATAGGTATGCTCTTGTCTGTCAGAGCAGTTTCTGCATATATGGGAGAATCCCTGAATATGCAGGGATCTGTTAATTTCATAAATGGAGTTTTATTTTATAGGCAGTTAATTTTAATAAGCAGTTCTGTTTTGTTCTGTTCTACTTTTGTTCTGGCCTTATCCTTTTTTGTGGTGTGGCTTCTGGAAGGTGTATCTATAGCTACATGTACATACCGACACACAAATGTCGGTTGGACATCAGGAATAACTACCTAAAGGTACGAAGTGTTCCAACTGTGGAACAAATTGCCTTGGGAAGTGGTGGATTCTGCTCTGCCGGAGGTGTTTAAACAGGGGCTGAATGGCTATCTGTCAGGTATGCTATAGGAGTGGATTCCTCACTGGGCAGGGGGTTGGGTAGATGATCTCCTAGATTCCTTGCACCCTTTACATTCAGTGGCAAATGTCAAGGACAGGTTTCAGCTGGAGCTGGTCATCCTGGTTGGGGAAGAGAGGAAGCTGGGTAGTGTGCTGGGTATATCAGCACAGGCCCAGATTTTGCCTGTGCTGAGATATAGATAGATAGATAGATAGATAGATAGATAGATAGATAGATAGATAGATAGATAGATAGATTTTATTTATTTATTTATTTATTTATTTATTTATTTATTTTCTGTCCCGCCTTTATTATTTTTATAAATAACTCAGTAGATAGATGATAGATTTCTGCATTATCTGTTTTTTGGGGGGCGGTTGTCTTTAATTCATTTTGGTTAAATATGGTACCTATTTTTTGTTCTTTCAATTTTTTTTCAAAATTTTCACTAGGGCAGGGTGATGAGATTTATGCTTGTTACATGCAGCTAAGGAATATTTAGAAAAACCCTGAATTTTCCATACCAAAATTAGTAAGATTTCATTGAAGAGTCTGGAGCCCTTTCTGCATATAATATAATTTGAACTAATGCCTTTGGAAGCTACTAAGCTGTCCAGATATTTTTTCCTCTGGATAGATATATTTTTTCTCTTTCTATATTTGAAAAAACATTTTATCATCAGAAATTGATTGAAATGAGTAATTCATGTATTTAATTTTAAGTTTCCCCCCCATTAAACTGACTTTGTAACTCAACCCAAATATATATGCGCAACTAGTTTTCGTTATTACAACATTGGGTTTATTAGTGTATTATAAATTGCTGTGGATTTTTCTATTTTTTCTTTCCCTTTTTCTTTTTCCATATAAAATAAGAAAACCTTTTCAAGTTTGTTGAACTGTATACTCTGAAATAAACACAGTTATTGTGGGTCTATAAAATAAACTCTTCTGTTTAAAAATATAATGAACTCTATTCCCCTCGTTGCAGCTGCTTCCATACTGTTGTGATCTGTTGGAACCAAGCATAACATTTCTGAACCTTGCAGAGAGACCTGATAGTGAATACAGTGCTGGTGGGACTTCCTTCTTTCTTGTTAGTTCAGGTGCATGTTCGTCTAATGCAGTGTCTGTAATATTTATTATTACAGTTGTCGTTCACAGGCTGGGGAGGCGGTATATCCTGTGGCTCACAAGCACTGGACAGTTTATATTTGGCATTGCTGTGGCATTCACATTTAACTACAACAGTTTTGTGATTGTCCGTTTCCTTCTTGCAATGGTAAGAGCACAAGCTTATCTGCTTTCAAACGAAATTATTTGTGTGGCTTTTTTTTTAACTGATGTTTCAAAAAGTACAAATTGCTGCGTTTTCCAACCTAGTTAAAAGAAGAGTGTTTGGAATTAAAATAACTGTGTTACTGAGGATTTAATCATATTAAGTTAAAATGCAATCCAGCTGCTTCATTTTAAGGCACCTAATTCAGGCACTTTCCTTGATGCCTTAGAAAAATTAACAGCGTTGCTTACGTGCTGTAATATGGACGTGGTCTCAATCCAGCCAGAGTTAAGGGCAGAGTGGTTAATTTTTTCATCTCCCTGTTCTCCTAAATAATGGGTCTTAGATGGTAATTTCCCCCCTTATTGCACAAGAGTTCAGGAAGTGAACGTCGCCCTATGTTTAAATCATTTTGCCCAGTTTCTTTTCTATGGGGAAAACTGTGTGCTAAGAGAGCGGTTGGCCAAAGACCAGCTGATAAATTTCATGACCATCAGGAGATTTGAATCTGGACCACCCCTCCCTGCCCCAGGTCCATCTTGTTGTACTTTGCCACCTGGGCATCCTTTGGCTGGATTGTGTCCACATTAGTATCCAGTATTATTGCTCCATTCATTACTGTAGCATCACTTTCACTTTTAAGATAGCTGTCTTGACGTTCTGAGCATGTGCTACCCCTGACCATCTTTTTTTAATTTCAGAGGGAGACCAGACTGAAGCCATTTTCTTTTTTCTGTCTTTTTTCCCCTCCCAGGTTTCAAGTGGCTACTTGGTGGTAGTGTTTGTTTATGTGACTGAATACACGGGCATAAAAGCTCGCACCTGGGCATCCATGCACATCCATGCATTTTTTGCCGTGGGAATCATGGTTGTGGCCCTTGTGGGCTACTTGGCACGGACCTGGTGGGTCTATCAGATCTGCCTTTCTGTAGCAACTCTCCCCTTTGTCTTGTGCTGCTGGATGCTCCCAGAGACACTTTTCTGGCTGCTCACAGAGGGAAGATATGAAGAAGCACAAAAAATAATTAATGTAATGGCAAGATGGAATAAAGTAAGCACTCCTTGTAAAATTGCTGAACTGTGCCCGATGCAAGATGATCTTGTCAACAGCAGAATGGGGGATCGTGACAGTTCTCCCATGAAGAAGCACAGCGTCTTAGATCTGTTCCATAACTGGCACATTGCAAGAAGGACCATTACAGTTTGGCTGATTTGGTTCACTGGGAGTTTAGGATATTATGTATTCTCCCTCAGTTCTGTGAACTTTGGAGGCAATGAATTTTTAAATCTGTTTCTCATAGGTAAATATTGTTTGATGTAACTTAACTGTTCTTGGAACAGAAATACAACCGTACATGTCCAGAGATAGTCACTGTTGCTAGTTACTTTCCAGCTTTTTTATAGTAATTTTATTAAAGGTTACAATTATAACAGTAAAAACTAATACAAACAAACAAAAGAAGAAGAAGAAAAGGAAAAAATAGAAAAATAGAAAAGAATGAAAAAATAAGAATATAGTAAAGAAAAAAATATATATAAAGAAGTGACTTCCCCCTTCATCACAACAAGTATAAACAATTTTAGTAACTTATCACCTTCTCTTAAAATACAACAAATGATCTCTTCTTCCCATATCCCATCTCTTATCTATAAACAAATCCATAAAGCCTTGTCACTTCAGTCCTGATGTAAGCAAAAGTCCATTAAGGATTACCAGAGATAACATATCTATTTTAACTGTGATCAAATAAACCAACTTTATATTCCTTCTTTTTACTTCTAGCAATCCTGATCTTTAGTTCCTTCAAATAAAGTTGTAGAACTTGATTTCTTTTCATTTTTTCTTTGTCCTTTCTCACAAAATTCTTCAAAACTTTAACAAGCCTCTTTTATAAATCCAATATAGGAAATTTATCCAGGTCACTCTCTTGGTTTGTTATTTGTATATCCCTTTTAATTATTAAGACATCAGTCAGTTTCTTTTGTATGTCCAGTGTAATATCTTTTTCCATGTCATTCTTGTAGCTTGTCATTTTTACATCTACTTTCAACTCAGTCTTGATCTTGTCGGTTAACCTTGTTCTTCTTCCATAACATCTTTTAAGCACAGTCTATCTATAGAGGCAGACACTATTATAATTAACTTCTGAGTCCATTGTTCAAAAGTATCCTTCAGTATGTTCTGTTGAAATATTTTGCTTCATTCTGTAATTGTGAGTTGAGTTTGAGTATTCTCCTTTAATTATAATCTTTAGTTCACTCTAGTTCCCTCTATGTCCAATTTTTAAAGTTTTATTATTTTTTTTAAAAAACATTCAAAACAAAAGCATTTTCCCATGGGAAGGATTATTTATTATTAATTCCAAATCTTATTTCAAATTTATCTGGACTCTTAGTCCATTTGTAACCTTCTAAAATCAAAGATGTAATCACCCTTTTGTTTATTCCCCCCAATTTTTTTTAACTTCTTAAACTTGTATTTAAAATTTCTTTTGCTAAGGATTGAAAGAAACTCACCTGGTACTGTCAGACGTGTCAATTCAAAGGTTCCTAACAGCTGAAAAGCAATTAACACGCAATTTCTGAAAGTGATTAGAAAAGGAAGTTTCTTTCTTTCTTTCTTTCTTTCTTTCTTTCTTATTCACATTTCTATCACCGCCCATCTCCCCCTAAAAGGTATGCAAACTTAGTATCCTTTCAAAGGCACCAACCACGGTTTGAACAAGATGGCTATTCCCTCGTCTCCCAGAGCTCTCTCCTGCAAGTACTGACTGTACTTGTGTATTTACGTTCTGATGATCCTGCATTGTATCCATATCTTTGTTTCCCCACCCCAAAATATCTGGCTATTGCTGGCTGATTTTACTTGGCTGATCTTGTCTGTATGAATTCGTGTTCACATAAGCTGCTTCACTTAATCATAATTCAGAATTCGTGAGTATGCAATCTTCATTTCTTAGCTCCTGCACGCATAGCCAGTTGGGTTGTGGGGATGTTTATATATCCTTTTGCATGAATGCTCAGTTTCCTACATTCTTCCTCTTATATCAGATGAGAAAAATCAATTGTACATAAATATATTCTGTGTTATGTGTTGAATTGTATGCACAGATGGTAGCCATGCATCAGCTAACAAGGCTTGCTTAAATAAGTAAATTAAAGAGCAAACAATAAACCAAATGTATAACATATGTGAAAGGAAAATTTAATTCCATATTTAGTAACATTTACACAGAGCTCCACAAGCTACTGCAAAGGGCAGGGGAAATAAATCTTGATATCCAAGGGACCAGAGACCTGTTTTCTCCTCTGTTGTAGAGGAGGGTAGAGTTGGTCTTGAAGGAATCCAACAATATTCTATAAACACCAGCTTAGGGCTGGAGGGGAGGAGGCAGTGAGAAAGAAGCTTGTTTGCCCCATCTTGATTCTCTTTGGTATAAGAGGGGAGAGAAATAATTTCTTTCAAGATTCTGTTATTATACTCTTTAACAGTGAAGTAGAGTTCCACTTCTTCTTATAGTGTCTTTCCTGACCTGGCCTACCTTAAAGGGTTAACATCTGTGTCTGGTGAACTTCTGCATAGTTACTTTAGAATAAAGAAAGGAAAGACAGGTTTGTGGTACATATTTAACCATTCCCCTGCAACAAGATGCAGAGGAAATCATAGTAACCTAAAGGGTATGATTCAGACAAGATAAAGGACCTTTAAGTCCTCCTGGGGAATGTTCAGTGTGTGCTTAGATCCCTTCCACTGAAATTAGTGGGCCTCAAAGTATTTCAGTTTATATGGGATTTTTCCTGTTATTTAGATATATTCAGGATCAGGATATAAATATCAATTAGCATACTTAAAAGTGTTTTCCCTTCCACACTAAATAAACATTACAAGTTGAGTCAACATTACAAAGTTATGTTCAAAGAAATGGTTGAGTCTTGAAGAATCACAGAATAAATAATCCTTTAGAAAGACATATTGCAGAGGTTGGAAGGATGGCCCATTTCCATTTCTCTGGAGTATCTTTCCTCAATGGCAAGTGCATTTCCATTAATTACATTCAGTAATTGAACCAACTTTGTGAGATAGGACAAATCTTATTACTCCCATTTTGTAGATGAAGAATGAGACATAGAGGCTTAACAGCCTATGTTAACTTTCCCCAACCCAATGTTGTTCAGATTTAATTCCAACTTCCATAATCCCCAGACAGCATACATGTGGAGTGGGAATTAATGGGAGTTGAACCAACATGCCTTGAAGACACAGAGTCAGAAAAGCAGGCTGACAAACTCAGTTTATATTTGTTCGGGATATGGAATCTTTTGTGCCAATGCATGGACTTAAGTACACTACCAGGTCTATTGAATGAAAAAGAGCTATTTCTATAAGAAGCAGATAAAAACTGTGGGGAAGTATCAATGCTGTTGTGTCTTTATGGAGTTAAGAACTTTAAAAAAAACACTAATTTTCTAATGGCAGGTGCTGTGGAACTTCCAGCCTATGTCATTGCTTGCCTAGGAATGGACAGAATAGGGCGGAGGAACACCCTGATCCCATTCCTCATCATGAGTGCAGTGATCTGTGGGGTGGTGATGCTTATACCTCAGGTGAGTGACTCATACCTAGATCCTACTGGATCCTATAGAAGCACATTTGATGTTATTTAATTTGAGATGCTTTATTTGGTTTCCCATATTTTGAGCCAAAATAGCCTCTTTCCACTCTATGATTCTAAGTGAATTAGCATTCCTTTGCCAATGTAACATTCCTATGAACATGCTTAGAAAGAACTTTAAAAAAGGAAATTGCCATCTTTAGGCTTACAAGAGCAGTTAAATTGATAACCTTGTTACAAATAGTTATTACAATGGCTGATAGCTTATGACAATGGCTATTACTGTTTTTTCAGTTTTTATAGCTTGCCCAACTCAAAAGACTCTGGGTGGGTTACAGCAAGTCAAAATTATAGACACTACAATAGAATAAAACAAACAAACAGAAAAACAGAAACAATAAATCAGCAATAAATCAACAGATACTAATAAAACTTACTAAGGGTTGGGAATCTGGTGAAATAAAAACTTTCTTTAAAGGTTTCTTCTAAAAACAATGAGGGAGGGAACTTTACAGAATTCTCGGGCTAATGAGTTCCAAAATATGGGGGCTACATACAGAAAACTGGAATTAACTATTCAATAAAGGAACCCCAGCTATTGTCTGTTATGAACTAGATGAGCAAAATGTTTAGAAAATGTCTTACCTGAAATCTGGTGCATAAGTGTAAAACTAAATGTGAGTTCACTCTCCACATGCTTTACAATTTCTCTTTCCTATTAATAGGATTTCAATACTCTCAGTATATTAGCAAATATGGCTGGAAAGTTTGCAATAGGAATTGCATTTGGCCTTATCTATCTGTACACGGCAGAGCTCTATCCAACAGTTATACGGTGAGATTTTTTCTCTCTTTACAGTAGTATTATTGTAAAGTTAATAGTATTAATATATGATGTTAATACTTCATGGAAAATATTTTCTGCTATAACAGTAGCCATTTAAAATGGACATAAAGGTGAGTTACAATGCAAGTGAATAATACCATTTTTGGTATTGCAGATCCCTTGCTGTTGGAAGTGGGAGCATGATGTGCCGAGCTGGGAGTGTGGTTGCACCTTTCTGTGTCTATCTGTCAAGTGTTTGGATCTTCTTTCCACAGGTAGGTGCCATATTTAAGAATAACACCCAACTAAAATGCACAAATAATATTTTAGATATCTAGGTCTGAGAACTACCAGCTGCTGAATTGATTTATCCTTTGCTTGAAGGCTATGCTAATATGTACTTTTTTCTCTCTGTGTTTTCTCTGCCATAACCTTTATTTATTTAGACATAGTACATTGCTTAGAGATGCGACTGTACTATAGAAGTGATCTGAAGATTTAGTGTCTGGGAATATTTAGTGTTAGAGCAGTGTTTTTCAAATTTGTCAGCTTTAAGATGTATGGACTTCAGCTCTCTATACTGGCTGGGGAATTCTGGGAGTTGAAACCTATAGATCTTAAAATTGACCAATTTGAAAGAACATTGCTATAGGCCCATCATATCTTTGCACTGTGGAGAGAATGTGTTACTGATCATAACATGGCTTACTGATGTGCTTTCAACCATGGTAGAGAGGTAGCAGTGCCTACTTGTAGAATTAACTTCTGACAGAGATTAGGCAGGCCTCCCCCATGGAGAGTTTTTGCTGGAAATTTAAACCTTTATTCACTTTCTCTTGATTTCATTAGCTGCCCCACCTACTGATAATTTAATACGGTTAGTTTAAACAGCTTTTGCTGTCCTTACTTATGATTGTATTTGTTATAATTATTGCCATTTTAATGAAACACAATATGAACAATTTGAAAGGCTACATTAAGATTTTATTTTCTAACGTCTTTTTCTAGGTCCATAAAAAATCCCAGACAAATAAAGCAACATAGGCACAACATTAAAAAGCTTAAAGCAGTAAACTATGTACTAGACGTTGCTACTGGAGCTGAGGCTGGCCACTGTTTGCTGAGGTTTAGGAGCAGATTAGAATACATTTTTAGCCAGACATTTTAGAATTTTAAAAAAATGTTTAAAAGTTTCTTCAACTGGGATTTAATTGTTTGTACTAGACAAATATAAAAGCCACCTAGAATCGCTAATGAGATTCTAGATATCAGTGTTTCGGTCAAATACATAGTGGCAGCAATGAGCTCAGTTCAGTGGTATACTATCCTTTTGCATTACTTCTCATTCCAGCTAACCCCCTCATTTGAATGACATTTATTTTCTTTTAGTTGATTGTTGGAATCATGGCCTTCCTGAGTGGCGTGTTAACACTGTTGCTGCCAGAAACACTTGGAAAACCGTTGACAAATACGTGGGCAGAAGCTGCAGAGCTCGATGACCAGGTCACCAAAAAGGGCCGTTCAGAAAAATCCCTTCCAGCACAGAGGGATGCAGCACTGGAGAAAATGGAAATGCTAAGCCGAGGAGCGCATGGCACCCATGCATAAAATCATCCCTTTGGTTTTAGCCACTCTGTGTGATTTTATTTGCAGCATCTTAACCGACAGTCCATGTGCCTTGGAATTCTCAGGAAGGGAGACGTATGAACTAGATCCTTGTTCAGGATGCTTTTCTGAATCAGCTGGCTAGCAACTGGAGTGGGTAATCTGAATTACGCTTTTTCTGAAACACACACACACACACAGAAAGAAAGAAAAGGTTCTCCTTCAGAGTTCCTGTTGTTTTTTATGCCCACATATTTTAAAATCATCTCTCCGAATCCCTTATACTGGCAACAGCCAGCACCAGAAGACATAAACTAGAAGCTCATGAGTTCAGGAAGCATGGCAATGCAGAGAAAACTCACTTTCTGTTGCAGTGATTCCTGTGTACATGGAAGATGCAGCTGTATTTTCTATGATTTTGCCTTATTATGTAAAATGTCATCGCTTAAGGAAAAGAAATAGGCATTCTGTAGCTTTTATGGACCTGTCCTAGATGTCAGCATTACGCAGATGGAAGCAAAATACTGCTTTTTGATGCAGTTTTGGTATGCTTGGAAGAGCACAGCTGAAATCAGATTGTCTTGGAGGTAGCACTCAGACATATCACTCAAACTCTGTGTAATTACTTACACAGAGTCTGGAAAATGTATTTTATGACATTTACCCTTCTCAGCAAATCTGGGAGAAAGGGGCCTGGGCACTTTTTGAAGAAAATATGCAGAGATTGTCAGGAAAACCAAGAACAAATGAAAATAGAATATGGTAAATCAGAGATGTTGAAAACAGCACATACAGGAACAAGAAACAGCTTTGTGAGGTTAGGCTCCAGCTACTGAATCAGGACCCTTGTACTTTGTTCCATGGCTGATGTTGCACAGCCATTGCATGTGTTCTGCATATAGCACATTAATTCTGAGCAAAGCCCTTGATGATTTTTCAGGGCCTTGCTAATTCATTATCTTATTCCTTCTGGAACGGAAACAGAGACTAATGGGTAATGGGTAAAACCAGCCTTTGAAAGAGCCCTTTCCCTTTTGCTATCCATTCTCCATCAGCTTCTCCAGGATGGATCAGTGCTTTCTGTCCCTGCCCCAACTCTCCTGGGTTTTGTGTGAACCTATATTTGGTGCTCTTGAAACTGGAAATAGGCATGTGAGGGTTTTCATGCCTCTAAAAGCAAACATGTACATTTTGTCCAGAATCCACACCAGCTTTTAAGAATGTGTTGTACTCTGACTATAGTATACTTACTGTGTAATTAGATTGATTAAATAGTGTACACAAACAGAATGTACCGGACATCTTTTCCAGACATTTTACAGTGGATTCTTAAATGGTTTGAGCTGAAGTTACTAATGCTTTTAATTAAATGTTTTTAAATTCAAGAAAGAGAAATGGAATAGTCAAGTTTACTGACAATGGAAATTGCTAGCTAACACTCACAAGATGACAAGAACAAGATGCAGGAAACTAAGTCTTTTCTACCATCTTGTAGTGACCTGGGTACAGCAGCCCCAGTTCGCACATGCCAAAACACAGTATTAAATGCAGATTTCATCCCTTTAATTTCAGACTCTTTCCACCCCTGCTTTCCTTTAGCTACCTGTCCTGATGAGAAGTTCTGGAGGTCTTAAAACCTTGCAATCTTTCAGTTGGTCCTATAAATACACTGTTCCATTATATATTTTGTATTTTTTTCTTATGCCATCACAATTGCCTTTGTCTTTGGCAATATAATAGTAGAATCTGTGTTACGATAGTTTCTGACTGGGAATTGAACACAACTTGAAGGTGACTTTACAATATTTTTTACCTTAGGGGTAAAAGGTAAAAGTAGAGGTTCACCTCTGTCACCCCTCCTGCATGAGTTTTTGCACATTTTCTTATCCCCTTTAAATTCTTCATTCTCTGGGAATACATCCCCTCCAACAATTAAGTGGAGACAGATCTAACAATTGGAGTTGTATTTCCAAAAGTGATAGATCTGGACTTGCAGAATACCAGAAATTAATATTTGAATGGCAAGGTTGTGGTACAGTGAAAGATGGGATATAAATCAGTGAAATAAATAAATCTGTATGTTGTGTGAACCCAGAGCAATTGCAACTGTTTCTGACAAATGAATTTGAAAGTGAGTTTAGCGGTTTGACTCCCACATCATGTTAAACCATGGTTAGATTCACATTGATTTAACAGATGAACTACAATTGACTAAATTCATAGAATCATAGACTTGCAGGGCTGGAAGGAGCCTTGGAAGTCTTCTAGCCTAAACGCCTCTCCAGGACAGGAATCCTTGGACCATCCCAGGCTGTCCAACCTTTGTTTGAAAACCTCCAGTGATGAAGCATCCACGGCTTCAGAAGGCAGGCTATTCCGCTGTTTAAGAGCTATCATGGTCAGGAAATTGCTCCTTATTTTGAGTTTGGATCTCTCTCTGTAAAGCATTGGCTCTTGTCCTACCCTCAGGCACCACAGAAAATAAATGCATGACCTCTTCCTTGTGGCAGCCCTTCAAGTATTAGAAGACTGCTGTCATGTCTCCCCTTTGCCTTCTCTTCTTTAGGCTAAATATATGTAGTTCTTTTAATGTTCCTTCATTGAATTTAGTCTCTGAGGACTTCACTATCTTTGTTGCTCTTCTCTCCAGTTCCTCAGCATTCTTCTTGTTTGGGGCAATCAAAACCAGGCATGATACTCCAATTGCAGTCTGACCAATGCTGGGTAGAGCAGCAGTATCACTTCCCATGATCTTGACATTATACTGTACCTCTACCTGCATCTATTGATGCAGCCCAAAACTACATTGGCTCTTTCGGCAGCTGCAGCACACTGTTGCCTCATGCTTAATCTGGACACCCAGATCCTCCTCACAAATACTACTGCCGAGTCAGGTACCACCTATCTTGTACTTGAGCATCTTACAGTTCTCACCACTGAACAGCGTTTTGTTAAACAGAACTCATTGTCTATCAAGATTTTGAACCTTGAGCCTGTTTTGTGAGGTGTTACAAACACCTCCCCCTGCCCCCCCCCTGTTGTCTGCAAATTTGCTGAGCCTCACTTCTATCCCCTCATCTATGTCATTTGTAAATATGTTGAAGAGCACTGGGCGCAGGACAGAACCCTGAGATACCCTACTGCATACCTCTCTTTCATAAAACGTGTTAATCCATGACCAAATCACATTGAAGCTTCTGTATGTTTGTTACTACTATTCTGCCTGTACAACTTAGGTGCTCTGATTAAAAATAACAAGCAACCCATTCAGATACATTCCCTATGGCTCCAGATAGCAGCTGGGCTGCTCTCAGCAGCAGAATCCAAGACTGCCGTCTCAAAAGGAAAAACTCTGAATGAGGCACCATCGACAAGCCTCTTCCAGCTCAGTCAACACACACACACACACACACACACACACACACACACACACACACACACACACGAGCAAATGCTTTTTTTGCCCATTCCGTCCAATCAGAATCTAGTAGGGATGGCTAATAATGATCACTCCGCCCACTGGATCCATGTTTTCCTGCATAAGCTTCACAGTCCTGCTTCTCTGACCCTGTATGTAACCCTTCTGTGCGAAAGCAGCACTTGTCAGAAAGAATCTGGTTTCTTTTGTGGAGAAAGGTACTTCTGCTTTTTTCCCCCCTCTATGTAACACTTGTGGTTCTTAAAGACCCCTGTAATCAATGATATACCTAGTCAATTCTCAAGTAAATGCTGGCTTGTATATGAAAGGTATACTAATTTGTACTTTGCAGCAACATGCCTTTTTTTGCAGCAATAGAGAAATTGGTCTTCCCTGATTTTGGTCAAGCCACCAACAGGTCTTTTCTATTTTTCCTTCTCTTAACTGTCTTTTGAAGAATGATGTTCCTGTTTTGAACCACACAAGAAATGGCTTGAAATATTCTTGAAAAGTGATGGGGTGGCATTTGGGGAACAGTTGGAAAGGCAAAAACATTCATTAAGGAAGTTTAGTGACTGGGATTTATTTATCCAATCAGACTCCTGAGGGCATTAAGGTGCTTTGAGGAAGAGATATCCTAACAGGCAGGAGTACAATGGGGAAGAATATTCTTTATAACTGTTATTTTCTTGTTTTACTGGAGCAATGCAATTTCCAGGACTGTTGACCTTTTGCACTGAAAATAGACAAAATGTGCCTCCTTAATGATCAACACCTTTTTACAGTATATGCTTCTACAGAACTCACCTATCTGATGAATCTCTATGAAAACTTCACCTGCCATAAATGTTCCAGCAAAATGATATGCATTTATTTAGAAATGAGCCACTCCCTGGAAATGGGGCTTATTTTTGAGTAAGCAAAAGTAAGATTCAAAATCTGCATGAAGGAAAGACCTTTATTAGGCTAACTGAACATTTACAAAATACAGTAATTGCAAGCCATCTACTGTTTAATTTGTAGGACACTCACGTTTGGGAATGCGCTGTTTCTCATTGTTGAACATTTTCCCACCTCCTGGCTCCCCCCCCCCCCCACCTTATCCATACATGAGCAAGACCCACTTCTCACTGAAGATCAGAGAGGAGAGTGCCTTGTGGGCTTATCTGCTTTTGCCTCCTTTCAAGGAAAGAGGTCTTGTTAAGAGCACCAAAGGAGGCACTTTGGGGGGGGGGCTGACTTTTTGCACCCCTATATTGGGCAGCAGTTTTTTAAAATAAAAATTGTATTAAGTTTAAAACAAAGATAAAAAACTACAAAAAGAAAAAAACTACAAAAAGAAAAAAACTAAGAGTGTGAAACACACACACACACACAAAGAATTTTGAAGATAAAAGAAGTGACTTCCGACTTTCAACAAGAATATACAACAATTTCCATAATCAATCCCTTACTCTATATCAAACCAAATCACATTATTTCTGTCATTCCATTAACACATTATAAAAATCACTAAATACAATTGCTCCTTCCCCTTATATTAAGGGAAAAAAAAGAAATATATAAACCTCTAAATCAACTTCCCTCCCCCCCAAAACAACATTTATTTAATTATTTCCTTCCTACCACTATTCTATATATTTCTGTCCACTGTAATAAAAATCAGATTATAAAAACATATAGTCTACTTTTATAATTAATAATACTACAACAATCTTAACCCTTTTGTTGTTTATTCGTTTAGTCGCTTCCGACTCTTTGTGACTTCATGGACCAGCCCACGCCAGAGCTTCCTGTCGATCGTCAACACCCCCAGCTCCCCCAGGGACGAGTCCGTCACCTTTAGAATATCATCCATCTTGCCCTTGGTCGGCCCCTCTTCCTTTTGCCCTCCACTCTCCCTAGCATCAGCATCTTCTCCAGGGTGTCCTGTCTTCTCATTATGTGGCCAAAGTATTTCAGTTTTGCCTTTAATATCGTTTCCTCAAGTGAGCAGTCTGGCTTTATTTCCTGGAGGATGGACTGGTTTGATCTTCTTGCAGTCCAAGGCACTCTCAGAATTTTCCTCCAACACCACAGTTCAAAAGCGTCTATCTTCCTTCTCTCAGCCTTCCTTATGGTCCAGCTCTCGCAGCCATATGTTACTACGGGGAACACCATTGCTTTAACTATGCGGGCCTTTGTTGTCAGTGTGATGTCTCTGCTCTTAACTACTTTATCGAGATTTGTCATTGCTCTTCTCCCAAGGATTAAGCGTCTTCTGATTTCCTGACTGCAGTCAGCATCCGCAGTAATCTTCGCACCTAGAAATACAAAGTCTTTCACTGCTTCTACATTTTCTCCCTCTATTTGCCAGTTATCAGTCAAGCTGGTTGCCATAATCTTGGTTTTTTTGAGGTTTAGCTGCAAGCCAGCGTTTGCACTTTCTTCTTTCACCTTCATCATAAGGCTCCTCAGTTCCTCTTTGCTTTCAGCCATCAAAGTGGTATCATCTGCATATCTGAGATTGTTAATGTTTCTTCCAGAGATTTTAACTCCAGCCTTAGATTCCTCAAGCCCAGCATGTCGCATGATGTGTTCTGCATACAAGTTGAATAGATAGGGTGAGAGTATACAGCCGTAGATTGTGAATTTTAACCTTTCTGCAGATTACAGAAAGACATGGTGGGAAAGTAGTCTAAGACAGATCATTGCTTTAGCAATATGTGAATCACCCTATAGTCCTTCGGGGATTTCATGATCCCTTTCCTTTTCTGACATAACCATTAGCCATAGCTTACCGTACCATCTGAACCCAGTCCTCATGACTCGTGAGAATAAGCCCACTTTCGATCCTGCATTATGAAGCTGGCAGTACATGTGTTAGATATGGTTAAGATTAACCACATTTTAGGGCCTGCATGAAGTCTAAATTCTGACTGAAAGTTCCATCAGCTTCCTTG
Organism: Candoia aspera; assembly: GCF_035149785.1. Taxonomy (NCBI): domain Eukaryota; kingdom Metazoa; phylum Chordata; class Lepidosauria; order Squamata; family Candoiidae; genus Candoia; species Candoia aspera. The sequence continues at coordinate 104,347,668 of NC_086153.1, forward strand.
TAGCTTTGTTGGAATAGGAGATGGGGAACAAAAGTCTTCCTCAAAATGCTAAAGCTTCAAAACACATTAGCTGAGGTCATGATTTGAAGCCAGGATTTCTGTAGTTTGTTAAACAAGCCATTGTTGCTTGGTTTACACATAACCCAAGACATAACATGTGTATGGGAGCCAGTTTGGTGTAGTGGTTAAGGCATCAGGCTAGAAACTGGGAGACTGTGAGTTCCAGTCCCACCTTAGGCATAAAGCCAGCTGGGTGACCTTGGGCCAGTCAATTTCTCTCAGCCCTAGGAAGCAGGCAATGGCAAACTACTTCTGAAAAATCTTGCCAAGAAAACTGCAGGGACTTGTCCAGGCAGTTGCCTATGGTCAAGATCGACTCAAAGGCACCAAAAACAAAAAACAAAGACATAATGTGAGGTGTGTGTCTGTGTGGGGGAGTGTTATTATATCACATTAAACCAAAAGTCAACCCTCTGAATCAGGCCACTGTATACACTCTCTAGAGCAGTCTTCTCCAACCTGAAGATCATTCAGATCTATGGATTTCAACTCCCAGAATTCCCACAACAGCATTTGTGTGTTTTTTTCCTAGTTAATGAAGTAAAGCAAAGTGTACAGTATTCGTAGTTTTAATATCTAAAACCCCACCTTAATTTAAAAAAAAGAAAGCTTGCAAACAAAGCACTCACAAAGATTAGGGGGGGCAGGGTTTAGCTGAAGGTGAAAGGTCCCCTGTGCAAGCACCGAGTCATGTCTGACCCTTTGGAGGGACGCTGCTTCTGCGGCGTTTTCTTGGCAGACTATAGCGGGGTGGTTTGCCATTGCCTTCCCCAGTCGTCACCTTCCCCAGCAAGCTGGGTGCTCATCTGACCAACCTCGGAAGGATGGAAGGCTGAGTCGACCGGAGCCGGCTGCCCGAGAATCCAGCTTCCCCTGGGATCGAACCCAGGTTGTGGGGAGAGTTTTGGTTGCAGTACTGCCGCCTACCACTCTGTGCCACACAAGGCTCTATAGGGTTTAGCTAGCCATCCTTAATTTGTAAGCTTCCCTGCTCAGAGAGGTCTAGAAGGACCTTTGGTCTAACATACCTTTCACAATGTGACTTTTGAATAGATTGATAAGGCAGGAATCCACACACATCGAAAAAAAATGCTATATTCTTTCCTAGAAGGGACAAAGAACGAATACTTCAGCTGTTCTTCTTTTAACCGCTACCCCTTTCCCAGTAATTTATTTGGGAAATTATTGACTGGATTTTTTCTTGCCAAGTGCAAAGTTCAATCTTTTGTTTTGAAACATAAACAAATCTGTAAAATGGCAAAACTGCATAGAAAGTTCAAGATCACAGCTATTTTTAAGCAGGATGAAAAAGATATCCTGTTTAAATCCATAAAAACTGTCATGAGTAAGGATGGCGAGCAGGGGGCTCCCACCCAGACTGTCAAGCGCATGCGTAGCACTGAGGAACTGTTCAGCCATTCAAGGAGAGACAGATCGGGACCGCCTTAACCTTTGGGGTTTATATGGCTGGGTTTTTCCCACGCTTCCTCAGTTTGTTAGGATTCTTGTTAAGTACTAGTAATAAATATTAGAGACCAAGTCATTGTCTCAGTGTGTTTCCTGGTAGTCAGGACATCAATCCTAACAAACTCCTACTCCCATCAAAAGAGGGAGGAACAAGCAATTAAGCAGATACATTTAGAAATGTCTTCAGAAAACCAAGAAATGAGGCTCGCCATCCAGCAATTGGCAGCAGCCCTACAACAACACCAGCAACAAGTAGATCTCCAGATCAACACATTACAAGCTGCCATGCTACAGCAGTTACAACAACCAGCTCCGATTAACCCACAACCGGCACCAGCAGCAGCAGCAGCAGCAGCAGCCACCTGGCTCGGAGGCATTATCGGATTGGGAGGGCAGCACTGCTTCGTCCATGGAGGAGTTGTCCTTTGAAGAATTGCCTTCTTTGCCCAGTTCCCATGGGACTTTACAAGCAGACAACATATCTTATCAAGACTCTGGAGGGGAGGGGTCTGAAATGGAATATCAATCTGGAGGGGAGGGTGATGTCATGAGTAAGGATGGCGAGCAGGGGGCTCCCACCCAGACTGTCAAGCGCATGCGTAGCACTGAGGAACTTTCAGCCATTCAAAGAGACACAGATCGGGACCGCCTTAACCTTTGGGGTTTATATGGCTGGGTTTTTCCCACGCTTCCTCAGTTTGTTAGGATTCTTGTTAAGTACTAGTAATAAATATTAGAGACCAAGTCATTGTCTCAGTGTGTTTCCTGGTAGTCAGGACAAAAACATTCCAAAAGGTAAAGGTTTCCCTTGACATTAAGTCCAGTCATGTCTGACTCTAGGGGCGGTGCTCATCTCCGTTTCAAAACCGAAGAGCCGGCGTTTGTCCGTAGACACTTCCGTGGTCATGTGGCCGGCATGACTACACGGAACGCCGTTACCTGCCCGCCAAAGCGATACCTATTAATCTACTCACATTTGCATGTTTTCAAACTGCTAGGTGGGCAGGAGCTGGAACTAGCAACGGGAGCTCACCCCGTCACGCAGATTTGAACCGCTGACCTTCTGATCGGCAAGCTCAGCAGCTCAGCGGTTTAACCCGCAGTGCTACCACGTCCCTTAACTTGTTTCCTACACTGTGTCTATTCATATATAAATCAAAGATGAAATCACTATAGAATCTGATGTCTGGAGCAAAGGTAAAATCTGACATAGTGTTTCTAGGCTTATTTGTACTTTAAGTGCTTACATGTTAAATTGACACCCAGTGTCACAATTCTCTGCCAAGTTGACACTTAGTGCACTTCCAAACAGCACTATTTCTGCTCCCCAGTCCCTCCAAACTGCAAGTTGGTGGTGGGATCATCTTTACTCCTGCAGCCATTGGAACACAGAGGGCAGGGCGGGAACATCATGAGCCCATCAGTGCTCTCTCTCCAGCTGACCAATAGAAAAGTACAAAATGTACCCATGATTCAGTCTGCCCAGCCCCAAGCTACTATAGGTAGATCCACAGCAAAAAAAGAAAGAAAAACAAATTTAAAAAACCACCAAAAAACCCCCTCATTCCATTCAAAAAATGAAATAAATTTTAAAAAATTGCTAGCACGTGCCTGTGCACACATCCATGTTTTTAGTATATGTGTGTGATGGGGCATTTGTAAAATAGTGGGAACAACTGAACGTTTATAATAAGGGAAAGCTGCCTGGCTATCAAGCTGTTATTCACACTACACTGAAAAAGTTGCGAATGATTTCAGTTGTCAGTTTTGCAACCAGATGCTTTTCCCAGGATCGGCGTAAAGGCAAAGAAAAATATGGTCCTGGAGCAACCAAAATCTCTTCAACCTAATCCTCATTGATAAGGATATCACTCTAAATAAAGGAATACATTTTTTAAAAAAAAACTTATTTAAACAAAAACGTATTTTAAAAAATATCGACAAATGGACAGATAATTACTGAAGTTATACAATAAAACAATAATAAATATAACATTAATTCAATATAACATTAATAAAAGATGCTAAACAGAGTACATTGAGTTGTTTTCATGATATAAAAAATGAGTACATTTTTTTTAAAAAAGCCAAGCACCTGAGGTTTTGCATACTGGTTGGTCCCGTCAGACAGAAAAGAGAGATGGGTGGCCGTATAAATCAAAAGAAGGAAGGAGGGGAGAAAGGGGCAGGCAGAAGTCTTGCTAATTTCATCCCAACAATCAGAACAACCCAAACCAGTTCCATCCATATAGTAAAGCAGAGTGATGTCCATTTGTTTGGTCATGATTTGAAAAAAATCTGAGTGGTTGCTCTGAAGGGGAATCTGTGAAGCTGACAAGCCACCTTTCCTCTTTAAGGGATGAAGCCCTGAGTGCGGAGCAGCGGGAGACCTGACACTAAGTGGTGGTGTGAGGCAAAACTTCCTGCTATTGAGAATATTGACCACTCAGGGCTCATAAGGGCAGCACTGTGATAAACAGAAATAATGAATTGGGCCAACAGAGAATCCATGAAACTGCTGAACAGGGGCAACTGTCTGTCTGTGGTGGACCAGGGCAAAAGGCCATCAGAAGTGCCCTCAAAGAGCTCACACAGCAAAGGCCTGTTATAAAATCAATTAAAACAAATGAATAGGCTAATGCACATTAAGATAAAAGCTGGAGTAAAAACAGCACCAAAGATGAGCTTTTTAAGGACTGTTTTTTGTTACTGTTAGATGAAAGAATAATGGAGGGGGAGGGGAGCAGATCTCAGCACAAATGATGGGGAGGCAGATCTGGTCAGACAATCAAACGAGGTAACTCCACCTTGTAGTAGCTCGGCCTTGCTCCCACCGAAAGATGGGATTCAAATCACTATTAGTATTATATCACTGCAAAGCTGTTGTAATATCATGGTTTGTGATACTGAGCTAAGCCAGTAACGATCCCTTTTATTCAAAGGGCTCATCCAGACATCCTACTAACTGTGGCACAAAGATGTCCCACTAACAGTTTTGGAGAGTATCTTCTTGCAGCTTTTCTCTTATCCTCAGCCCACTCTGAGACAGCCTAACCGCCTCCTTAGCTGTTCTATTTTTAAAGTAGTGTTTTCTGTCTTCTCCTGACATAAGTCGTAGTGTGCCAATGGTCTTGGTAATGAGGTAGTCATGGACTGACACCGGCTGGCTGAGGCTGATGTGGGCACACTCTTTCCTGTCCCCCCGCTCCTATTATTGGGCCCTGCCATCTGTGGCCAAGTTGGCTTTGGCTGTGGGAAAAGATGGACACCTGGATTCTGCAGAGGGATCTCCTTGTGTAATGCCTGCCATGCTCTTTGCAAAGTATTGGTCTTCTGGTAGACCACTGGACCTGTTATTAAATGTATGATTAAAATAAAGTAATCTCGCTCTCGCTTTTGCTTTTTTACTTTTAAGAAAAAAGAGAATATTTTATTAACATAAAACTAGCTCCGTCCTCTAACAGATGAAATCGAGATCATATAGGCACATATGGCTCCATCTTCTCATTTTTAGAATGCCAAGACGTTCTAGACCAATGTTTTCTAGATCAGTCATTCTAGATCAGCATGCTGGCTGAGGAATTCTGGGAGTTGAAGTCCATACATCTTAACATTGCCAAGGTTGAGAAACACTGTTCTAGGTCATAAAGAACACATCCCCTGAATCCTATTTTAACATCAGGAGTGTAAATTTATTTCCTTCTACATAGAAAACATATTTTTGTTGAACATGAAGCCAGGCTTTTTAATAAAGTGTCAAAATCATGTTTTTGGAGTATATAGTAACTCAGCATCATAACCATATATTTACCTACTATGTTTTTCCTAAAGTTGTATTATCCTATGTATTAACTTGGGACCAAAAAAGAGCCATGAAGGAACATGACAAAATCATGCAGACCAAAAAGCCCTCTAACATCTTAAAACACCAATAGAAAAAGCCTGATATCCATCCTTTTTCAAACATTCATTGAGGAATTCAATAGAAATGAAACAAAATGTTCTGATAAATTAACTACTGTACATCTCTAAATCATAAGAAGTGCATTTTGTGCAGTCCTTGGTGCTCTCTGAGCTTGGTTGGTTGCTTGTAGATGTTTCATTATCCAACTAGGTAACGGCATCAATGGAAGTGTATTTTCCATTTCTTAAAACTTGGGCACATTGATTTTTTGTACATATATTAACTTTATTCATATGATTATTAAATTCATACAAAATTGGTTTGGTTTTTAAAAAACAGAGCTATCAGGATTGTATTACTTTCATCTGTTATATTTCACCAATAAACAAGCAAAGAGAATATCATTAAACAAATGTTCAAGGGTCTTTCACTGGATCTGGGGAAAAAAGGAAGGGGCTTTGGGTTGATTTGACAGGTAAGAAATTGTATTGCTGGTTCTGTCCCCAAGGACTGTATTAAAAACGTTTTGTTGTTTTTGCTAACAAAGGGTTTTGCATACCTTTTACTATTTTTTATGACTTTGGAAGGGAGGATGTGCCATTTTACCTATTCAGTGCTAGTTTGCCCATCTGGGATAGTTCCAGGTGCAGCTACTTGCTAACAAGACTATTATTCTCTTGTAGCATTTTTAATTTGGGATATTCTGCTGCTGGAGTGAAAGTGAGAAGAATTCTCTGCCAGTTTCCCTTCTATCTCAAGTGACAGGAAGGCTGATTGACCTGTTCCAGGCTACCAGCCTTCTGGAGCTGGCTGTATGGTGGCATGGAGAATGGTCCAGGATGAAGCAGAGGGAGCTGTCTTAATGCATCACTTGAACTCCCTCCTGTTTCACCACATACCCCTCCTCTGCCCCACTGACCTGTCAGCAGGGTTACAGTATTTTTTAAAACAGTCTATTGCTTAACTATCACACAGGCAACTTGAAAGGGAGCTGGAGCCTCCATCTTGGGTACCTGCCCACATTCACCCAAGGCAACCCCTTCTTTCATGGAGAGGGATTAGTGGTGGTTTTTCCTACCTGCTGCTGATTTTGGGTGAGAGGGGAAAGAAAGCCAGTGGAATCTGCCAATCACTGCCCTTAAATTGTCCTGCAGCGTGCGTATTTATTTATTTATTTATTCATTCATTCATTCATTCATTCAATTTGTATAGCCGTCCATCTCAACAAGTGACTCTGGGTGGCGTACAACAATAAAAAAATAATTAAACAGTTACAATTAAAACAGTTACAGTACAAAATAAATATACATGGCGGCCAAGTAAGCAATGTAAGATGTTAATATAGCCAAGAAACAGGACCATTACCGCATTCGGGGCCCCAGGCCTGGGCACATAACCAGGTCTTCATGGCCTTACAAAAGGCCAACAGGGTCAAGGACATCCTGATCTCTGAAGGGAGAGTATTCCAGAGGGCAGGAACTACGGCTGAGAAGGCATGCCTTCTAGTCCCAGCCGACATTCTTTGGCTGACAGGATCCGTAGCCCAATCTACCAGATCGAATTGGACAGGTAGAAACAACTGGGAGAAGGTGGTCCCTTAGGTAACTTGATCCCAAGCCATGAAGGGCTTTAAAGGTGACAACCAGCACCTTGAATTGCACCCGGAAGCACACCAGCAACCAATGCAGCTCCTAGAGCAGTGGTGTTACATGTGTCGAATATCTGACTCCACTTACTACCCGGGCAGCTGCATTCTGCACCAGCTGAAGCTTCCGAATGCTCTTCAAGGGCAGCCCCATGTACAGCGCATTGCAGTAATCCAGATGGGAGGTCACGAGGGCATGAGTGACAGTGAGTAGTGCCTCCTGGTCCAGGAATGGGCGCAGCTGGCACACAACCTGAAGGTGTGGAAAGGCCCTCCTAGCCATGGCTGTCACCTGCTCTTCCAGCAGGAGCTGTGAGTCCAAGAGGACCCCCAAATTGTGCACCGGGTCCATCTGCTGCAGTGCAACCCCATCCAGGACCAACGATGGAAAAACCTTGTCACCGGAAGGCCCACAAACCCAAAGCCACTCAGTCTTGCTTGGGTTGAGCCAAACTGTAACTTGCAAGCCTTGTTCCTGGGTCAGATTAGAACTTGGCTGTTGGGACAGCACAAATTACTCAGCATGTTTTCTGCTAACTCATGGACTGGAGGAATGTACCTCAATAGCTCTGAGGAAGAGCTTAAAGAATGTCCTGTCCAGATCTCATGTCTGCCATGCCTACCTACCTACGAATTAATGTTGCTTATTATGTTAAAATGGGAAGTTTTGATTCTGCTAGGTGGCTCTTCTTTAAAACTTGGCCCAATCCAGGCATGGGCCGTTCCTAATGCATGGATGGGCAGAAAGCAGGTCTGGAAGTGCACCAGAAAGATATTGGTAAGGTTTCTGACTCATTTGTCTGATAATTTTGGGGAAGGAAGGAAGGGAGGGAGGGAGGAGCTGAGGCCTGCTGCCTCTGAGCTGCTGGCTTAAAAAAAATCTCACAGCAACCCTGATGTACCTTGCTTTTCTTCTGGGCAGCTTCCAATTAGTTAACTTGATTGTACATGGAATATTGCATTAATACATCAGTTAAGCTCTCTCAAAGTGATGAGTATCATAGGTCACAAGAACCAAAACAGTACCATCCCGTTCTCCAATTATTTACTTATAAAAACATTGAAGAAGCAGTTTTAACCAAGTAAATAATATGTGCTTTACCTAAGAGTACATCATCTCTGAACACCTCTGTTGATGCTTCCAGTCAAGGGCACAGCGTCAGCATGAAACCACTTGCTAGTTTCCTTTGCATATGGCATGTTTTGCCTGTGATTTTTCTGAACTGGAGTTGGACCTTTTGCTTTTTGTGCTGATCTTTGATTTTAAGCAAATAATGTCTGACTCTGCTGCCCCCAACTCCCAACACAGCTAAAGTCAGCAAGGCAGGAAATGCTATTTTATCTTAGTTTTTGCTTTGGTGTTTAAATACAGTAATGCCAGCTACAAGCAGCCAACCCCAGCTCTGAAATCACTCTTTATTGAATAAGGAAAATTGGCTGTATTTGCCAATTTTATTAGTTTACGAACCACAATAGCTGGATACATATGACACATTAAGCTAAAATAAACAACCCACCTTGTGGCAGATCATAATGTCTGCATCCTGTCAATTGCCAGTTTAGATTTTGTCCCAGATGGGATCATTCAGTTGAGCACATGGGTGGTCATGTTCTTATGTTAAAGCTCAACTCCAGCAGGACGGTCTATGGGTTAAGAGCCCTCCATACCTTTTTCTTTTTCTGCAGAGAATGAAATATGTGTAACAGAATTAGTTGAGATATTGTAAACAGTTGCATGGTGTAAGGAATCTTGTTCTTTTAACTTGCACTCAGCTCCTGGTTCTACACAATATCAATCCATATTGTGTAGATTTCCTGGCAACCACGCAGAAACTTTTTCTTTCAATTCAGACCCCTTCTTCTTCTTTCTCTTAGCAGAGCATGGCCAAGGCAAAGATCGTAGTTGTCGGTGCTGGTCTGATGGGTTTATCCACCGCCGTGTGCATTTCAGACTCCATTACAAACTGCAGTGTATCTGTCATGGCTGATCGATTTTCTCCCAACACGACCAGTGACGTTGCTGCAGGAATGCTTATCCCACATCTTTATCCAGGCAAGCAACATTTACATTTCAGAAGGCAAAATATGAAGTTGTTTATATTATGGCTTTTTTCCAGTTTTACTCTGTAGCCCACAAATCCATTTTCTAGGAAGTACAGCTGCAGTTTCAAGGGACAATCTTCCAGCCTCTTTAACTGGTACATCTTGAGTAAGACAGCCGGAGCTGTCGTAATCTCTTCAGAAGTGACACTATTTGCCTGTCTTTAAGTCTGGGCGCCTTTCTAAAAGTTACAGAGTAGCTCCATGCTCTGTGTGGTGATATGGTCTATGACTTGTTCTGGACGATATTAAGGTCTGCTGAATAAATCTCATAAAGTCCTTAAATAAATCGCCCATGTCAGGAAGAGTCTATCTTACCTTGCATCTTGGGAAGAATAGTTTCCTGCCATTTTACACATGCCATTCTAGTTGTACATGGGTGTTATATTCCATCATACAATTGTTATTGATGGTGATGGTGATGGTGATGGTGATGGTGATGATACAAGCTGTATTTGGCAACAGGATCATAACACACACTTATGTTCTACAACTGGCCTGTACAAGATTTCCTCACTTTACCTATGCAGATAAATGGCCACGTGCTTTTGATTTAAGCCCCTCATTTCTTGCATTGGGCCCTACAAAGAGGTCCAAATGTGATGCTGTGGACCCAGCCTTCATTGGCTTGTTGCACTTGCCCTCCTTCTAATACGTATGTTGATTTGGTCAAATTCTGAATGGTGTCATCAGATGATACCAATAGCAGAGTAACCAGGAGAGAGAGTTCCCTTGGTGTAGGATAGGAGAAACTTCGTTGGAGCCATTTTTTGCTCAGGATACTCTTTATCGTTGCCCTTATTCTGCGAGAAAAATGTAGCACGCTTAAAAGATTTTCTCTTTCATTGTTCAGAAACTGGAAGTGGCATTGCCTCTGTTCCCTGTAAAATCACCAGGCCAAGGCTGCCGCAAAGGTTTGCCCATGGTGCCTGCCCTGGTGCCTCAGTGACCATGCAACAGCATCTTCTTTATTCTGAATTCTGTAACTACCTCTGCACCTCACTCTATGTATTAGCTGTTTACCTTGGGAGCGAGTGGCTTCTGTTTTCAGCTGCATTTGTAGTTAGGACTCACAGGAAGAATCAACCATCATGTTGTATAACTGGGCTATATGCAAACCAAACAATTGTCTCATGTCACTGTTCAGCTAAATGTGAGGAAATAAGTCATTGGGAAGAGTCCTGCTCTTGCTGGAGAAAGGGAGTAGGTAAAGACCTTTGTGATTCCTCCTTCCTTACCCTACGACTCCTTGTATTTTTGGAAAAATTGTCCTGGAGGTCTGGATGGCATCCCAAAATAGCATGAATAATGTGTGTTGGGGTGTGTGTGTGTCAGAGGCAATTTGCTAAGACCATCTCTCTGCCTTCTTCCTTCAGTGTGGAGTCCCTGCTTAGTTCTGAAAACCTTCCATTACCAGTTTGTATCCAACACAGAGATTTCAGTGCAACCCGATCTTTGTCTGCTCTCCCTGGATTTTCTTAAAATGGTTTCCCTCCATTTAAAATATATTTTCTTTCTTCTCTACAGGCACACCTGTTCATCAGCAGAAGGAATGGTTTAGGGAGACTTTTGACCATCTGTTATCCATCTGTAATTCCTCAGAGGCTTCAGAAGCTGGGATTCACTTGGTATCTGGGTAAATATGGAGTTCACTAACACTTTTGTGATTTCTTTCAGCACTGTGCTGAGCAAGCCTCTCAGTTAGGGCATGCTCAGGAGGCATATGATACAGCTGGGGCTGGATGATACTGGTGGGAGTCCAGAAGAGAATCCTAGTCTTGAGTTCTGCAGAAGAAAAGCAGGATATAAACACATATTTTAGAATTGTATTTTGTGATCCTTAAACTGGTTTTGGAAATTCTTTACGGGAACATTAATATGTTGCACTGACACTTAACTTGATTTTCTCTTTTAAAGAATATGAGTTTCAGTTTTCAGAAGCCGGTCCTGGGCCTACAATTTTCATAAAATGCTGTTGATTTATAAGAGGCTCATTGACTTCCCATGGTACCTTATATTCAAAGGCAGGTTTGGTATTAAATGCCAGTTATCAGCAAGTAACATCAGAAGATAGAGTTGCTTTCAAGTTCTGCCTATGGGCCTCCCACAATGCAACTAATTGGTGACTGAGAAATAGGGTGCTGTACTAGACTGATCTTGGCTACGTTCAGCTGAACTTCTCTTTGTTCACACAGAAAGTTGTGATGGATTTGGGAACTTTGGGATGGGCTGATGTAGAGGAGGAAGGGGGAAAAAATCTCAATATGTCCATAGCCCAACAGGGGAGAAAGATCCAAGGTTGTATTGAACACAACCCATTTGTCTTGTTGACTAGCTTGCTGGTGAGGCTGATTATAAATCTCTTCTCATCTGTATAGCATTTATGTGGAAGGTATGTATAACAGAAGCTCCTTCTAAGATTCAGAAGCTCCAGGGCAAATGTGGAATTACAACCAAATACAGGCTGCCTTACCCTCATCTGGATATACAGAACAGTATTTTTGTACAGCTAGCTGCTGGATATTTATAGAGCTCTGAACTACTAATTACCATTCACCCATTTTTTCCTGCCTTACTTTAGCTCAGGTATTGGGAAACTCCAATCTGTGGGTAGAACTAGGCCTGTGGGGGTCTCACCTTCCAGTTGCTTACAGTTTCAAAATAAGAAAACCGTGAATATAGCAGACGCAGGAGTCTGGACACGCCTGCAGTCAATACTTTGTAACACCACATTGTTTTTCTGAGCACTTTTGTGTGCTATTCAGGGGTGAGCTAAATGACTCAGCTGCTCTAGAGCTGTCCTTGGCTCACATCCCAGAATGGCCACCCATGACCCCTGCTGGGATCTACAAACTTCTTCTATAGCTGCAAAATGGCAAGACTGTGAGAGGAGACTTAACTCCCATTGCACTGACCACCAAGAGGCACCACATGCCCAGGTTCATCTGTATTTGGATTCCTCAGATGTAAGTAGCCAGTTACAGTGGGGCTGGAAAGATTCCCCTTGTTGTGATTGTGGTGCTGATATACAAACTATTAAACATATTGTGCAAGACTGCCCATGATGTGTGTTCCCTGGCTCCTTAGAAGATCTGCACGAAGCAACACCAGAAGCGATTGCATGGATAGCTGAACTGGACATCCAGTTATGAGGCTACTGCTGTATCCCTGCAGAAGTTTTGTATATAATTGTGTGTATATATTTGCCTTTTCTCTTGTCATGTACTCATTATACACTATATATAGCAGCCAGATTTATTCTGTGGGGTTCAAACCCTCTACCAGGCATTGAACTCATAGACCTTCACACTTTAGATGACTATATACAGTGCATTAGCTTTAAGAGCTATCCAGGTCCTGGTGCTCAGCGGTTGCAGGAAGAGATGTCTAGAAGCTTCATCAGAATGATATCTACAGTCCACTTGCCCTTAGGCTCTCAAAGCAGAGAGATACAGATGTTACATTAGGTCATGCCCACATGTACTATATCCTGCACATGGGAAGTCATATAAAACCCCATACAGTTCTGGCAGGGGTTTTTCTTGGTCTCCCTGTTCTTGGTTTTTCTTGGCTTTAGCAGTTAAATTTAACTTTTTCAAACAATATTTCTCACAGTTGAAGTTGGTGCCTTGAATCATTTAGAGATTTTTTTTTATAGCCTTACCCTACTTTATAAGAGTGAATCATCTTTATTTTCAAAGGTTTAGATAGGTGCTTAGAGGATCACATGATTATTGAAAGTAGACAGTCACAACCTGAGAGGTTAAAAAGGTCAGAATATTTGTTTATATATGGAATTCTTCTCTTGTGGCTAATTGTAGCCTACTGAGTCATTCACTTCTTGAGGCCTGATTAACAACTTTACAGTAACAACAACATCTTTGAGTGAGATGGGCAGTGACTAAATTTGAAATATAATATAAAATAAAAATAAACAAAGTAGCACTGAATCAACTGGAAAGACCCAGACTTCTATACCTGAATATTCACTGTTTTCTTATTTTGAATCTGTAAACAATAACACATAAATAGTAAATATGCATTCAAATTTGCAGAAAGTTGTGTTAATTATGGACCATGTAGAAGCTGTGTCAGGTTCTATTTAGTTAGAGATCATTGAGACATCCAGTTTGACTGGTGTTGCCTAAACATCACATTGGCATGTGGATTAGGAACTCAACTTTGCTGAAGGGTTTTATTTGGTGAATTTTTAAAAGCTTGTTTTTAAACAATTATTTCAGGGGGGATCCTTAACACCGTAGAACATCTGTGTTTACACTCTTACTCTCTTGCATGTTAATAAGCTGGCAAATATTTAAGGCTATTCCTGAGGAGAAGATGCCATTCTGGTCTGATGTGGTTCTGGGCTTTCGCACAATGACCAAAAAAGAACTGAAGAAATTTCCACAGCATAAATATGGTCAAGCTTTTACTACACTGAAATGTGACTGCCCATCGTATTTGATTTGGCTGGAGAAAAGGTATGTGTTTTTATTCAGTTTTTTTTAATTGAAATTCAGCAATTCAGTAAACAAGTATGATCCAAAACATTTGGTGCATTTCCCCACTCTGTTTAACTTTTCCTGACAAAATTGTAGGTCAACCTTATAATGCCAAAACTGATAAGACCCAGTTAATAGGTATGAATATTGTGGTGAACACCTTGCTAAATCCTGGCAAGTAAATAAAACATAATCTCTTGTCATTTAAGGCTTCCATCTTGAGGGCACTCTTTGTAATAAAATATTTACAAACTAACTTTTACATGAAGATTCAGGGATAAGAGGGGATAAGGGGGGATTTTTCTTCTTAAAAATCTACAGGTTACTATTAATAGGTAATTTTAGGCAGGTAGTTTAAAAGGATGTTCCACCAAGAATAAAATTCTTCCCAGTCAGATCTATGACATTAAAAACAGGAATTAGTAATTGCACCAGTCTGCAGTGGCATCTTTCCTAGGTATGTGTTTCTTTTCACCAAATATGATTCAACAAAATCTGGGAAATTAGAATATAAGACATTGCAAAGCTAGACTGAAATACTTGTTACGTCACCATGCATTCAGGAGAAAGCTTCTGACTCCAGAATAATGTAACATTTTTGTTTGTGTCCATCCATTAAATCAGCAAAGCAGACTGGCCAACAAGGTCAAGTAAAAGACAATTTATTATGGATCTTGCTGTGCCTAAATTAATTTAATTCTGTTCTGAATTGCTGCTACAAAGTACTTCATCTCACAACTTTGCATTAGCCAGATCTCTCCTTCTGGGTCTGTCTGGGATTATACCCCATTCAATTTCATTGGGTGACATTGGGTTCTAATATCAGCTAGATATTAATGTGTGCTCAGAAATGATTGTCTTCTTTTCTCCAAATATAGCACAGCATTTGCACCTGCACTTATGTCTAATGGTCACTGGTAGACTTTAGTATCCTCCTGGACTTGTTTAAACCACCTAAGCTAGTGGCCATCATTTCATCTTACATCAAGGAGAATTTTTATGCCTAAATAATGTATACATTGTCTGGTTCTTATCCATGAATTTATCAGCCACCAACTTGCTGGACAGACATATGTTCTACATAGTTTTCTCCAGCCTGATGCTGTCTGGTGATAATGCTGTCTGGAGAAGACAGGAGTTGTAGCCCAACACATCTACAGCCACCCTATTAAAGAAGACAGCTTTTGTGTTATACAAAAGAGATCCCTTTTAAATATTTGGACATTTTTACCCTTTTGCATTCAAGAGTGAGGTGATGGAGGATACAAGTCAAACATTACCAATAGTTAGCTGGTCATTAGGTTGTACTGCTGTTTTTTACACCGCGTTCAGCTGTGCGCTTCTTGTTTTACAGCAATTATCTGTGAAAGCTTTTTTTTCTTCTTCTTCTTCCAGTCCTACCTGCTGTCTCTTGGGGCATGCAGGCCCTGTCATGTTTCATTTTTTAAACAACACTGAACAAAGTACTGAGGCTCTGTTAAGCTGCAAAATCCATTTAATACTTGTCAGGTGGGCTTGTGGGCAGAGACCTCTGTTGCCCCTCATTTCTGTTTTACTCTTTTGTGATTTCCCAGAGGAGTATCCCTTTCTCCATGCAATGCCCTGGCACAAACCCATTGCCGGGAGGGCTGATAGGCTTCCTTGAACAATGGAGTAGGTCCAGGGAGCTGGGAAAAAAATGATTAAGATTTCTACTGATAAATGTGCAATTTATTAGACATCATTACAATGTCCCAACCACTATTTCTGGTACTTTATCAAAAGACACCAAAAGGGAATCAGTAATAAGCACTTGGCTGGAACATATGAACCCCTATGGTGGATAATAAGAATTTTCATTGGGATGCAGCCTCTGCTCTGAATGTAGCGTAGCTTGCAAATATATTCGGTTATAAAAAGTCCTGCCAAGTTCAAACTGTAACATGATTGCATGTTGGCACAGGCTGGGAAATAGGAAACTAAAGTTGAGCTTTAACAAATGTGCCCTGTGATTGGGAAAGATATTGTGTAATGTCAAGCTAGGATTCAAGGGCTTCATTAAGCAGTCCAGGGCTTTTGGATGGACACTCTGTGTAGCCATCAGGCAGTAAGTTCTTTCATCCATGTTAAATTGTACTTGGTGTCTTTTATTAACTAGGCAGATTTTCCAAATCAAACTGCTCAGAATCTTGGGGCCAAAAAGGACTGTGTGTCTGAGCAGAGGCCCAGCAGCACCTTTACACACTAGGATCCCAATCCATATCATAAAGACACACTCCATATCAATTAAAGAATAGGCTTTTCTTATAGAATCCCGTGAATTTCCCTGCCAAAATAAACATTTGGGACATTTTGACTTGAGAATAAAACTAACATTTGCTGAGAAACAAACTGAGCAGTATGCAAACCCTAACCCTAGCCAGAATCTCAGCCCTGCACGCTCTGACATATTGCAAAGGCTAAATGGCACAGGGAGACTTTTATTCGCCACTGGTTTCCTCATGATTTTTGTAAAATTCAGAATCTGTTGGAAATGGATTTTTGCAGTTTTGGGCTGGGTACATCAGTTCTGTGACACTTGAATATTACACAGTACCTTGAAACTCAGTTTCCCAATTGCATGTGGTCTTAGGCCCCAAGAAGCAGACACCTAGCATTCTCACAGGTGCACAGAATTCAGCGTGTGATTCTTTTGATCCTGACTCTGCACTTTTTCTGGAACCCTTAAAAACAGCACATTAAAGAAGGGATCCAGTCCCAGTGGCCAAGGAGGATCTATAATTGGCTGGACATTTCCCATATGCTACTCATAATCTTTTGGTCTCTCCAAAGGCATGAATTCTTATTTTAAAAATTGACACCATTCATCATTTTATTTGCTGCTTGAGTAACAGTTTTCCATGAATGAGATATCACACCATTTTGATGACTGCCTTTCCTATTAGCTGACCTCATAGCTGAAAAGTGATAAGAGAAGGCAATAAGAAATATCCAGCACTGTGTTCCTACATGCATGTTTCCTCTTTAGATGTCATTCTGATGGGATCTGGGCCATAGGCAACTGGAAGAAGCCACAGTGACATCTCATGCATTATGACATCATAATGCAAATGACCTGAATTACATAGTTTGTGTCATGTGATATCATATGATACAAATGAAGCACAATACAAAATGTGTTCATTTTTGTGTTGATGTCATGACCCATGAAGACATGGGGAAACACACACACACACACGATTTGGGCCTCTCTTTGTTCTCTCTTCAGTTTTGCATTTCAAATTTGTGATCTTACTCTTTGAACTATTTGATCTAAGTAAAACCTTACCAATAGAGGATTCAAAACTGCCATCTTTTTATCTCTGACATATTATTTGCAGGCTGAAAGAAAATGGAGGCCAGGTGCATGCTAGGAAGATAGAAGATCTTTGGGAACTGCACCATGACTTTGACATCGTAGTAAACTGTTCAGGCATTGGTTCCCGAAAACTCACAGGTGACCTAGAGATATACCCCATCAGAGGGCAAGTTCTCAAGGTTCATGCTCCTTGGATCAAGCACTTCATTCGTGATGGCGATGGCCTGACGTACATCTATCCAGGGATACACAATGTAACATTAGGTGGGGCAAGAGAAAAAGACAACTGGGAGTTGTCCCCAGATCCCATTATCAGCAAAAACATACTTGATAGATGTTCTGCACTTGAGCCTTCACTTCGGACAGCTGAGAATATAAAAGTAAAGGTGGGCCTGAGGCCATCTCGGCCAGCAGTGAGACTACAGAAGGAGGTACTGATCCACAAGAGTGAGAAGTTGCTGGTGGTTCACAATTATGGCCATGGGGGAGGTGGCTTTTCAGTACACCAGGGTACTGCCAAAGAGGCAACTCGGCTGGTTAAGGAGTGCCTTGAAACCCTGGCAATACCTGGGTGTAAAGCAAAGCTGTAAGGAGGGAGGGAGGGACTCTTTTGATTGTTAGTAGAATTAGTAGAATCTCTACCAAGATCCTTGGTAAAATTAGGAACTTAGATGTGAAGTAAAATCTGGAGGAGTGTCATCCAGCTGATTATATGTCAGTCACTTAATTACTCAGTGCTTGTGGCCCTCTTAGGAAATCATATTGTCATAAAGCACTGAGACTGAAGGGAAGAAGGACCACCACCTGCTAGTCTTGATCTATCAGGAAGACCCTACTTTAGAACTAGCAACCTTCAGCTTTTTGTAGCTAACTCATGGGAAGCAACTACCCCAATTGTAGTGTAGCGGTTAAGGTGTTGGATTAGGAACAGAGAGAACCAGTGTCAAGTCTGCCTCAACCATGGTAGCTCATTAGGGGATTTTGGGCTGGTCAGGTTCACTCCCAGCTCAACCTAGCTCACAGGGTTGTCGTTGGGGAAGAGTGGAGAGGGGGTGCTATGTATGCCACCATGAACTCTTGAACGAAAGGAAGGACAGACATCAAATAAAATCAAGTGAATAAATATGAAAGGTGATAAAAAGGCTTCCTGTCTGGCTGAAACTTTGCTTAAACAAGAATGGTGCTGGTTTGTTGTTTACCTTCAAGCGATGTGCTAGAACCTTTGGCTCTCAATCTCTACCAAAATTTCACCCTCCCTGGGCCTCTTGCTGTCCTCTAGATGTGCTTATTTCCAGCTCCGGTAATTGTCAGTAAACATGGCAAGGTGCCATATGGAAATTCGAGGCGTTGTACTGAAGCACTGTTGGAGGGCTTCACCAGTTCAGGTCATCATCACTCAGTTGCTGGAGTCATCAAGAGATAGGCATTTAATTCAAAGCACGCTGAATTACCTTGCTTGTATTTTCAAAATGTTTTGTCAAATTTCTAGGATGGAGGAGAATACAGTATGCATGTGGCAATTTGAGTTTTATTACCAAATGATCTTTTCACATTCATAAGTAATCAACTGAATTAGGTAATCAGTTACAGTTTACATTTAGAAGTAAGCCATGATCTTTGTCAAGGCTGGTGTCAATGAAATAAAATGTAATGGTGCTTCCCTTTTCTACCATTTCTTTCTGCACATTTTTTCTCTTTATGCCAGAAGAGGGCAGTATTGTATCAGTCACTTATTTGACCACTCTTCAAAACTAATCTGCTTGAGTTTTCCTGCAGTCCCCCACCCCCGTCCCGCCCCAGCAAGGAAGAACACCTTAAAAGAACCGTCTCTTATTTAAACATGCACACAGACACCCCCCCCCCCATGGAGCACAATGTATCAGAAAATTGAAAAATTGTGTTATTATTACCATATCTGGGATGTAAATATACACCTGGCTATTAGATGGCAGCAAAGAGACAGAGAAAACTCTTGGTTCCCATCTAGTCATTGTCTGGATTTTTGTAGATCAGATCCAGTAGACCTATTCTGTGCTTCCCTGTAAGAAACGGCACACTCATTCATTCCAGTGAGGCTTGTTGTTACTTTAACATAGAGCACTTTGGGGCAGCTTATGAATAGAAGAAGGTGACAAAAGTTGAAGGCTAGGCCATGATGTCAATGTAAGGGGTTGACCTAAGTGGAATAAGAGCCTATATTAGGATAGCCATTACAAGGAGCTCTGGATGAAATGGATTATCTGGCACCCTACCAGCAATGTTCAGACTTGGACATGGGCTTATTTGGAGGTTACCAAAAAATGGTACACACCTGTATGGGATGGTTGTCCTCTTCTGCTGAGTGCACAGCTTCAGGAGGGATGCACATGGAATGGTGAGGTAGGAAGGGGGCGCCTGTCTAGCTAACCAGATAATCTGAATCAACCCTGGCAATCAATGGGCTGACAGACGCCAGTTACAACCAGATTGCCCCTGCATCTGTCTGAAAATGGGATGGAAACTGTGTTGGTCACTTTTGTGGATGGCCTGCAGTGGAACTTAGTTGTGGGAGTGCCTCCCTGCTAGTGTGTTTGATGCTTCCGTGGTGTTCTGTACTATCAACCATGGTATCTTTTGGGGCTGACTGTGAGAGTTAGGATCAGAGACGCTGTTCTGCAGTGATTCATGAGTGGAACACAGCTCCCATCAGTATTACCAGGGGAGGAGAGGTCAGGGCTTGGCTCTTTCCTCATCCTTTTTTTATCTTCATAAAATTGCTGGGAGACATCATTTGTTGGTACATGGTGAGGTATCATCAGTATGCTGATGATACCCAGCTGTATGTGGAAATCCTGACCTGATCCCTAGGGGCTGGATGGGATGGAGCAGGCTTAGGATGAATCCCAACAAGATGGAAATGCTGTTGGTTCAGAAGCCTTCGGATTCTGGGATTGTTCCATCTTTAGCTCTGGATGGGGCAACACAACCCCTGAAGGAGGAGGCACGAAACTTGGGGGTTTTCCTGCACTTTCAGCTCCTGCTGAAACAGCACATAGAAGCTGTGGCCAATCCAAGGAGCTGCTTATAAAAGACCTATGTGCTGGATAATGACTGCAATAACGATTGACTTGACTTATAGCTCAGGTCTTCGTTATTTTCAGGACCATCTGAACCAGGTAGAATATGCCCACCCACTATATCCTGATCAAGAGGACATGCTGAAAATCAGGGTGCTGAGAAGCAATCCTTCTCAGTAGCAGCACCTCGGCTCTGGAGTAGCCAGCCCCCTCCCTTGCCTATGTTTTGGAAGCCAGTGGCAACTTTTCTCTTCCAACAAGCCTTTGGGGAAGGAGGTGCCATTTAATGAGAGGCATCTTTTTGTTTTTTTAATGTTTTCATGATTTTTTTATAAATGTCAGTTGTCTAGAATTTGTGGAGTATATGACATACAGATGTATGTATTAATGAATTTTTAAAATTAAAACCCTGAGCTCTAACTAAGAACAATGCTTAATCTTACCAATTTTTTCTTCAATCACTGTCACTTAGCTGCTTTTACAAGGGAGATAGGAAATATTGTCAATTAAGTTTATGCAATGAACTCAAGAAATCAGTAAGAAAGTGTATGCCCATCTAGATATAACAGCTGAAACTGCTTTATGGAATCAGAGTTAAAAGGGAGCATCTAACTCTCTGAATCTAAATATACCACTTATTTCTTAGTTGGAAGATGATTGGTACAAAATGCTGTATTTTGAGAGCTTGGAAGTTGCATTGACTGAATACCAGCAATGCATCCTTGAAGGGATTCACCAAGAATGATGTGGGTCCAGGCATCCTTTGGGGTGGGGGCTTGGCCAGCATGGGTTACCCATATCTCCTCCAGCTAAAGAGATGTAGAAATGCTATCAGAAAAGAGCTGCTGCTGTTTAACCATTTTTTCTATTTGTCTGGAGAAATCTCATTTTGACCAAGAGTAACAGAAAGGCTTCAGACCAAAGGAATTAATGCACTCTAGCAAGTGCATTTCAAAATTCAGAGCCTGATAGCTGCAAGTCTTAATAGGGTTTCCTTTGTAAGCCTGTGTATTGGTATTCTTAAAGCACAGTCAATGAAGGGAGCAGGAAAGGGGTTCAGTTAACTTCATTAAAATTCCATGTGTGATGAGAGAGAACTCCTTAAATTAGTTACTTCCTGGTTTAGCAGATGGGGATCAGCCTCTAGGGGCCAAACTGGCAGGGCTTGTTAGGCAGAAGATAGATCTGTCATGGAAGGGAGAGAAGATGGTGTTCCTTTGCATCCCAGGGAAGATAAATACTACCTCCACAGCAGATTTCAACTCTCCTCTCAGCATTTCTGGGAAAATCTTAGACAGAAGGTAACTTATAAGAAGCCAGGCAGTTGAATTTATCTGCCTGCATCCCCCGCCCCAGCATTTGTATTGCTCTGGAGATTGTCTTACTGTATTTGCAGGCTGGATGATTAAAAACAGGTTGGAATTCATTAACTGCCCCAAAGAAAAATAGAAATAACATTTTGTCTCTTTTTAAGAAGCTTATCAAATGGAAAGCAGTAAGAGAAATGGGAGTGAAGAGGCATTAGAGAAGCATCATTTGCTATTTATTCTTGTTTGATTGCAGAGTGTTTACAGGAAAACAGTGGTAGCATGGTCTGCAATAACTGGATAGGCTAACAGACCAACATTGATGGCCATGGCTGCAACTCTTATCACCATTTCCCCAGCAAATGATGCTTACCAGGCAGTTCCCTCCTTATACAGTTGGGGGGGACACCATCCCCAACAATGATGGCTATGAAAGCACGTAATATCACCCAAACTTTTGTGGACATTACTGATGAAGGAGAGAAGGGCCCTCTCCAGGGGGAAAAGCACACACACCATACTGATTCTCTGCCTCCCAATCAAGAAGTCCAGAAAAGAACCACCTTAGCTTTCTGAGCTTTTCTAGCAGGATTTGCAAGTGCCTTCTCAGTTTAGCAGGATTTTGCATTGTAGAATAGAACAATAAACACTAGAGCTAAATCTTCGGATCTCAGTATGGTTCTTCACTCTATAGCCTGACACAAACCTGTACAGCAGCGTTTCTCAACCTTGGCACCTTTAAGAAGTATGGACTTCAACTCCCAGAATTCCCCAGCCAGCTATGCTACACACAGATACACATAGGCAGATTTAAATCATAGTGCACTACAAAGCTGTTGCATAAAGTAGTCTGCATGGAGAAACTGGTGAATGGTTGAGATGGTAACAATGGCTTCAGGCAGACACATTTCATAACATTGCCCCCCCCCCAAAGCATTGAAAGGTGTGTGTGTGTGTGTGTGTGTGACCACCTAGTAAGCAGATGAATCAGGCCTGCATTCAAAAGCAAGACTAACATCTGCAGCACTGTGGGTTATCTGGTAGCCCCATTAGAAAAGGCAAGATCGAGGGAAAGATGAGGAAATGAATCACATCTCCAGAAGACCCAGCAGAACTTTTGGCGATCCTGTTGGGAATAAGCTTAAGAGCAAAGAAGAAGTGAGACATTGGGAGCTGCCTAATTTTGGCCACCACTGATTATAAAGTCTCCTCTAATTCAATAGAGAGACTTCCTGCCCACAGCTCCCCCTATCAGTGGGGAAGCTATGACAGAGAAAGGTAGGAAAGTCTTCATTTATGTTATGTAGACCCTGAGATTCAATATGACTTGCATCATGCCCATCCTTCCTCAAAGGGATTCCAGAAAGCTTGGATTTCTGCTCTCCTAAACTCCAGCCTTTTGCCAGGCTATCTGGATATTCTGGAAGTTGTGGTCCCAACACATCTGGACGGCACCAGGTGAGGGAAGATTGGTGTAGAACAATATTCATCCAACCTGTTTATTTCCTAAGGTGAACACAGTGGTTCTCTCTTGTCTAATCCAGTTAATTATTTCCAGCCAGAAGACGAGGAAACTTACCAGTCTCTCCTGGCCCTTTTTCCCATTTAGAAAGCCATCTCCCCTGCCCCCATCTCCTCTTCAGGGCTTCCCTGGGGGAGGGGGAGGATATCATCAAAGAGGGAGCAGCTGGAATCTTTTCTGGGTTCTAGAGCAGTGAATACACCGGAGTGGCTCCCATGTTTATGCCTTGGCCAAGAAATATCATAGAGTAAGGACAGAGCCTTCTTGCACACTGGCTGCGTATCATCCTTAAGCCAGAAAGCAAGGTCATAGCCACTGTGTTGCTGTTTCACCTATTTTTAATCAGTTGCAGAATTACAATGTAGCATCCCTACCCATTTTTTAAAATATCTTGTTGCATACAATACTCATGGATGACCACGGGATGGCATCAAAGAGCTATTGTTTTCCATTCCTCTCTTGCTGCCATCTAGTGATTACTCAATTTTTTGCTGCCCAGCTATGCAGTAGTAGCTGTAATGCCACCCAGTGTAATAAAAAATCACTCTTTTTTTCATCTGGCTGCTCCATACCAAGAGAAGAAGCATGAAAAGACTTCTGTTATTTTGACCTATCCACTCCTCCCTCCCTTGAACACAGCAGTAGTTATGGGCGTGAATGCAGGTATTTTATTTGCCTGCATTATTTATACTTGCTCCTTTTAAAATCAGACTGGAATTCCTGGATGTTAAAATAGGCCGACTATTCACTAGGGCCCTTGCAGGGTCTCCCTGTCATAATATTGCTAGTCCTGTGTTTTCTAACAGTGAAGGAAGCTGTTAGTTGCCATGGGATCTTTAATAACAGGACCCATGTCGTCAGTTGAGGCCAATTAATGTATAAAGGAGGTTGCTGATTGCTTCCTGCATCTCTTTCTCTCTTCGGTTGTATGAGGGTGTGCTCATGTGCTAGTCCATAGCCAGAAAACCATTTATTCTACTCTGAATGGGAAAGATGAAGAGAGGCACAGAGCAACTTTCAAAAAGAGCAGTTGGTGCGCACAAAATTCTGTTCCTGCTTTTGTTTTACAAAGTGTGTGTGCAGATTTACAAAAACATGTGCAGGCTCAAAACTGTTGTGTGTTGGCGGAGGCTGGTGGGGGGGAAGAGAAGGAGGAAGAATTTCAGTGTAGCTGCTAAAGCATCTTTCCCCACTAATGGATGGGAGTCATGTGTGATGGAACACCATACCTTCTGTGAACAGCTCCTCTGTCTTCTGTCTTCTCTCTTCTGTTTGGGGACTGGGGAAAGAGAGGGAGAGAGATGAAGAGCGGGATGAAGTGTGGTGATGCTGTCTGGATGCCCTGTGCTATTACCACTACAAGCAATCCCCAGTGCACTCCAAAATGTAGTCTAAGACTGCCCAGAGCTGTACATTTATTTATTTATTTATTTATTTATTTATCAAATTCGTCACCGCCCATCTCCTCTCACCAGAGGGACATGGGATGGGTGGTAAATAAATATGACAAACAAACAAATAAATAAATGAAAGATCTGCCTTGAAGCAAACCCCAGAAGGATGAAAGCAGGATCGCCTGCTCTGCTGTGACACGTGCTGTGCCCCTTTCGTATGTCCATGTAAAATTTGTGTCATAACTGGCACAACTCTGCTTTCACCATTCCCCTCCCGCCTCCCCCGGCAGAGACCTGTGCAGCTAAATGAAGCATCCTGTGATACAATTCTGAAAGTATTGCCCTGGCAGTTGCAAGCTACCAGGTTCAATTTAAAATATGTCAATAAACCCCAGAAGTGTTGGCCCAGATACAATTAATAAACTGTACGCTGCAACAGTTAGATCTACAGACTAGCTGCTGCTCCCTGGGTTCTGCTGAGTGAGAAGCAGTGATACCACCTAGGAGCTCTTCCATTCGGCATGCCTGGCACACGGATCCAGTGAAAATCCTTCTGACCTAAAGATCTAACTGTTGGGGAAGTCCGTTGCGATGCCAAAGGCCCTTCTGTTTAAAGAGGGCGCAGTGGTCAACATGAGAGCGCTCTTGCTGTAGCTCCAGTTTTGCCTGGCTAAAATGCTGCAAGGATCTATTCGGGTGCGCGGCCTCTTCCACAGCCTGTGCTGGAGGAGGAGAACTGTGCTAGTCTATGATGGCACAAATCCAGAAGAAACTGGCAGCACCTTTTCTGACCAGTGCATTTTATTAAAAGGTATTCATTTTTGTGAGCTGTACCTTATGCCTTTTCATACAATTTGTTAGTTGGGAAAGGTGCTACTAGGTGCCTCTTGATTTTCTGTACTGGAGAAGTGGGAGATCTTTCCACTGCATGGCATATTTGTTTATTTGTTGGCTTTATAGCCTTTCGTTCAGGAGTCAAAAGCGGTGTACGTAGTGTTCGCTCTCCCATTTTTCACCCTGCAGGAGCCGTATGAGGTAAGCTGGGCTGAGCGTGAATAACTGGCCCAGAGTCACCTGATGTCAGCCCCTTGAGGTAGTCCAGACAGGAAACCAAACCACGAGTACTAGCCCTATCTTTATGGCAAGGTCACAGTAACGGAATCTTGCAAGTCTGAAAGGACTTTCCCCCCTCCCCTGCCTTTCCTTTCCAGAGAACTAGGGAGGGTCCCCTCTGTGAGACACTTCCTCCACCCCTGTTCTTACTTTGGACTCAGATTTCTCTTATCAGACTGTTTGTTGACGAGGTTGTGTCTCTTCCTCCTGTCTCCTGAGGTTATTCTCACAGCCCATTACATCTGGCCGGTTTATCTTTGACCATGATCAATAGGGGCTTCCTTCCTCTGTTGAGCCTATGGGCTCATTTGCTGCTCCAATTTTTAAGGAAAGAAGGGTTGATAATATTGCTATGGCGTGGGAGGTGGAAATCCCCCACTACCTATGCCAGTGGGTGCTGGAAGTCTCTACTTTCCCCTCTGTGGTCTTGGGCAGTTTGGGAGGACGGTGGTGCACAAGAGCCAGAAGAACAGCAGGATCTTGGAGGCAGCCTCTCTTGGTTGCTTTGTGTGACCTGCCTTTAGGACTGGTCTCATCTCATCAGGGATGTCTGCAAGGTATGGTCAGAAAGCCAAGATGGCAGCCATGATGGGGTTGAGGGTCCATGATGCACATAAAAGACAGGTGGAGCTTTGATTGCACCATTGTGGCTGCCATTTTGACTTTTCCGACCATGTCCCTCAGATCTCCCTGCCTCTCATGCAGCAGCCTCCATCCAAACATAGCATTGTTCCATTGGCCTTATTTTTAAAAGAAAGCATTTTTTGCTGGCTGCAGCCTTCTGACAAAAGAGACACAAACCATGATATGATCAAATCTTTTAGGTTTTTAAGATCTTAATCGGTTTTTCTGTTATTCTTCCTGTATTGTGTATTTGACAGCAAATAATGATTTGCTTTCAAATACACAATATTTGAAAGTAAATCATTATTTGCTTTCAAATACACTTTGGTACATGGTACAAGTGTGTGTGTTGGGGGGGGATGAAATTGGCCATATAAAACATTTGCATTTTATAGGATTTTCTTCCTCTCTTTCAATTCCCACTAAGCCTTTTCATTTCAGATTTGATTGTACTCCTCAAACCTCTTATCCCACATTAGCTGCACTTAAACTACCTTGAGCTGAGGGGATTACCCTGCTGCCAGTTGGATCCAGCCCGGATGTGCGGCAGCTACCTTGGTGTTTGGGGAAAATATTTTACTCTGATTCCGCAATGACAGGACTTCTTGCGTTTCTTGAGACAAGTGCTGAATCTGGATTTTAATCCCTGCCCAGCCTTAATCTCCCCCAATGGATTTAGGCCAATTACATTTTTTTTAATTGATCACAGTTCTGTATTTGCAAAAGAGAAATAATAATCACAGATGACTGTAGGGCAGAGAGGGGCAGCCAGCAGCTCAAGGGCTGTGTGAGCCCTTAATTCTTAGTTGGGCAGCCCACACAAAACTTTCTGACTATGATTACAAAAAACACATTCCCTATTTCCCTGCCATTTTCAGGTGAGAAACCCATGAAAAATGTCCCATGAGCCCTTAAACAGGCATATTGTAGGCAAATAACAAAGAACACTCTGAAAATCCCACCCCATATCCCCCTTATAGATGTGATGAGGCCCTCAGCAGCCCCAAGCATGTTACATGTGGTGTTTGGCTTATCACTGCTGCATACTGTCAGCCTTGCAAGGTAGTCCAGACAAGAAACACACAGAAGTACTAGCTCTAACTTTATTGTAAGGTTACGGTAACAGAATGCTAGTCTGAAAGTACATCTCTCCCCCCCTCGCCTTTACAGTCCAAGAAACTAGGAAGGGTCCCTTCTGAAGCATTTGTCACACCCCCATTCCTTCTGTGGGCTCAGCTGCTGCTTTTCTGACTTGTCTAGTCTGCAGCTCTTCCTCCTGTCTCCCAAGGTCATTCCCGCATACCATTACACCCTTATAGATGTGATGAGGCCTTCAGCAGCCCCAAGCACATTATATGTGCTGCTTGGCTTACCCCTGCTAGATTTTTTTGCTGCCATCTAGTGGTCATCAGGACTTTTGCAGGCCTGATATGATAGCCCTGCTTAGAAAGGTTGGACATGGCTTTAAATTGCCTCCATGGACATGACAAGTAAGACAACTGTGGTGGAAGAGGCAATGGTTCTCAAGGGAGCACCAGTGGGTAGGATTACATTATCAAAGAAATTGTTAGGGATAATAATGGTTGATACATATTTAAAAAGACTAAGAAGAAATAAATTACAAAATGCATTCCCTTTGTCAGTATCCACTTGGGGTTATTTCATCCATTATACAGAGCAGAGACAAAAAGTTTTATTTTAGAGGGTCCATGATGCTTCATGTCCATATTTAATCAGTGAATGTGCAGCATATGAAAATAAGTAAGAGGGCCAGTTAAGAAAAACTGGGTGGCTTTTGCCAGATGCCACAATGTCAAGCTTGGGGTTATCCTTTTAGGCCAGACTTCTTCATCTTGGTGCCCTCCAACTGTGCTAGTTTGTAACTTCAATCCTCCCTTATCAGCACAGGTGCTTTTTTTGCTTCATTTTCCATTTTGATTGCTGAAGGGATCTTAGTAATCCAAAAACTTGTGTATGTTTTTGTGACGCATAGCAAATAAAGCTATTGTCAACACAGAATATGAAAGATAAACCAATTTTTCACAATGATTCTTGGAAAGTATGAAAATGCCATTCTTCTTGGCTTTTCTAATTTACAGGATATCAGGGGGCAAAAGCTAAACAGATCAAATCAGAGTACTTAATCTTCTCTAATTCAGGGACGTCACAGAAGATATCATCTGGGATGCCAATAGAAAAGGCCAAACAACCTGAGCTGATATATGTTGGAAGTTCTGGCAAATCCAGCATGCCTCATTTGCATGTGAATTAACATGTAAATTAAGTTGTCCCACAATGTAGCTCTGAGGAAGCTGTTTGTTCCCACTCCCTTTTTCTTCCTTCTTCTCTACCAGAAGCACTACCTTCTTCTTCCTTCTTCTCTACCAGAAGCAAGCACAGGGATGTGTGCTGCTCTCCTCCATTCTGGGCACCATGTGGTAGGCCTGGAATTCTCCTTTCTTCCACACAGCTCTTGGTAGCTATAGGGCTGAGAGTTTAGGGCAAAACTAAGTATTTAGAAAGGAAAGAAGAACAAAGGAACTTCATCTTTTCCACCAAGATGGATGTAGCAGAAGCAACATTAAAGTCAGTAAGAAATTCCTTTTACTTCTTAGCCTAATATGTCTAAGCGTGTGATTCTTTGTGCTTGGGAGGGCTGAGTTGTAAGATCCATAACCTGTATTTCTGTGGCATGCTCACTGAAGTCATCTAAGATAATTTTCTTTTTCTGTGCCAGCTTCTCAGCTGTGTTATAAGCTCTGCTCCATTTCAGTGGTTCTAGCAGGCCCCTGTACCTGAAGAACACAAGGTTTAGCAAGAAAAACAGTTAAGCAGGAGAACAATATCACCATGGTACAAAAGAGGATGATTGCCTAGGTAATCCTTGCTGTAATCTAGCAGAGGTCTTTTTGTGCCCTTATTGCTACAAATAGCATTTTGCCAGAGTCTCTTATCAACCAGTGGAGGTGGAGGGGCTCAGCTTCCTAAATCTGTTGATGCTGGCACTACTGGAGAATGGCCTCTGCTGAATGTGGGACTGAGACCTTTTGTTATACCAGTGAAAACTTTTGCTGAAGCAAAATGTGCTAATGGGGAACTCCATGATAAAAAATAATCTGACTGTTAAGAACTGAACTGAGATTGTTGTAATGATGAATAGAGTGGCTTTTAAAAAGTGAGACCTGAACAATAGGCTGGTTTGCCCAACTGATGGGACATTCAATCCTTCTCTCTTTCACTTCATTTCTATGGCTGTGTGCTGCAATGAGCTTAAGGTTATTTTCTGTGAAATTTACTCTCTTAAAAATATTTTAAAAGGTGTTACATTTTTTGCATTTTTCTTGGTTACTGTCCCCTTTCAGCTTTTATCTGGCTGAATCTGTCTATCTATTGTAACTATTCAAGCAAGTGCCAACTGTGAAAAACATTTGTAAGGGTAACAAAAAGCAAGCTAAAAGGTTATTTTATTCAAATTAGATCATTAGGATAACTAGTTCTTCAACTGCACAGAGCTTTTTCTGAGCTCCATCTGGAAATGCCTGCAGTTGAATCTGGGCCTTTTTCATGCAAACAATGTGCTGTTGTTTGCCTGGATAGTGGTGTTGGTCCTGGGGACTGTCATTGTCATCATGGTCTGTTGCTGTACAAAACAGATTTGGCCATTATCTGTTGGTCAATCTGCTATGGTCAGTCAAGAATAGATTTGAGAGAGCAATCTTTGGCTTTACACCACATCTCTCCTCTGCACTTGTTACCTATCAGCTGGGCTATTTCTGTACCCAGTTTGAGCCCTCTGCATTCAGAAATAGCTGGACCGGTGGAGAACAGATGCTGAGGAGGAGCTGTGGTGATCATTGGGAGAGCCACTGCCTACTTTGTTCCAGGTGCCCCCTTAGCTCCTGCCACCTGTCAGGCCATTTAATGGGTGGCTAAACCAGCCATTCTAAGCATTTGTCTAAACCAGTGTTTCTCAACCTTGGCAACCTTCAGATGTGTGGTTCAACTCCCAGAATTCCCCATCCAGCTATACTGGCTGGGGAATTCTGGGAGTTGAAGTCCATACATCTGAAAGTTGCCAAAGTTGAGAAACACTGGTCTAAACTCACTCTTCCTTTAGCCCATCTTCCATTAGGGAGAGGGATTGGCAGTTGTTTTCCTGCTGGCAGATGATGCTTGATGGGAAGAGAAATGAAGCCAGGGGAATCCACCAATCCTGCTGCAAAACCTCGGCCTGCAAAATCTAAGTAATCCACAATCCACCTGACTTGTTAACGTAGTGGAACAGAGATTGGCAATGGGAACAACACATTGTAAGCTGGCATACTTTTCCAGCAGCTCAAGGCCTGTTGGACAGCACTTTCACTGGGCCATGAGAAAGGGCCCTTAGAAAGGAAATTACATGCAAGTAATGGAGTTTACTTCTGTATAAATGTGATTAAGAACAGACAGCTAAGATATCCATGAATAAATTAGATCCAAAGAGACTTGTCCTTTACAGTGTTGCTTTCAGATCTGAAATTCCATTCTCTATATAGAAGTACTGTTAAGCCGTCAGGCAGTCATTAGTGGCAATAATTGGTTTCTTCAAAAAAGGTGACAGACAGTCCCAGTTCTGAACTGAAAAGTTTCTGCGCTGCACATCATTGTGGTTGACTTGTTCTATAACTAATTTACTTCATTTCCTGTAATGAACCTTGCAGGAACAAGAAGAGATAGATAGATAGATAGATAGATAGATAGATAGATAGATAGATAGATAGAAGACAGACAGACATTAAATGGGAATTAACACGTTATGAATAATTCACTGGATTCTAGTGCTTCTCTGCTTACTCCATCTTCATTTCATGGATGTGGAAATAAGTCTTAATGGATCAGGTTTTGTTTTGGAACATAAAGAGGAAGTGGTGATTGGCTGGTAGCTCACTATGAGATTCTAGCTGCATGAATGTGTAAACATGCCTATGCTCATGGTGTCTCAGTATCTGAATAAATCTGAAAATGGTCTGAACAGGATGGATCAATCTTAGGCACATTTTAAACTGTAATCAGGAGGACTGGGCAGCAGAAAAGCTGCTTGTCTGGAAGTGCTTAGAGTCTCTCCAGCTGGGTCTGGAGACATTTAATACTGAATCAGGAATCTTTTGAATAAAAGATCCATTTGAAAGCTGAGGAACAGGAACAGGGTTCTTGTAATTCTAGCAAGCTGTTAGACTAGCAAGCCATTTTTCAGAGGTCCAGTGCAAGGTCAAAAAAGGAAGAGAAAGACTTTAACTCTATGATCCTATGCATGCCTTCACAGAAGTAAGCCCTATTGTGTCAAAATTGACTTTCTCCCCCTTGAACTCTCTCTTGATATAGTGGAAGGACTGAATGCTGATGAGAGTAGGAACTCCTGGTAGGGTCACCATGCTTGTAAAGTCAAAAGAGAACAAAAACTAAATGGCAAGCACAATGTAATGGTATCTGGGAATGACCTTGAGGGACAGGGGAAGAGATGCTGCCGAGGAAACAATCAGATAAAAGAGGGAGGAGCCCATAGCTGCTTAATGGTCAGAGAAAGAAACTTAGGAAGAATCCACCCTATTTGATCACGCTGTAAAAAGAGATGCAAGAGGAGATAAATGCAACATCTAGAAAGGGTGTAGTACTGCTTGTGAATGATTAGAATGCCAAAGCTGGAGAAATAGGGGAAACTGGAATGGCTCAGTTTGAACTGAGTAAATATAAGAATGCAAGGGAGAGGTTAATAGAGGTTCATGAGGATAATTCTTTGTTCACTGCCAACACCTGCTTCAAGCAACAGAAATACAGATTCTATCACAGGACATCCTCATGATGACAACTCTGGAATCAAATCAACAACCCTGTAAAAGACAAAAATCAAATGTTCAATCCAGTCAGCCAGGAACATCCAGATGCAAACTGTAGAAAAGAACATGAATTATTTTTGTCAAATATACAGGTTAAAACTTGGAGAGTAAGTGTGCCAG
Organism: Candoia aspera; assembly: GCF_035149785.1. Lineage (NCBI taxonomy): Eukaryota > Metazoa > Chordata > Lepidosauria > Squamata > Candoiidae > Candoia > Candoia aspera. The sequence continues at coordinate 104,379,692 of NC_086153.1, forward strand.
AAAGATCTGACCTGGAAGACATACAGGCAACTATAAGATCAAAATCAGGAATAGATTCTATATGCTTAATTTATGTAAAAGAGAGCATGAAGAGCCAAGGAGAGAGATAAGTCTCCTTTGAGAGGACTCCCAGAGTCCCTCCGTGTGGGGGGAGATGGGCGGTGATAAAATTCGATAAATAAAATAAATAAATAAGTGATATTGTGAAGAGCAGGAAAAAAATCCCACAAGGTTCAGAGAAGAAAAGGTCCAAGAGACTTTCAGAACAAGCTAACATGATAGACTGAAAGCCCTGGGCAATATGAAAGCTGTACAGCAATTGATTGCACACTTTCAACATCGAACAAAGAGAACAAGGAAAAAGATCTTAATCTAGAATGTAATATATAAAGGAAAGTAACAAGACAATGAGAATGAGAGAAGTTTTTAGGAAGATCAGGGAAATCTTAAGAAAATTTACAGGTAAAGTAGAGCTATTCAAGAGTAATCATGTAAGAGCTGAAATAGCGACAAAGAAATTGGAGGGGAATGAAACCAGCTGTCAGGTAATACCATAGGTACAGATGACACACCCGTTAATCCAGTGTTTCTGAACCTTAGGAACTTTAAGATGTGTGGACTTCAACTCCCAGAATTCTCCAGCCAGCAAGTTCCCAAGGTTGAGAAATACTGCATTAATCTATTTAAAGCTGTACTTTAAAAACTGCTAACAGCTCTGAGTCAACAAATTTGGAACAAGACTCTGAGGCCTCGAGACAGAATAAACTATGCTGCAGAAGGCAGATGCAAGAGAATGTATACATTATGCAGTCATTGCTCTAATTCCTCATGCAAACAAAGCATGAGGAAGAATCTTATAAAGAAGAATAAAGACCTATATAGATAGAGAAATGCCAAATGAACAAGACCAAGTGGCTAACAGAAGAGCAAGAGAATTTAAGAAGGAGGTTTACCTTTGCTTTATTGACTGGAACAAAGATTTTGCTTGGGTAAATCATGTTAGAATGTAAACTGGAGATTAGAATTTGAGATGTGCAGATGGAATTATTTAGAAGAACTCATTATAAAATTTAAAACATAAAATGAAATATCTAGATTAATATTAAACTTTAAGGAGACTAAGGTGACATCACCTAGTATGTTTAGTGAATTAAGATAACAGTCAAGAAATGAGGACAGTAACTAGCTTTGTTTTCTTGGCTTCAAGAATAGCTAAAGATGGAAAGTGTGCTGGAGAAGTAGAGTAGTGATTAATTCTAGGGAGAAAGGCAATAGCAGACAAAATTATGAAGGATAAGGATATCATGGTGACAACTAATATAAGGATAGTTAAAGGAATGGTTTTCCCAGTAGTAATGTGTGGCTGATAAAGCTGGACAGTAAGAAAGAGTGAGAGAAACTAGATAGATACCTTCAAATTATGGATTTGGGGATAGTTCCTAAGAGCATCATGGATGTCAAGAAACATCAGTCCAAGCAGCTCCACATCATGGTCCAGGACTAATCAGCTAGTCCTGAAAGAATTAAAGACTAACAGTTCCCTTGAAACAATGACTGATAAGCAGAAACTCACTTTGAACTTGTACTGTAAATAGCGAATAGACTAGAAAATATGATTATGTTGGCAAAACTGAGGGAAGTAGAAGACGGGGAAGACAACATGTAAGATGGATAAACACTATCAGGGATCACAGGAATGCTCCTGTCAGAGCTACAGATTGTCACCAGGAACAGGGCAATTGTCCATAGTCACCAGGACTTAAGTCTAGTGATAGAGTCCAACGTTAGGTTTGGGTTTTGGTGACTATGGACAATTGTCCTGCTTAACTAACTCCTTCTGAATAGACATGCATTGTTTTCTCTCCTTGCTCTATAACAAGTTACAGACTATTTAAATGTCGTATCAGAATCATAAATATTTGACGTAATAATTGTAGTACAATCTAGAATGAGCCATAGGAAGGTGGTTTAAGTTGTTTGGGGGTGGGGGAATGTTCTGGAGAAGAAAGAACAATTGAAAACAAAGAACATGAGAAAAAATGTATTATTTTATAAATAAATACTGTGGCCACTTTATTAGCATAACTTCATCAGGATTCTCCTCTTGCGAGTTAGAGTTCCAGAAAGAAATTCATTTGGACCCTGAATAAAAGTACACCACTTTTAACAGTCTCCTAAAGCTTTTTGAACTGCATACATGTAGGGCCCTTGATCAGAGGATATTCCCCTAACTTCAGAAGAATAAATCATAGAGATTGGTTGATCTCTATTATTTATTCTTTGGTTAAATTTAAGTTAAAATACAAAACTGGGATAGTACAGATCCAAGTTACATTCAAATGACCTTTCTACAAGTAGGAATATATTTCTGTAATTTTAAAATCAGTGGATATATTTTTATTTTTTTTAAGGTTGGCTGTCTTTTACAACTCAGCCACTTGACAGATCTGGTATACACTGCAGTCACCGATATATTTTCTTATAAGATCCACAAAGAAACCAGATGTTTCTGCACTTGCCTGTTGGAAAAAACAAAACAGCCCCCTCTCCCCATCTTGGTATTCAGAGTCTGTCATTACTTTTTTCCAAACAATAACCCATAGAGAGACATAAAAATGCTGCTGCAGTTTGGAAAATGAAAGCCTGCAGCTCTCTCTGTATTCTGAACTAAGAAAGAATTCTGAAATATGGCTCAAAATATCAAAGTGGATAGTAGTGTATGATGAAGATTTAAAAAAAACCCAAAAAGAGCCATCATTTTATTTTCATACATGTAGATATTCTTTTTCATGGCTGCTGACAAGTCTTAAGCCTGCATGTTAGCTGTGCTGCTGAAAGAAGAAGAATGAGGATAATGCAATCATACATATCAGCATCAAGAAACAAAACAAAACATATTGAAAAATACAAAGAAAATTGAATACTAGATGATATTAACCTAGAGAGCAAATGAGTGTCTCAGAGGAAACATTCAGTAAGGTGGAGTCACTCTTGAGAAAACACTTTTTCCAACTAGCACCAACGTTATCTTGATGGAAGAGCACTAAGAGAACTCCAGATTGGATGACCTAGAATAGACAGGACTGGTCTAGCACTTAGATCCTAAGCAATGAAGGTGTAGGACACCCTTCCTCTATTTTGTCACCCTCTAGGTATGGAATTCCTGGCTTATGTTGCCTAGGAACTGTGAGAATTGGCACCCAGTGTATCTGGATGGGCATCTGGTCAAGGAAGTTCTTCTAGAGCAGCCTTTCTCAACCTTTTGACCCTGGAGGAAACCTTTATTTTTCAGTCCTCGGGGAACCCCTGCCCATTCAGGCTCAAATATAAGCTAGAAGTTACATTACAAATATAAGCTAGAAGTTATATTCATCTCATGTGTAGGCCTGTATATATGCATTAACAATGTTCTTAAACTAAAAATAAAGAATGAAATTTACCTTTTTAATGTGAAGTTGCCTGAATTTTTAAAAAAAATTCAAATAAATTGTGATCTCCCAAGAAACCCCTAGTGACCTCTCATGGAACCCTAGGGTTCCACAGAAGCCTGGTTGAGAAACCCTGTTCTAGAGTTTTACGGTAAGCTCAGCAGAACTTTGAAGGGAGCCCAGAATGGGATTATTGGGAATGTTTCTATGCAGTTGATTGTGGATTTCTTTTGTAGGGGTTTTTTTCCCATTTCCATTTCCACTCTCTTCCATTTATTTTGTATGCATGTATTTATTTATTTGTTTGCTTATGGGTTTTAGAACTTGTCCTTCAAATAAGCACATTTATATAAAAAGCATACAATATGAAAGAATATTAAATAATCCCACTATAGAACATGTACTAAAATGTCAGCACCCTCCTCTGTCCATCTACCTTACAATGGCAATGTGAGAAGACAACACCAGTGGGCATTAAGTGTATGGCCAAATAGAAGGATCTTACCCTGCCTCTTCACGTTTAATAAGAGCGATCCTAAGAAAGCCTCTCCAAGGAGGCCATGTTTTTCTGTGATGGCATCCTGTCTCTGGTTTTGACTGTATCTTCTTTAAAAGTGATGCTTCCTCCAAGAGGAGAACAACTGGAACAAGCTGAGTCATCAGGCAAGTTCATATTACTTGAAAGGTCCAAACACTCGAATTGCAGTAGAAGAGAATACCTGTAGCTCAGGGTTGAATTGTGAAATTCTTGGTGCTCTCTGAGCTTGGTTGTTTGCTTGCAAATATTTCATTACCTAGTTACCTAGCTGGGTAATGAAACACCTGCAAGTAAATAACCAAGCTCAGAGAATGCCAAGAACTTCACTCTTGAATTGCTCCCAGAAACACAGAAGGAGCCAGTGGTGAGCCTTTAAATCTTAATGTGCTATGTTTTGTACCACTAGCCCCAATGAGAAGTCCAGCTGTCTGCTTTGCACAAATTGAATTTCCTGAATGGACAAACAGATCTCCCCACCCCCCCACCCCCCATGCAGAAATCTAACTGTACATCTTTAAAGCGTAGACTGTAAACTGGGTCTTTAGGACAGATTCACAGCTAGTTTCTCAGCATAACTAGTCAAAAAGTATTGCTTGCCACTGAAGCGGGGATAGGACCACTTGGGTATCAGGAATTAGGGAAATCAACATCTCCCTTCCCTCCTTCCTTCCTTTGCAGCAAACTGCCAAGGGCTGTAAGGTCAGAGATAATGCTAGACAGGATAGGGGTAGAATTTGTTGAGGGGAACAATCTGTTGGAGTTTGGGGTGTTTTCAAAGGCAAAGTATGTGCATTCAGCCTATCTTAACACCTATGTTACTGGTGTTTTTTTTTTTTAAGGAAACAAACCTGCAGATTTAATTCAGCAGATTGCCAGTAAATGTTAATAGGGTGACCTTGGGGAGCTCCAGAATGCAGAGGAAAGGCCTAGGGGGCTGTGAGTTTCTGCCTAATTCTGCCTAATGCAGAACGCAGACCCATCCAATATGGGTTGAGTATTTTTCAAATTAGGTGAACCACTTATCAAGTGCGCCTCTGGACTGAACTTCATTTTACGTATTAGCCCATTTCCTGTTTTGACATTATGTTATGGTTTCCTGCTTTTATAAATCCAGTGCAAAGAAGAACAGGGCAGGATGCTGCATATTGGTATTTCATTAAAGCAAAGAGAATGTTGAAAAGTGATGGCCACATGGTATGTAGCTGCATAAAAAGTCAACAAAAGACCCCTGTCCATTTTTATTGACTTCATGAAGCAATTCTTTCACAGAATGAGGTAACTTACATAATATTGGTATATAATATTTCACCTTATTTGGTGAAAGGAACGTTTCATGAAGTCAATAAAAATGGAATAGGGGTCTTTTCATTGACTTTTTATGCAGATTTGTTTTGATTTAAGAAAGGCCTTTAAAATAGCATTTTAAACACTGGGACGTCTTTAAGAATCAGTAAAATTTCATTGCATTATTATAGCAACAATGGCAGCAGGTGGCAGCGTCTGGCTGTCTGGGTCTGGCCTTGGAAACTAAATTGGGTTGGGATTAGATAGGTAACCATCATAGAATCCGAGATTAGATCAGGAAGTCCAAAAACATTCTGGGTAAGAAGGCAGTGGCAAACCACTTCCATGCTGTTGCCAAGAAAATAGCCTAGATGTATTCAGAGGAAGTCATCAGAAGTTAAGCTCAATTCAAAGCAACATTTATTTATTTATTAATAGCAACAATTATATGGTATTGTTACAGCTTAATTCTACACTACAGGAGTAAAATAAACTCCATCTGGCTCAGTGCCTGGATGAGTTAGTTCAAAGGATTATGACAATTGGCATTCATTCCTTGGGTTTGTTTACATGATCACAGCCATAACATATTTTAGAAGTGATTGGTGCAAAGTAGTTACCCAGAAATAACATTTTTTGTTTATTCAGGAAAGGAATTGAAAGTGTTTCCACGTGTACTTTCATGCCTCACACTGGGCTGCTTTAGACACAATGTCCTAGCAATACAAGCCGAGCTCTTCCCATCTCAAACTCTGTTTTGTAAAACCAGTGACATTTCAAAGTGTTAGTAGCCACATTATATTTGTTATTTTGCTTTTTACCTTCTTAATTGTTCAGGCTCTGACTACAAGCTGATGCACATTTGCCTGGGAGTAAACAGCAAATAAACACTAGCTGAAGGACTTTGAGCACATGGCAATCTATTCTTTGATCCCATTGGTTAATTGTTGATTATGTTATTCTCTCTCTTGACATGTAATAGCAGCATGTCTGGCTGCTGAAATAAAGAATGTTGAATAGACAAATCCAGACCTTTGTATATTCATTTATTTATCCAATTTATATGGCCGCCCATCTCAACAAGAGACTCTGGGTGGTGAACAGAGTTAAATAAAATAAAATAAAAACAATTATAAATATTACAAAAGTTAAAATGCACAGTGGCTGAGCAACATCAAACCAAGTAACTAAAATAACCAAGAAGCGGGTCCCTGCACACCCTCAGGGAGGGCCCCAGGCCTGGGCACAGAACCAGGTCTTTAGGGCCTTACAAAAGGCCAGCAGGGTTGGGACCATCCTAATCTCTGGAGGGAGAATATTCCATAAGGTGGGCACTATGGCAGAAGAGGCAGGTCTTCTAGGCCATGCCAACCAGCATTCCTTAGCTGACGGAACCCGGAGCATGCACATCCTACCTGACCGGATTGGACATATAGAAACAACTGGGGAGAGATGGTCCCCTCAAGTAACCCAGTCCTAAACCATGAAGGGCTGTAAAGGTGACAACCAGCACCTTGAATTGCACTGGCAACCAATGCAACTCATGGAGTAGGGGTGTTACACATGCCAAATAACTAGTGCCATTTACTACCATTATTGTCAAAATATTGTAAAGCTAAAACATCAGATTGAGAAAGAGAAGCTGTTTGCAATAAAGCAAAGCTCTTATCTTGATACAGTAGTTGTCTCCTGTCTAATCAGAATGCTGGGGGCGGGGGGCACCCCAGCCTGATAGAAAACCAAGCATCCTGGCCCCAGAGAGAAAGAAACCAAAATATGAAAGAGCAACTAGAAAGGAAGAACAAGTTGACCTTTTCATTATATTTGAATGCATGTTCATCTGCAGTTAATAATCCAGAAAGTAGTGATGATAACATAATTTCTGGCAGTGATATCTCTTGCCGGCTTGTTTCATTAATGATCATAAGCACAGCTTTGATCCTTGAATATTTACATGCTTCATAAATGTTTGAGAAGCAGCTGAAGATTGCTATTTTTCAAGGAAGTTATTAAAGCATGACATGCTTTAATTATATCACAAAATCTCATTGAATTTTAAAAGGCATGTGAGATCTAATTCCTTCTTTTTTCCCAACACCTAAGCTTATTTCTTCCCCTCTCCTAGCCCACTGCTGTTGATCCAGGTCTTACATTTCAACAGTTCCACAGAATGTGAAGGTGACTTCCCTTGACCCAGCCCTGCTAAGTGAAGCTCAGGCTGGATAGTTGGCTGTTAGTGAGTGACAGTGTTCTCAGGACAGGCTAACCCATGATTAATTAACCATGGTTTATTCAACCTATATCTGGGTGGCCCACAGGACGCACTAAATGGCCAACTGTCTACCTCAGCTGGGCTAGGCTCCCAAAGTTGCTAGATAGGCTAAACTAAGTTTGGCTTGTTTGTGGTTCAGTGTGTCATGCAAACACAGCCAAACACTGCCAGAAGTTAATCCCACTGGAGAAAACGATCCATCCAGGTGTTACAAGACTCACTGAGGAAAATACAGAGAGCTATTTTAGATTTTTTGCTTATAATGTCACAAGAAGACTTGATTTATCATTCCTAGACTACACACAAACTCACATCATTAAGATCTTTTGATGCGGACTGACATTATTTATGCAAGGCAGGCTGTCTTGAGAGAATAACCTGAAAATAACATATTGGTCTTTGTAATGCGTTCCAGAATGTATTGGGATAAATGTAGATAGATGGGCTGAAGGCCCCACGTAGCAGTGGAATAAGAGCTGTAAATCTGAATATTCTCTTGTGGCAGTGATTCTGTTGAATATATAGAGAAGACAGTTGAACAGTTAGTGTTGTTGTTGCTTATTCGTTTAGTCGCTTCCGACTCTTCGTGGCTTCGTGGACCAGCCCACGCCAGAGCTTCCTGTCGGTCGTCAACACTCCCAGCTCCCCCAGGGACAAGTCCGTCACCTCTAGAATATCATCTATCCACCTTGCCCTTGGTCGGCCCCTCTTCCTTTTGCCTTCCACTCTCCCTAGCATCAGCATCTTCTCCAGGGTGTCCTGTCTTCTCATTATGTGGCCAAAGTATTTCAGTTTTGCCTTTAATATCATTCCCTCAAGTGAGCAGTCTGGCTTTATTTCCTGGAGGATGGACCAGTTTGATCTTCTTGCAGTCCAAGGCACTCTCAGAATTTTCCTCCAACACCACAGTTCCAAAGCATCGATCTTCCTTCTCTCAGCCTTCCTTATGGTCCAGCTCTCGCAGCCATATGTTACTACGGGGAACACCATTGCTTTAACAATGCGGACCTTTGTTGTCAGTGTGATGTCTCTGCTCTTAACTATTTTATCGAGATTTGTCATTGCTCTTCTCCCAAGGATTAAGCGTCTTCTGATTTCCTGACTGCAGTCAGCATCTGCAGTAATCTTCACACCTAGAAATACAAAGTCTTTCACAGCTTCTACATTTTCTCCCTCTCTTTGCCAGTTATCAATCAAGCTGGTTGCCATAATCTTGGTTTTTTTTGAGGTTTAGCTGCAAGCCAGCGTTTGCACTTTCTTCTTTCACCTTCATCATAAGGCTCCTCAGTTCCTCTTTGCTTTCAGCCATCAAAGTGGTATCATCTGCATATCGGAGATTGTTAATGTTTCTTCCAGAGATTTTAACTCCAGCCTTGGATTCCTCAAGGCCAGCTTGTCGCATGATGTGTTCTGCGTACAAGTTGAATAGGGAGGGTGAGAGTATACAGCCCTGCCGTACTCCTTTCCCAATCTTAAACCAGTCCGTTGTTCCGTGGTCTGTTCTTCCTGTTGCTACTTGGTCGTTATACAGATTCTTCAGGAGGCATACAAGAAGACTTGGTATCCCCATACCGCTAAGAACTTGCCACAATTTGCTATGGTCCACACAGTCAAAGGCTTTAGAATAGTCAATAAAACAGAAGTAGATGTTTTTCTGAAACTCCCTGGCTTTTTCCATTATCCAGCGGATATTGGCAATTTGGTCCCTAGTTCCTCTGCCTTTTCTAAACCCAGCTTGTACATCTAGCAATTCTCGCTCCATGAATTGCTGAAGTCTACCTTGCAGGATCTTGAGCATTACCTTACTGGCATGTGAAATGAGTGCCACTGTTCGATAGTTTGAACATTCTTTAGTGTTTCCCTTTTTTGGTATGGGGATATAGGTTGATTTTTTCCAGTCTGATGGCCATTCTTGTGTTTTCCAAATTTGCTGGCATATAGCATGCATTACCTTGACAGCATCATCTTGCAAGATTTTGAACAGTTCAGCTGGGATGCCGTCGTCTCCTGCTGCCTTGTTATTTGCAATGCTTGTTAAGGCCCATTCAACCTCACTCTTCAGGATGTCTGGCTCTAACTCACTGACCACACCGTCAAGCTATCCCCAATATTGTTATCCTTCCTATACAGGTCTTCTGTATATTCTTGCCACCTTTTCTTGATCTCTTCTTCTTCTGTTAGGTCCTTGCCATCTTTGTTTTTGATCATACCCATTTTTGCCTGGAATTTACCTCCGATGGTTCTAATTTTCTGGAAGAGGTCTCTTGTCCTTCCTATTCTATTGTCTTCTTCCACTTCTGCGCATTGCTTGTTTAAAAATAATTCCTTATCTCTTCTGGCTAACCTCTGGAATTTTGCATTTAATTGGGTATATCTCCCCCTATCACTGTTGCCTTTTGCTTTCCTTCTTTCTTGGGCTACTTCTAGTGTCTCCGCAGATAGCCACTTTGCCTTCTTGGTTTTCTCTTTCTTTGGGATGTATTTTGTTGCCGCCTCCTGGACAATGTTGCAAACTTCTGTCCAGAGTTCTTCCGGGACCCGATCTACTAAGTCCAGTCCCTTAAATCTATTTTTCACCTCCACTGCATATTCCTTAGGAATATTAGTGAGCTCATATCTAGCTGATCTGTGGGTCTTCCCTAATCTCTTTAGTCTGATCCTAAATTGTGCAAGAAGAAGTTCGTGATCTGAACTACAGTCAGCTCCAGGTCTTGTTTTTACCAACTGTGTAGATGTCCGCCACCTTTGGCTGCAAAGGATGTAGTCAATCTGATTTCGGTGTTGTCCATCGGGTGAAGTCCATGTATAAAGCCGTCTCTTAGGTTGCTGGAAGGGAGTGTTTGTTCTGCAGAGTGAGTTGTCTTGGCAAAATTCTATCAGCCTATGTCCTGCTTCATTTTGTTCTCCCAGGCCATGCTTACCTGTAATTCGAGGTGTCATTTGACTGCCCACCTTAGCATTCCAGTCTCCTGTGATGAAAATAACGTCTCTTTTAGGCATGTTGTCCAGTAGGTGCTGCAGATCCTCATAGAACTGCTCTACTTCAGCTTCTTCAGCATCTGTGGTTGGGGCGTATATTTGGATCACTGTGATGTTAGATGGCTTGCCCTTAATTCGCATTAAGATCATTCTATCATTTTTTGGATTGTATCCAAGCACTCCTTTAGCCACTTTACTATTAATTATCAAGGCTACTACATTTCTTCTGTGGTCCTCTTGTCCACAGTAGTAGATCTGGTGGTCATTTGATGTGAAGTGGCCCATTCCAGTCCATTTCAGTTCACTGACACCCAAAATGTCTATCTTTAATCTTGACATCTCACCAATAACCACATCCAATTTGCCCTGGCTCATAGATCTTACATTCCAGGTTCCAATGGTGTGTTGATCCTTAGAACATCGGATTCTCCGTTCACCACCAGCACCGTCGGCCGCTAGCCGTCCTTTCGGCTTTGAGCTAGCTGCGTCGTCATGTCTGGGGCTAGTTGAACTCATTGTCTGTTCCTCCCCAGTAGCATTTTGACCATCTTCTGACCTGGGGGTCTCATCTTCCGATGGTATACCGACATATCTCTGATTGTACTGATCCATTGAGTTTTCATGGAAAGAATACTGGGGTGGGTTGCCATTACCTTCCCCAGGGATAGCATTTAGTCTGACCTCTCTGTCATGACCTTCCCGTCTTGGGTGGCCCTTCACGGGTGGCCCTTCACATGGCATCATTGAGGTGCTCAAGCTCCAGCACCACGACCAGGTAACAATCCTTTGCTGAAGGAACAGTTAGTAGCTTCATGTATAGTTCCTTCCTGTAAATCAGCTGAAAAGTGCAAGTAAATGTCACAACATGGAACAATCCAGTGTTCAGGGATATAGCCTTGTCTTTTCTAGGATTCCTTCCTTCCTTCCTTCCTTCCTTCCTTCCTTCCTTCCTTCCTTCCTTCCTTCCTTCCTTCCTTCCTTCCTTCCTTCCTTCCTTCCTTCCTATGTCTGCTTGCATTCTGAAGCCACTGAACTCCATCATTCTGTTTTGGACTGTTTTAGTCTCCCCCCATTACAGTATAGACCTCCCACCTCTCAGGATTTCCTCTAAGTCTACTGATCTCTCCTTCTGATGTGTGAATGGTCCCATTTAGGCCGAGGGCACTTCACTGAGGGCACTTCCACATTGCCACTATTTTCACACACCTCCAAATGCTGTGAAACAATTTAACGTGAATCTGTTAATATTCTCACCATCACTTTCTGAGATTCCTCTTGGCTGGCCAATAATGGAACACAAAAATAGTGCTCCAGCTTCCCACAGATTTTCAGCAAAGCACCTTGAGTTTCCTCAATATTTGTAATGATGAAGAAATGACAAAGCAACAAAGTTTTCTTTCTCCTGATCTGTAAAAATCAGCTGAGAGGGCTAATGGCACTTGCTCATTTATGAGGAGGCAGGAGAGACAAGAAGTTGGGGTGAAGAGAGAATTCATAGTCACAGAAAACCAAGCTTTAGCCTCCCTCCCTCCTTTTCTTTTTCCAGAAACTTCAGCCAATGGTAGAGGAACAGAAACACCCCACCACTGGCATTGAACTAACAAGGAGTCCAACCACACCACAGTCAGTTAGGTTTGCAGGATATCCTCAATGGAGAAAACTCAGCCTATTTTTTCTTTGCATTGGTCTCACCTGCTGGAGTTTGCCATCCACAGGCAGAGAGGTGAGGGATGGGGAGGGGAGTCTTTCTCTCTCTCTCCCTAGTCTAACAGCAAAAAAAAAAGTGTTTCTCCCAAAGCAGAAGCCCACCAGGCAAAAAAAGAAAAAAAAAAGGGGGGGGGGCTCTTTTTCAGTGTTTGGTGAACAATTGCTTCCTTACCTATTTCTGACATTCCTTTGCTCTCTTATGGTAGTTTTCAGGATTTGCATTGTTTTTCTGCTTGCATAAATTCCTCTTGCTTTGTTGTTGGTATTAATGTTGTTCCTTGACACTTTCTTTTTAAAAAAACATAATTTTATTAAAGTTTTTAATAAACCTGGTAAAAACTAATACAAATTAAACTGAAAGAAAAAAGAAAAGTGCAGAAAAAAAGAAAAAGAAAGAAAGTGGATTTAAAAATGACAGGCTACGAGAATGATATGGAAAAAAAATGCTACACTGAATTTACAAATGAAACCGACTGATGTCATAATAACTAAAAGGGTATACAAATAACAAAAAAGAGCAGTGTGGATAACTTTCCTATATTGGATTTACAGAAGAGTCTTGTTAAACTTTTGAAGGATTTTCTGAGCAGGGACAAAGAAAAAATGAAAAGAAATCAAGTTCTAGGACAGTATTTGACGGGATCAAAGATCAAGATTGTTAAAAGTAAAAGGAAGGAATATGAAGTTGGTTTGTTTGATGAAGGTTAAAATAGATATGTTGTTATCTCTGGTAACCCTTAATGGACTTTTGCTGACATCAGGACTGAAATGACAAGGCTTTAAGGATTTGTTTATAGATAAGAGATGGGATATGGGAAGAAGAGATCATTTGTTGTATTTTAAGAGAAGGTGATAAGTTACTTAAATTGTTTATACTTGTGGCGAAGGGGGAAGTAATTTCTTTATATATTTCTTTTCTTTTTCTTTACTATATTCTTATTTTTTCTTTCTTTTCTTTCTGTCTTTTTTTCTTTTCTTTTTTCTTTTTTTGTTCTCTGCAACTTTCTTCACTTGCTGTTGAAAATGGTACTAGGCCATCCTAGTAGCCAACCCCAGTATCCACCCTTATTCACACACTACCAGACTTCTCATATTCTCAGTGCACAGTTGAAACAGCCTTATGTGGATTCTTCCTGTTCCCCAAAAAGCTATTTTTTCTGCTTAACCTGGGACTCTTCCAAAATTCCTATCTGCTGAGGTGAGGATGACTACTTGGGACAGTGAGGTTGAATGACCTTTTGGGAGGTGACCAGAGCTGTGTCTTGGGCATATGGGAAGGTTTGGCCATGCCCCCTTCACTCAGATCACTGGCTGGTAGGATATAGCAGCCATGCCATTCACCAGAGAACTACACAACCCAGTTTCGCCTTGACAAAAAGCTAAGTACCCAGATCACAGGGCCGTTATGGTATTATGTTAGCTATCCAGAATCCCTCCAAATGCTTTATTCTGATTGCTTATTTTTGCATTTGGTTCATCCTCCAAGGATCACAGTGTAGTATATTGTGAGTTACTCCATATATTACATTCAAGTTGAGTTGGCATAACATGTTTAATGTGGTTAGTGAAGTACACATTTAACTAGATTCACACAATACATATAATCTTATATGGCAATTCAGATGAGCTGAGTCCACACAACCCACTACATCACAAGAAACAAACCATGGCTAAAATTAAACAAGTTTGGCCTGTGGCCACATAAAGTGACCTGGTTAAGTGTGTTGTGCCAGCTCACCTAAGGGTGAGGGAGATAGGCTGAAGATAGAGCCCCAAAGAGAGTGTACTCTGGGAACTTAGAGTAGATCTTCATTTAGTCTCCATGTTAGGTTTTGACATCCTTACCAGGTGGACCAGACAGGAAACATGACCAGATGAGCTAATCCTACTTTACTGTAGGCTACATTAACAGACCCTTCCAAGTCTGTTATTCTAAATGATGATAATGATGTGATAATGATGATATACTCTACATGTCACAGGTGTATCTGGAGATAGATTAAAAATAAAGACAATCATATCTTGGACTGAAATTTAATACCTAGCTGCTAATTCAATTAAAGTTATGAAAATCACCAAGAATGCTCACAGTGCTAAGGATGGGGGAGAAACTCACCCAGTTTAAATGTTGATAAGAATTTATTCATAGTGAACTTAAGGAAGAACCAAATATACTTACATACTGATTTCCATGATATTTTCTGAATTTTGCCATATGGTTTGCCACCAAAAATCCCTACAAAAGTGCATGCAGTAGGAGAAAGTGCCCCCCAAATGCATGATATTGAGGAAAATTGCTTACAATAATTGTATATTAGATAATGTGCATCTCATGCTGATGTAGAAACAGAGCATACTCCACTTTCAAAAATCAGAAATTGAACAAAATCAAACATGAAAGATTGCCTGTTCCTAAGTAGAAGTGCCAGGATAGATAACTCAGGAGTATTTGTGGTGAGATTAGGGTGGCTCTTTCTTCTGGGAACTCTTTAAACTCAATTTGTCTTTACATAGCATATCACAGAGCTAAAAAAACTGTAGAGTGGAGCAGCTGAAGCGATTTCCCCTGGGAAGCTTGGAGCTTTTCGGTTTACAGAAAAGGGAAGCAGGAGAATGATGAGAAGTTTATAAAATTATACACAGCAAGCAGATAAAGATATGTTTTTCTCCTTATATGGTAGTAATTCAGGGTTGTCTCCTAAAGCTGAATGGTGGGAGGCTGAGGGACAGAGAAAAAGAAGGGCTTTTCCACATACCTGTGAAACTTGCTATTAAATAATATGCAGCTGCAAGTGGATCAAGATCAGCTCTAGTGGCTGCATCCTTGCAGTTTCTTGGCAGTGCTAAGGGAGCGGTTGGGAGTTCTAGTAGGGGAGCACAGCTATCATATACCCTTGACTGAAGAATGGTTTACTCCTTCTATATGGGATGGCTGTACTCTTCCACCAAGTACACAGTTTCAGGAGGGATGCACATGGAGTGGGGAGACAGGAAGCCAGCTAGATAAGCCAAATCTAAACTGGTGATCAATGAGGTGCCAGATATTACAGCCGGATCACCCTCACATCCTATGGAAGTGGCTTGCCATTGCCATCATCCAGATTATTGCCTGGTCTTCCCAGGTGGTTCCCCCATTCAAAGACCAGCCAAAACTGACCCTTAGCTTTCCCAATCAGCCAAGTTGGCTTTTTTTGGTGGGGGTGGGGTGCCTTTGAGTTATTGTTGACTCCTGGCAATTGCCTGGACAAGTCCCTGCAGTTTTCTTGGCAAGATTTCAAAAGTGGTTTGCCCTTGCCTGCTTCTTCCTAGGGCTGAGAGAAAGTGACTTGCCCAAGGTCACCCAACTGGCTTTGTGCCCAAGGAGGGACTAGAACTCCCGGTCTCCCAGTCTCTAACCCAGTGCCTTACCACTGGGTTCTTGGCTTTCCCAATCAACCAAATTAGCTAGGTGCTGCCATTTCTGTAGATGGCTTTGAAAGAGCCTTGGGCAAATCTAAGGAGGATAAAGTTAACTATGGCTACTACTTCTGACATTATTCCAAAATATATCTAGGATACTATATGTCAGGATTTCCCGAACTGTGAGATGTGCCTCCCTTGGGGAGGTGAGACAGAGTCTCAGAGGAGGTGTGAAGAACCTTTTAGTTGTACATTTGATGTATTTATTAAAAATAAAGTTTCATTGTATTGTTTTCATTGTTCATTGGTGTTCATCTTGGTGTTTGGATTTTTAGGGGAGGTGTGTGTATTAAGATTACACTAAAAGGATGTTAGCAAAAAGTATAGGAACCCCTGCTATATGCAGTGTCAGAGCAGAGAGAGCAAAAGACTCACCAAGCAAGCACAATCAATTGTTCTCTAACTACTTGATTAGAAAATATTCAACAAGCACAAACACACTTACAGTCATATGCACACACTGTACCTACTCCAAAGGAAGAAAAGTAGAGAGAAAGGGAATATGCCCTCCTCTCCTTCACTGGCTAAATGGATGAAAGAGAGCTGGGAGAGTCCAAAGAGCTTTGTGGGAGGAGCTCAGTTTTTCTAACTCCAGGCTCCCACCTTTTCATACAATCTGCAGAAGTAATGGTATGTGGGAAAGACCTTGGGAGACTGGCCGAAGAGGCACTGCCTTGGGAACAGTCAGATAAGAGGCAGCATAGCCCACAGCTGTATGGTGGGAAGAGCAAGACACTCAGGAGGGACCCTCCCTAGTTTTTTGGGCTGTAAGGTGTTAGCGGGAGATTTGTACTTTCAGACTTGCAAGATTCTGTTAACATAGCTTTACAATAAAGTAGAATTAGCTTATCTGGCTGTTTTTCCTGTCTGGTCTACCTCATAAGGCTGACAGTAGACCACAGATTCTGCACCAATTCTCACAAGTTTTCACACTTTGTTCTGGCCTTTCCTTTTTGTTTTATTGAATCAGTTCCCTTCTCAAGGAAAAAAAAAATATTAGTGTTGGCTAGCCATGCAGTTATGATTGATGGACCTTTCTTTTAGTTTGTTTTCCATTTTATCAGCTCTAAATGGTGCCAGTGGATGGTTTAGCCTGCATTCTAAAGCTCCCTTATCTCTTATTCTTCCTTTTTCTCCCCTTTTCCAGTCAACTGAAATATTGTTCATTTGGTCGATGACCAGCAAAAAATCTTTTTTTAAAAAATACAACACCAGAGTAAAATCAGATAGCTGAGATAAAACACTAGCATAACAAAGATAGAATAACACATAAAAATGTGACATACACTACTCTAATCGTGCATTAATTATCTGTGCAACTGTAAATCTAACATATTACAATCTATGAAGTAAAATATACAGTATATCATCTAAAAACAAGATAGCTAGTATGTATTAAACCTAAAGTGATACATAAAACAGAAATGATTATTTCTGTAACCAGTTATGCTACTGCATAAGTGATAAAGGGTCTTCGAGAAGATGGTTCACATAGAAATTTTCTGGCCTTCCTGGAAATTTACATATTAGGGGCAGAATCTGAGCAGACCAGATATCCCTGTAGAATTTACAATGTAATAATACATGCAATCGGTTTTTGATCTCCTTGTTGCCACATAAGCAGGTACGCTCAGTTAATGGGGTTCTGGAGTCTCTGCCTTGTGGATAACAAGAAGTTATGCCTGGCTTTGAAAAATGCTATCTTCCGCTTGGGGAAAGTTGGATTTTGTAGATATCCTGCTGGTTCCGAGCTGCCCATAGTTATCCCATCTCTGCCATATTGAGGCAGCCTATTACCTTCAGTCTGAAACTCCATATCCCTTATTCTTTGGGTGAGCAGTTGTTTGGCTTGCTCATATCCTAAAGAAATTAGGAATTGTGCAGAAAGCCCATATAATGCCGACTTCTGCTGTACGGCCTGTTTCCAGGGAGAAGGAAAATTGTCTATTAAAATTAAGGGGTCAGTCCAACTGGGAAGAATTGGATTTTCAGCCAGTACTTTATCATTATCCTCCAAGGCCTTACGTGGATTGCAGTCATTCCTGTCTCAAGCCTTAACCAGGCATTTGCTGTTCCAATGGGTACAGCAAGGATTGATCTCAAAAATTTTGTTTGCGCTGTTTCCAGTGCATCCTTCGTCACGTAAATTCCTACTTGTGCCCGGTAAAGGATTCTGGCCAGTGGTTTGGCCTCAAAAAGTTTTAATGCCACAGGGATTAATTGTCCTCTCCTTGTATAAAAGAAGTGCTTAATAGCACTTGTAGACCTAAGAGCTAGCTGTACTGCGTTGATTCTGGTGCACGTTTCAGGTGCCTTTAGAGTGGAAAACCATCCAAAGGTATTTAAATGCAGTAACCTGCTCTGATTTGTGCCCTTCTACTCTACAGATTGTTGGGTGGCTGTCTTAGCAAAGACCAGAATTTTAGATTTTTCAAAATTAAGAACCAGTCAATTAGTAATAATCCCTCCCCCGCATACACGAATAGCATAGTTGGGATCAAAGAGAATATAACAGAGGGATATAGAGCATAGAATAAAGATATTAGATATGTAAAGAGTATATTTCATGTCAAGATCAAAGATGGCATGCCTCTGAATTCCAGTTGCTAGGAAACAAAAAGTGGGAAAGATAGTTTAAGCTTCCAATAGGCACCAGGCTGCCTTCTCTGGAAACTGAAGGTGGCGTTTGAAAAATCTTTGGCCTGATCCAGTTTAGTTTCTCTTATGGGCTTAGGAAACACTAAAAATATAAGGTACTGTTCTTTTATCCAGGTAATCCTTCATTAAAAATAGTTCCTATTTCTCAAATAAAGGTGTCTGGCTGCAGCATTAGTGCATAATTAAAAAGAAAACACAGTTGCTGCTTAGCAGCTTAAGGTTTTCTTTTAGATCATGGAAATTTGTACCAGATAATGGATTTTTGCTTGCAAAGGACTAAGGAGAATGTGAGTGTGTGTTATTCCTTTAGACATGGTTACACTCCTTAAAGCAGCTTATGAAATGTGTCATTAAAGTATGCAGTTAAAATAATTTGAAGCGGATTAAGTAGATTTCATCTCATCTATATTAGCCAACGTGCATGTATTATCCACCTTTCAAAAGTCTGTGGCACTATGCGTATTTTCTTGAAAGTCACTCTCACAGAACTCATGAGATTTATTTCTGTATAAACATTCACAAGTAGCTGTAGAGATACTTTTGGGTGTCCAGTATTGATTCTCAAGGGTGAATCTCAAGATATTAACTGCAACTCCCATCATCATAATCCATTGGTCAATGGCGATGGGAGTTACAGTTCAACAACATCTGGAGACTCAGCACTGAGCATCCCCCATGGACCTCAGTACAGTGGAGAACATTGTGCATGAAATAAAAGACTGTGAAGAATTTACCCACACAAACAGCCCAGGATTGGCTGAGGAGTTCAGAACATCATCTGACAATAAAAGCAGGAAACTGAGGTATGGGGAGAAGGAAGCTTGCTTTCACTCTAACTGAATTCTGGAAGAGGCTCAAATCTGCTCTTTGGAAGCTGGAATAGAAATTCTCTTTTTAGGAGCTGAAGAGAGGATGTAGCAATTTGCTGCAAGACCCTTAAGGTCTTGTGATCTTAAATTCTAGAAGTTAATGCCATAAAGGTGGACATAATGTCTACCTTTGATTCTCTGCTTATGAAGTAAATAGAACATGCTAGTACTGATCATGAAGTAAACAGAACATGCTAGTACTAAGTTGGAAACATCTGTACTTGTTGACACGTTTTGAAGAGCTAAACTATAGAGTAGAGGGTTGCCTTGAAGGGGACAGGCAAATTGACAAAGAGATGCCATAAACAGATTCTGGAAATTGTGCTGCTATTTTGGCTGGTCTTGATAGACTCTGGTCTGCAATGTATACAATGTCAGGGAGAAGCACAAGAATCACCTGGCAATTATAATGTTTGACACATTGAAGGAATTACTTGTGTGTATGTCTGTGTCTGAAACCTCAACAGATGTCCCCAAATCTTTGTTTTCTGAGATAGTATGGATTGCTTGCATACTCAGAACTCATCCCTTTGCAGAACAGGCAGACAAGGATTCGGTCTGCCTACTGGGCTCTTTGGTTCAAATCATGCATCTTTTCAGCCTTCCACAAGGGCGTATGCTGGGGGGAGGGGATAAAAAAAAGTCAAAATGGCAGGTGTGACCATGTAATCAAAGCCTCATCCTTTTTAATATGTGTGTGATACATGTGACACTTATAAAAAAAGGGGTTGGGCTTCAGTTGGATGGTTGTACTCACCATCTTGACTTATTTTACTCTCGTCTCACAGGTACTTCTGCCATGCTGTGCCTGACAAAGGATGGGAAGTGTTTACACAGTAATCTGATGACTGGAATGAGGTATCCATAACTTCTTCCTTGCATACAACCCTCTGAGGCTATGTCCCCTCACATTTAGGCTTATAGTAGTTTCAACCTGAGAACATCCATGGCACAAATATGCCTTTTAGAGGTACTAAATAAATGTAGAAGGAATAGCAAGAAGGACTGCAGGTAACCCTTGTTTAATGATGCTAATTGAGACAGGAAACTCTGTCATTAAGTGATCCAGTCATAAGTCAAAAAACCATGTGACTCCACCACTTAGCAAAGGCAGTCCTGGTAGTCCCGGTTGCCGTTGTTATGCAAGGGCCACGTGAGTCATTAAGCAAGGACCTCACGTGACCATGATTTCTGACTTCCTGCCAGCTTCCCCATTGACTTTGCTTGTGGGAAGCTGGTCGCAAATCATGATCATGTGACTGCAGGACACTGCGCTGGCTGTTAACTACAAGGTCTGGTTGTAACTCCCATTTGTTCAGCACCATCAAAAGTTCAAATGGTCGCTGAATGAGTTTTCATTAAATGAGGACCATATGCTATTGCTTTGAGGACACCCTCAGACTATTAGTAAAGGTAAAGGTTTCCCTTGACGTAAAGTCCAGTCGTGTCCGACTCTAGGGGGCGGTGCTCATCTCCGTTTCAAAGCCTTGGAGCCGGCGTTGTCCATAGGACACTTCCGGGTCATGTGGCCAGCATGACTCACGGAACGCCGTTACCTTCCCGCCGAAGCGGTACCAATTAATCTACTCACATTTGCATGTTTTCGAACTGCTTGGTGTGCAGAAGCTGGGACGAGCAACGGGAGCTCACCCCGCCGCGCGGTTTCGAACCGCCGACCTTCCGATCGACAGCTCAGCGGTTTAACCCGCAGCGCCACCGCGTCCCTCCACTCAGACTATTAGACTAAACAAATATCAGTGTATAGATTAAAAACCAATTAATATGTGAAGTTCTACCTCTACATCTATCTCAGCTATCTCAGACTCAAAGTCTTCAATTATATACCTGTGCACAGGTGTTAAAGTGTTGAAGTAATTGCAACGTATTATTAAATATACAGAATGTGTGATAAAAATGTATATTAACTATATTTCTCTCTGCAAAGTACCAGCTGTTCAGTGTCACCTGACTCCCTTCTGAAAAGTCTTTAATTTCAAAGGCCTAGGGAGATTTCCAAATAGTCAGTTTCTAGCTTTCCAACACCCTGGCAAGCCTCAGCCTTTGTTAAATGATTCCTATGCTTTCAAGCACTTGAAAATGAGAGCAGCACAGCTATAGTACAGGGTATGAATAATAAGCTGTTAATGGCCGGACTGTCCAGAATCTTGAAAGGTTCTAAAGTAAGAGCTAAAGATCTGGCAACTGAAAGGATGACATTTTTTCAGTGTTAAGAGATCAAATTCTGCAAGCCTGTCATTTTGTTGATGAATCATTAAAAGCATCTGGTTCATTTAAGTGAGTGGCCTATTGTGTCTGGGACATACCCAATGGAAGTCAGGGATCACCAACTCTTAAAAGATAAGCAGTCCCTCGGATAACCTGGCTCTATGCTTTATAGGTGATAACCAGCATTTTGTATTGCACCGAGAAGCCAACTGGTAACCAAACAGTGATGACACGTGGGCATGTTATGCTCATCGCTGCCCATGGTGCTGTATTCTGGACCAGCTGTAAGTTCCAAGTAGTCTTCAAAGGCAGCCTCACGTAGAGCACATTGCGGTAGTCCAGTTGTGAGGTGACCAAAGCATAAGTGACTGTCTGAAGGGCCTCCTGATCTAGGAATGGGTGAAATTGATGTACCAGATGGATTTGAGCAAAGGCCCACCTGGTCACAACTACTACCTGCTCTTTGAACAGGAGCTGTGAACCTAGATTACCCCCATGTTGCACACTAGTCTTGAATGAGGAAGTGCAACCCCATCCAAGACCAAGATGAAAAATCCCCTGATCTAGGGGACCTTAATAATCACAGCCACCTGATTTTGGCATGATTGAGACTGACTCTGTTCCTCCTCATCCACACCCAAATAGCCGCCAGGCCCTGGCTCAGGACATCGACCAGATCATCTGGATGGCCCAGGGTCAAGATGCATAAGTGGGTGGCATCTGCATACTGGTGGGACCAGACCCTGAACAGATGAATGGCCTCACTCAGCAGTTTCATGTAGATATTAAAGAGGACGGTTTGTGTTTTTCATAACAAAATGCTAGAGTGGACAATACATTCAAATAATTATAAAAAAAGGTTTTAAGCCTCCCCCTTTACTGATTCCTTACTGATAAATTATTGCATGAAGTTTTTATAAGTACAGTATTTTATTGCTTCCTGAGAATTTGGACTTTGATAATCTGTACATATGCCATGAATACATTTTTTTAAAATATTGTGCTTTAAAATGAATTACTTTTAAGTATGGAAAAAGTTACTGTGGTATGAAACATGCAGTACAAGTAGAATATGAAACTTTTATCTTGATTCAAAGATGGAGGTTCACATACACAGAAAAGCCAACTTTCATGTATGTATCTCTTGCCGGATTGGGAACTGTGCAGAAGTGCACTTGGAATGTAGATCCAAATGCTGACAGATGTTGCTGCCAAGGATCCACATTTCAATGTGCATTCTTATCCACTTGCACTTTCCGAAGCAGCCACCCATTTGTACAGATAAAAAGAGCTAGTTCAGTATTGAATAATATTTCTTTCCATACAAACAAAAGCCCCAGATGGTGTTCTTCCTTAATTAAATGTGAGCAAAGCACTTTAAGTGCTCATCTACACTTGTGTTTACATTTTCACAGTTCTGTAACTCTGGTGCATCTTTAGCTTTGGAAGTTAGCTAGAACACTCCCCCCTCCCCCACCCGCCCCATAACAGCCTCCCTTTGCAGTTGAGATAGTTTACAAACGGAGCTAAAATGGGCTGGGTGCTTTCCTGTAGCTGACCTTTGGTCCCAGGCCTTTGTTGAAGCCTAGGTCTACATCAAATTTTGAGATAACATGCTCTGTTATCATGGGCTTGTCATTCCACTGCAGGATGGATCCCATATGTGACCAGAGCGCTAAATTGCTTGAACTGCTGATGGAAAGTGAAAGCCATGTTTAGAGAAGTGATGCAAAGAAGGCATTGAATATGTACATAATGCTGTCAAGGAAAGCTTTTAAAATGCTTTCCAGGAGAACCAGCTGCCTTTGAAGTTTAAAAATAGAACACAACTGGCTCTTTGCAAGCTGCCTCCTTCTACAGGCTTTCCACAACACTGGCTTGGAGTTCGAGTCTTGGACAATCACCTGATGCTTCAGAAGAAGCAATCTCAGCTTCTCACTCATGCTCTATGGCATTCCCAAAGCTCAGAGTTTTGTTTTTGTTAGGATAGCAGCACATTCCAAAAGACTTATATTCCTTCTCAAACACATTTATTTTAAAGAAGGAAGACTCATAGGCCAGGTTTACACATCACACATAGCCCTGGTTTGTTTAACCTTTGGTTTGAACCATAATAACTGGCTGGGTTTATTAGAGCTAGCAAACTACATCATGGTTTAGTGTGTGTTAACCCAGTTAATTCTGATCATTGTTTAGTTGACCTCTTCCCAACGTGATGTCTCCCAGATTGGATTTTGGGCATGCTGGTGGAAATTCTGGGAAGTGCAGTCTAGCACAGACTGGTCTAGCTCATCAAGAGTTGGAGAGGCTTTCAGGTTTATGTGCTACCTGATCACTTGCTCTCTTCTGTCCTGACTGCAGAGAGTTTAGACACTTTTGTTTACATTCAGTTTGTATGCTGAGCTGCAATGGATAGTAATGATGGTTTCTTTGAAACCAACCAATTTAAAGCCCTGAGAGAGGCTTTCTGCAGTTCATTCCTCTTAGGCTAAACTATCATTTAATGCAACTGAAATTTTTGACTCCTCCATTCTGCGTGGTTCATGGAGGCCACAAAATAGTAACACAGAAGAAAATAATAGCTTTGCTGGATTGGGCCAAAGCCAATCTTAGTAACCAAGTGCCTCCAAGGGGGTGGGGGTTACTATGCTGTGTTTTCTTCAGCAAGGTGCATTCATCTATGGCTCATTCTAAAATTCTTAATTATGGCATTAAAATGCCAGGCAATCCTTTTTTAACATCATGTCCAGCCCACAGCTCAGGCAGCTAAAAGTCATCTTTAACTGTTCAAATTTTTAAGAAGTGTTTTTCTTCTTTTCCTCAAACACATTCTGTTGGGGATGTGATCTGGGATGCTTCATTAGTGTTTGGCAGTGTGATTTATGTGTGAATAGTCAGCTACTATTGGACATGTTATGCTGCTGTGGGCATGCCACCTCCCCCTCCAGATGCTGGAGACTGCCCACTTTGGCCATTTTGGCCTAGGCTGCTGGAGACACTGTACATTTGGCTCCCTAGAGGTGCTTGCCTAGATATTGCTTTCTGTAGCACAGGCTTCTTGCATTTGTGAGTGAGTTTAGCTTTCTTCTGAAAGGGCACTAGACCTCTTTTTTAGGCACCTTTGAAAGAGGGCTAGATCTGCTTTTCAAAGAAAACTGGCTCTCGAGAGAATGCTATTCCTGTGTGCACAGAATGAAAACTGGGAAACAGGACCAAGTACTGCCAGCTGTATGTTTCTCTTTCTGTCACAAACAGGGGTCTTGCAGGTTTTCCAGGACAAGGTTTCATATGCTGGGACTTTTTGCTGTTTTTATTCCTTTGGTGGAAGGAGCAGTCCCATTTTGCCTACTTCATGGGGTATTTCTGGATGTTGCTGACCATGGCCATTGAAGTACTGGTTGAAGAACGAGTTCATTCATTCTTAATTGTTCCCACCCATTTCACCCTGCACCTGTGTGGGCTGCCAGTTGTACTATTTCTGGACACGAGTTTAGTGCTTTTTCAATGAGCATCAAACCCATGTTCAGAAACAGTCTGACCAAGAGATAACAGGCATGGGGCACCTTCAGCCCTGTGATCTCTTAAGTAACTTGACAGGTGATTAAGCCAACCATTCCCACTGCTTGCCCACCTTCCCATTCCTACCCAACCACTCATTAAGGAGAACAATTGCTGGTTCTTTTCCCCACAGGTGAGTAATACTTTATAGGAGAAGAAAGCAGAGGGATGTTTTTCTTAGTGTTTATTGCATTAAAATGGCAAGGACAGCACCACTTGCTGACCTTGTTGCTAAGGCCAAAGGACCAACCATGAGGGCACAGCAAACTGTGAACTCATAAGCTGGAGAAAGGCACATTAACACAACTGTCTGACTATACTCTGAGTCTTAATTATGTTTTATTTTATTACTGTTTCTACCAG
This sequence comes from Candoia aspera, assembly GCF_035149785.1. NCBI lineage: Eukaryota > Metazoa > Chordata > Lepidosauria > Squamata > Candoiidae > Candoia > Candoia aspera. The sequence goes on from NC_086153.1 coordinate 104,405,033, forward strand.
TTGGCATGGAGCAGTAATTAAGCTGTTCAGCCTATAATTTACCAAATCTCCCTTGGTCCCTTTTAAACAATTGCTGTATCCTTAATCACCTTTCAGTCCTTTGGCACAGTGTCTCATTTGAAAGACAAGTCACATATTTTTGCTAGGAGCTCAGCAATTGTACATTTGAGTTCTATAAAAGCTTTTGGGTAGGGGCTATCAGGACCCATTGATTTGTGTAGTCTCTCAAAACAAGCTCGAATACCTTCTTTTGTTATCTCAGTTGGCTTCAGCTGTTCAGATGCCTTCTCTGAGAAAATCAGTACAGGCTCAGGTATCTGTACTATATTTTCTGTACTGAAGACAGATGCAAATAATTCATTTGATTTCTCTGCAGTCTCCATATCCTCCTTGGGCATCCCCTTCACTCCTCACTGTATAATAGCCAACCCTTTTCTAGCTAGTTCTGAATATATTTAAAGAAGTTCTTGTTGTTTCTCTTCTTGGGGTTTTTTTTTACCACCTGGCCCTTTCATTCCTTTTTTGGCATTCCTTATTATCTCCTTAACAATTTTTCTGCCAGAGTTAGTGTTCCTTTTTTGCCTCCAAATTAGGACGACCTGAAGGAAACCTTCTCAACTTTTGCAGATACCTGAATCCCCTGGATCCTACTGGAAAGCCAAGATGGCCCTTTTGCAGGATTTGGTCGATCCTTCCTTCCATTGTGAAAAGCATTCCTGTTGAGCTGCAACTGTTTTTTAAAATCATCTCCAGAGAAAATGAAAAGGTTTGGTCCTCCCAACCTTTCCTTTCAGTCTCTTTTTCACCAGGCCCCTCACAGGAAGTGAGAAGGATTCTAAGGCCCCAAAAAGCATTTACTCCAACCATTTACTGCAATTCTCTTGATCTATATGTTGCAGAGGGACTTTACTGTGCAGGGGGAGGGTTTATTCCTCAACAATTTTTTTTTTTTTTTAATAAATCACAGACACTGTATAATACAGGAATAGCTCACAGAAATGAACAGAGCCCAAATAATCAAAGTCTCTTTCCAGTTTCCCTTTTTATAACATTTGCATCCCACATATAATACAGAATGAGAATTCATCCACTGGTTTGCAACACTATGCTTTCTGCAAAACTAAAATTAAACATGGTTTTACTCCTCAGATCTCTGTAGTTGTAAATGCAGACCTCCACAGCTGCCAGAAGATAATGTAAACATCTATGTGGGCTTCTGCAGTACACAAATCCCCCAAGCACCTGTAAAAGGGCAACACTTTTATGCAGGTCTCATAATCAATGTTGCATGAGTGGAGAGGGACTATTGCTGCACAGTGCTTGTCTGCATATATTGGATTTAATTCAAATGGACGCACTCCAAAATTCTGAGCTTATAACAGACACAGTGAAGACCATCAGTTTCTAAATGGAGAGAAAAATAGACATTCTCTTTGTTTCCATGACTGACTAATATGTTTCATTTTATTCGTATTCCTTAATGTGCAAAAGCAATGCCATTTTTTATTTGAGACCCCAAACAAACAGCCTATTCCAGATAGCTGACCAGAATGGTTAAACTGTAATCCAATACATCTAAATGATTGAGCTGGGGAAAGATGGAGTAAAGAATTAATTAGCATGGTTCCTAATTTATTTTTTATAAGACATCTGTCTAAGGATAGAGATTGTGCCTGGCTTTCTTCTCTACCCATCTGTTTTGAAATCAGAAGTCATGTTGGCACGCACAAGGAAATGGAAATGTTTTGGATTAGTGTAGTGTTGCTAGCTGAGGCTGGGCGTGGGGCAAAAAGAAAATTACTCAAAGTGGGAATAGTGGGGGAGGTACAATTATTCACATTTAGGAACATAAGGTCATGGAATAACATTCAAGTAAAATAAAATGAAATGAAAGCTGAGGAAGAAACTGAAAAAATCACAATTTTAAAAAAGACTACCCATCAACTGAATACTATTAGATTATTTATTCAAGTAGTTATTAAAAGTAACATGAAATGGGATATTGCTGCTCTGAGATATTTCCTTCTTTTGTCAGTGTTCAAGAATATAATCCCAGGCAGATCAGCCTGATTTAGAGCAAATGAATTTGCAGTATAATGGAGAGCTTAACATAATGTGATTTGCCAGCATTTATACAGTATATTAACGTCCAGAAGGATCTGAGGCAAATCTGGCCCAGGCAAGCCAATGGACGTGGTACCAGAGACAAACCCAGATATGAATAAGAAAACCAATGATAGGGCCCCACAGATGCTTAGACTCCAGAAGATCCAGACAGACAAGGACCAAGAGCCTCAAAGTAGGTAGCACTGGTAAGACAGTGACAAGCCCCATGCTGTTGGCAAGATCAAGGAAGCAAGAAGTACATCCCTTTCTGTAAAGTGTCTTTAATGTTAGTCTGGAGTAAATACAACATCTTGGAAACTGTAAGAGGAATGTCCCAGCCTCATTTACAGGGAGAGTCTCTCTCTGAATAATCTCTCTGAATAATCTGATACTAGTAATAATAATAATAGTCTCTCTGATATAGTCTCTGATATAGTCTCTCTAATAATAGTCTCTCTGAATAATCTGAAACACTTCTTCCCAGGTTTCTCTTCCCCTGGACTAAACAGCTGCTTATGAGATAAGTGTCTGTGGACTTGCCCATTCTTTCTTGATTGTTTAGATCCGCGCTCTCTCTTCCATTCCTTTCCCAGACTCCCCTCAGTCTCTCTCACACAGACTGGTAGCCATGTTCTGAAGTGGCATCTGTTTGCCTAAAAGTGAGACTAAAAGCTCTCTGGAGCTTAAGGTACAAGGGCTATATTGTGAAGCTCCCAGGTTCAAGACTGTGGTACCTTTACAGTATGGCTGACCTAAATGCAATTCCCTTAATAATGAGATTGACTCCGGCCTTGACCAATCCATACCACATGTAATATCAAGAGCAACTGGTCAAATGAATCCTAGTAATTGTTCCTATGTCATTTGAGATGGAAATTATTTCTTGTGACAAAAACAGTTCACATAAAGAATGGTTTTTTATGTTATGTGTGGGAGGGCTCTCATATAGATGCTGTTTAGAGCTGTTACGTGGCACTGTTGGGAGTGGGGAGAATATTAGCCCAAAGCAAAAGAATTATGAAATTAGTTTTTCTGAGACTGCTGATTGAGATGGGGGGAGGTATGATTTCATTTGATCAGTGGCGCTCTCATTTGTACTGCTTTCAAAAAGTTCAGTTCTTTTGTATACTGGGTTGTCAATTGAAAGAAGCCAGCTCTTTTAAAATCTAAGTACAGGTAGTCCTCATTTAGTGACTGCCTTGGTCAGTGACCGTTTGCAGTTATGAAGGTGACGAAAAAGTAATTTTGCAACCAATGACCTCATTTATGACCCTTGCAAAGGTAAGCTGAAGTAAAATTGTAAAATTGTAATGTTTCATTCAGTGACTGCTTTGCTTAACGACTAAGTTCCCAGTCCCAATTGTGGTTGCTAAACGAGGACTACCCATAGATAGGTCCATGTACTGATATTCATTCTCTACTAAGAATTTGGCTTTCACTGATTTTAAGGTCCCTGAATATTCCTAGCCATATCTAATTAGCAGGAATTGAAACTGAGCCTTTTTTCAATGCAAAGTGTATTTCTTTGCCCATTCAGAATATTGTTAAACAAGCCCACCTTTGGTGGATTTTGCATTGTATCAGTTCTTGTGTATTGCATTGGGGATGATCTGAAGTTTCACCTTTGTTTATTTATTCATACATGGAAGTCATCACTTGATGCTGCAGTCATGAACTGGTCTAAGCAAGCAAGATATCTGCATATTTTGCCCAGTTTTGAAAACAGGATGGAGGAAAAAGTTAAATGCTTGTCCCCCTCAGCAGCATGGTCCTGCAGTACTTGCATTTAGCCTTAAAAAAAGAAGGATTCAGGCCAACCTCTGCAGAAAAGCTCATCTACAGTACATATGCAATATATTAGAAATTGTGTATCAAATACATACTGTATGCAAAAGTTGTTTGACATTTTCTATGTTTTATGTGTTGCATCCTTGTTGAATCTTAATGGATAACATGCATCAGCATAAATCCTATGTAAACAGAAGCTGTGATTGCAGTTGTATAATATCTTTTACACCAAAAAACCCCACCTCAGATTTGCAGCAGCCTTATTAAGGCCTTTGGTTTTAGGATGTTTGCTTAAAATAAGTTTGCAGATAATAACATGCAACGTGCAGCCTATTATGTCTACTTGGTGACCCACCATCCTTGAAACCAAACATTGAAGCTGAACAAGGAAGTCCTGGAGTCCTTTAGGTCCTTCCACTTCAGTCAAGAACCACAATTTCCAAGGATCAGCTACTGAAAAGTATTTGTGTTATGGATACAAATTTACACACAAAAGTATGGATGGCAACAAAGTGTTACACTTTCCTCTGTCACCCAGATTTTTGTAACCCAGATCTGGTAGCTCTAATCTGTGGGCTGTGTGTGTGTGGAATGAATGTGGTAAGTATTGATGCCCTGAAGAAAAAAGTTATGCCTTTTTTATTTCAACTAGGAGAATCAGAGGAAGATGGGGTAGAGTCATAAAGTTGTCTGTAGTCTATCATCAGTAATATATGTTGAATGCATTATTGTCTTTGACTCCCCCGCCCCCCCAAATCCTGCTATGCTGCCTCATTGGGCAGGGGAATATTCCTGGGAGGGATGAGTGCAGCGTGTCATTTTTTTTGCAGATGGATGCCCTCTCTGCTAATTACATACATGAAAGGAAAACCAATGTAGATTTTCTCTTCTACGGTACATATCCAACCACTTAAACATTTCTGAATTCACTCACCTCAACTGGGAGCATAACCTTGTTTTTTTCCCTGGGAGAGTGTTGTCACTTCTCATTCATGTCTTTCCTTTCTGATCTGTCAAATATCCAGCCTTTAAAACTTCATAAATGTTATCAGACTCCAAGGAAGCTTTGAAAGGTTCCACATTTCGTCCTCCCATTGGGGCCACGTAATTCAACACTATCGCTTAGAAATGAGACTGCCATGAAAGATGTCACAGGCTGGGTCATAGGCTGGCACTTTCCGTCAGTTCTGAAAGACGTGCAAGTTTATTCGTTGATCAGTAATGGAAACTATAGAGCCCCACAAAGCAATTTGATGGAAAAACCTTGGTCTGCTTTCTGGCTGCGAATGGAAAAGTTTCTAAAATACTCTTATTATCATCAGCCTATAGCTGGAAAGCAGCAGGGGGAGGGAGAGAAGTTAGCTTTCAATGAACTTTTTTGTGTGTGTGGGAGATCCCAGTAAAACTGGGTTTTTTAAGCAGCAAAAATATAATTCATACAGTACTGTCTAAACTTGCTGATTTCTATTCCTTTTTTGTCTCTGAATTGCTCTCCCAGTATATTTCCTATATACCCTCCATACATGTTCCTGATTTGGGGAAAACCTGGCTTCTATTTGTTCATTAACATGCTTCCATTGGCATATTCATTTCATCAGCTGTTTCTTAACCAGAAACCCAAGGATGGCCACGCTGTGGATTCTACTGCATATGGCCTCTGTTGCATATGAAATATTTCTGCCAAGTGACTTTCTGACTCAGTGAAACTAGGTGTTTCTTTCCCATGTTCTGAGGTTTTTGTGATAAAAACAAGGAAACTACCCCGTCAGATTTCCAAACAGCAACCTTCATTGACAACTGCATTTTTGTTTACTGTCTCTCCTATCTGCCATCTTACTTCTTTCTCCTGTCTTGAGCAGAAATCAATGAATTCTCCTTTTCTGATTAACTCCAACTATCATGTAATAGAGCACATATTATATATATGTAAAAGATCTCAGATTCAGTTACTAACTTCTCCAGGTAGGACTGGAAAGCCCTGAATTCTTGGAAAAGTGGTGTCAATCAGGGTTGATAATTCTCAGAAAAATGGGCCAAGTTCTGACTCACTATTAAGTAACTTCCCATATCCACTATCCAACATACCAGAAACATAGGCTGATGGTCACCATTTTCTCCTGTTTGATAGTTTGCTTTTCCTCAGTTATAGACATTGAAGAAGTGCACTGGCTTTGTTAAAAATAGTTATTTACAAGCTTTGCTCATACGTGATCGTTTGCAGAGTTATGAAGTGGTACAGATTAGCATGGCAAGCAAGCATACTAATCTGACCAAATGATACGACCATGTAACTCTTGATTGGGTTACATGGGGCTACTTTAATCCTAAATCAGTCTGAGTTTGTTTGTGACTAAAATAACTCTACCCAGTCAGCTGTATCATCCAAGTTGCTGGCTGCATGGGGTTTTAACTGACTTATTTGACTTGGTTAATTACTGATCTGTGAATTGGCAGAAATCTTGTTAGCATAAAATTTGCTCACCCAGCTGCAAAGACCTATTCTTCCTCAGAATGAGGTCAGCAACTGGTGCTGTTCTTATAGTTTTAATGTGGGACAAATTCAAAAGAATGATTGTTAGATTCTCCTGGCTTTGTTTCCCCTCCCATAGAGGGTCACCTGCTAGTGGGAACTACTAACCTGCTCTATCTAATGTGGCATGGGGAAGGTGTGAGTTTTGACAGGTGTCTTTACCATGGGTTTAGCTGTCTGTCAAAACCTGGGACTGAGACAACTGATCCATTGGATTGGTGGAGTAAAACAGGACTAGCTCTCTTCCTACTTCCCTGCATAGGAATGCCTCTTCCCCTGGCAGACCAGATATTACATGTGTAGCTGCTCCACATTTCTCTTTCCTACTTCACTGGGCAGCCCATTAATCAGATGCTATTTAGGCTGATCCAGGTCTTGAAGGCCATGGAGGGCCATTCTAAGTGACCATGAGGGAACATGACTGTAGCAGCCTCAAACAGCCAGTGGGACCTGGACAGAACCCATTTCTGACTGTCACAGCCACCATAAGGTCAATGAAACATGCTAGGTGGTATCCCCTGTAAAATAAGTAAAAATCAGTCAACTGGGAGAAGTAGGGTGTCATGTTCATCGTTCCAATGTTCTGAATACATCGTAACATTTCGCATGTCACTTTCCTGATCCGTGTTTGCTGGGTGGAGATTTCCAGCCGTGCCAGGCTGTAATCTCCTTACTGTAACTGTGGAATGTATGTTTGGGTTATGGAATGTGTTCAAGGTTACTTTCTCAGGCCGATGTCGGCAACAGTTGCTAACACCTGGGAGGGGGTGGTTGTTAAGCGGGAGGGAGGGCGGAACCGGGTTTGAAGCGAGGGTTTTTAGTTTGTATTTGGTGCGCTTTGGCTCATTCTCAGCTTTCTTTGTATTTGCATACTATTCTCTCAATAAATCAGTTATCCTTAAGCACCTGCTTGTGAGACTGAGTCTGTCAGAATAGGCAACCATTACATAAAGCTGAGAATCTTTAAACTCTTACCACTAACCTCCTTCCAGTGTTACTGTGAGGAAATAAAGTTAGTGATGACTGAACCTACTTCCCGCTCTGAAGAGAGTGAGGATTCCAGCGTGGGGGAAACGGATTCCATGAGGCAAAGAAGGGAAAGGACCCTCACTCCGGAATCGGAGGAGCTGTCGGAGACCTCGGATGCCAGCTCAGCTACTGCGAAAGCGGTAAAGTCCAAGGTGGTCAGAAAGGATGAGGGAACCCTGTCCGGAATGCCCCAGGCACCTGTGAAGCCAAGGTATCCGCTGTCCCCAGATGTGGCCATAAGGGAGAGGAGTGGGTCGGACGTCTCCAAGGCCAGTGAGAAATCACAGAGGTTGGAAGCCAGGGTAAAGTCTCTAGAAGACATGATGGCGAGGATGTCATTTGCGAGGGGCAGCCAGGATAGAGGAAGAAGGGAATATCACTACAGACGGTCGTCTCCATCTGTTTCTCCCTCCCCCCCCCCACCCGAGTGTGAGGAGGAAAGACCGGAGGAGGTACTGGGGGGGATCACCACCACACAGTCCCCGGCGGGCGTCCCCATCGCCCCCGCGGCGGACTGAGGATGCAGGGAGGGGACGAAGCAGGGAGCGGAAGAAAAGTCCCAAAGTTGGAGTTGTGAGCCCCCCCCCCTCGGGAGAAGAGGTCTCCAGAGCCCAGGAGGAGGGCCGGGAGGAAGGAGAGGAAGAGCAGCCCACAAAGAGCCAGGTATAGGGATTTCACTGTCAAGTTTGATGGGGATCCCACAAAACTGTCATTCTTCCTGACTAATGCGAAAAGCTATATGGAGGAGTTTGGGAGGCTGTTTCCTTCGGAAAGGGCAAAGATAAACGCTGTAGCTACCCAACTGGAGGGGAGGGCAGCTGACTGGTTTGTCCAATTAACCGAGATGGACGGAGTCCATCCCTCTCATCCCTGGAGTTGGATGATTTCAGAGACTTTCTGTGGGCGCTAAAAATGCATTTTGCTGACCAGTTAGCAAAAGAAAAAGCTAAGGTGGCTCTGAGGGAACTGATCCAAGGATCAAAGTCCATGGCAGATTATGCCCTGGAATTCCAAGCCCTAGTGGCCAAGGTGGATGATTGGTCGCCAACTACTCTAATAGAAATGTTCAAAGATGGAATGCGACCCGACTTACTGAGATGGACGTTGGGAAGGGCAGATCCGCTCACCCTATATGACTGGATTCAACTAGCGGCGAATGTCGAGCAAGCCCAGGCTAGGTTCGCACAAACCAGGAGGGGTCCCAAGCAAATGGCCATGACAAGGACGGCCAAGCCACCGGCCACCATTGGCAGAGCGGGACGTACGGCCTGGCAGGAGGAGAGGGAGAGCCGTTTTGCGAAAGGGCAATGCCTGCAATGTGGGAAGGAGGGGCACTGAGCAGCGGCATGCCCACAGAGGAAAACCAAGGAGCATCCAGCAAAGCCGTCAGGGAAATCCTCCTCCGTGCCTGGGAAGATGAAGGCAGCGATGGCTGAAACCGAGGCTGAGGACGTTCCTTTCTATGGGGACGAAGGGGAGCTTGAGCCGTCTCAGCCGGCGGGAAATGCCAGCCACCTGCCCTAAGAGGCACCGCTGGGCAGGTGGTAGAGGAGGGGCGCGACCACGCTTCGGTGAGTGGAAACTTCCCTACCCTGACCGTGAAGGTGAAATTGGGGTCACAGACACGGACTGTGGAAGTGTGGGCAATGGTTGATTTGGGGTGCTCATGGTGTTTAATGCACCCTGACGTGGTAGCTGCATTAGAGTTACCCACGTTCCCTTTGAAACGGCCCATGATCTTCACACAATTGGATGGCTCTACGGCGGGGGGAGGGGAAACCGGTGACTCACTCCACAGGGATGGTGGCATTGCAAATGGGGAGCCACTGGGAGAAACTGCCTTTTGTGGTAGCGCCTGTGGGGGGGTCCGTTTGTCATTTTGGGGATGCCTTGGTTTGTTCAGCAAAACCCACACATAAATTGGGTGCACAGGACTGTGACTTTTGCAGATGGATTCTACAAAGCCCCTGAGGGGGACGAATTGGACAACGGCGAGGTGGGGAGGGCGGCAGCAACAACTCCGCATCTCCTTACTGGTCCGCTAGACGGACTGCCGGAACAATACCAAGACTTTGCAGATGTGTTTGGCGAAAAGGAAGCGTATCAGCTACCGCTGCACCGTAAAACTGACTGTGCCATAGACTTTATCCCTAATGCAAAGTTGCCTAAGCCAAAAATTTATGCTATGACCCAGAAGGAACTGGCAACGCTCCAAGAGTTTGTCGATAAAAATCTAGCCAGGGGTTTTATCGAACCAACCAGTTCCCCAGTGGGTGCTCCTGTCCTATTCAGACCAAAGAAAGATGGGACTTTGAGATTATGTATGGATTTCTGTGGATTGAATGCAGTCTCAATATTGAATAAATATCCTGTCCCGTTAATCAAAGACATGTTATCACATCTGGCGAAGGGGAAAATATTCTCTAAGTTGGACCTGAGGGAGGCATATTTCTTCATTCGAATACGGGAGGGGGATGAATGGAAAACTGCTTTCAATTGTCCTCTGGGCTCTTTCCAGTATAAAGTGTTACCTTTTGGGCTGGCGGGAGCGCCTGGGGTTTTTATGCAACTGATCAATGAGGTCTTGCATGACCATTTATTCAAAGGGGTCTTGGTGTATTTGGATGATGTGTTAATCTATACTGAAACAATAGAGGAACATATAGAACTGGTCAGACAAGTGCTCAGCAAGCTTAGGAAGGCTGAACTGTATGCTAAATTGTCCAAATGTGCTTTTCATAAATCTCAAATTGACTATTTGGACTATAGAATTTCAGACAAGGGTATTGAAATGGATCCAGCTAAGGTTGAAGCCATTCTCGCATGGGAGCCACCACGTACACGTAGGCAGCTCCAAAGTTTTCTCGGATTCGCGAACTATTATCGCCAGTTTATCCAGCGGTTCGCGGAGATAGCGTTGCCCCTCACTGAATTGCTCAAAACCAAGGGGCAGGGGGACACCCGGAGGGCAAGGAAACCGGGGGCATTGCTGAAATGGACGCCCGCGTGCCAGGTGGCTTTTGACAAGCTCAAAAACCTGTTTACGGCGGAGCCCATCCTACAGCATCCTGATCCTAGCAAACCATTTGTGGTGCAAGTGGATGCCTCTGATTTCTCCATTGGCGCGCTTCTGCTACAAGCAGACGAGTCAGGCTGTTTGAAGCCTTGTGCTTATCTCTCCTGTAAATTCTCTGCAGCTGAAAGGCGATGGCACGCTTGGGAGAAAGAGTGGCTTGCTGTCAAGGTGGCTTTAGACACTTGGCGCCACTTGTTGGAGGGGGCTACCCACCCTTTCGAGGTTTGGACTGATCACAAGAACCTCGAAGCACTCAGTGCACCTCATAAGCTCAACCCAAAGCAAATCAGATGGGCTCAATTCTTCAGCCGTTTTTATTTTAAGTTGAAATTTATTCCGGGAAGGAAAAACTTTCTGGCTGATGCACTTTCCCGCAGACCCCAAGATTCCAGCACTGTACCTGATGTAGTAGGTACCCTGTGGACGGACCCACAATTGAGTCTGGCAGCGGTGACCCGCAGCCAGACTCGTGCGCAACAGCCAGACGCTTCAATTTCACCCTGTCCGGGACGTTTGCCAGTTCCCTCACACTTGCAGCAACAGTTTCTTTCCCAATTGAAATCTGACACTTGGTTGCAAGCAAATTTACACACTGTTGCTTTTGACCGTGATTTTGCTTGGAAAGACGGTCATCTCTATGTGCCTGAGACTTTGCGCAAAGACATTTTACTCTGTTGCCATGATGACAAACTGGCTGGACATTTTGGGTTTGTGAAAACACTCCACTTGGTTAGACGCCAATTCTGGTGGCCAACACTAAGACGGTATGTTAAGGAGTATATTGCTTCCTGCCCTGTATGCGCTGGCTCAAAACGGAAGGTTGGTAAGCCCCAGGGGTTGCTCCAACCAGTGGCCAGTCCCTCTCACCCTTGGGAGGAGATCTCTATGGATTTTATCATTGATTTACCTCCAAGCCAGAGGAAGACTGTGATTTGGGTTGTAAAGGACTTTTTCTCAAAACAAGCCCATTTCATTCCGTGCGCTTCCATTCCCTCAGCCCAGCAGCTCGCCCACCTCTTCTTTGTACACGTGTACAGGCTCCACAGGAGTCCCTCCCGTTTGGTGACTGACAGAGGCACACAATTTACTTCCCAGTTTTGGCGGGCTTTTATGAAATTGGTGGGCACCAAACAAGCGCTCTCCACTGCGTTGCATCCTGAGACTGACGGATCTACAGAGGCGCTTAATTCCACACTGGAGCAATATCTGCGTGCTTTCGTTAACTATCAACAAGACAATTGGGTCGATCTCCTGCCCTTTGCTGAAGTCGCCTACATAGGGGACTTTACATAGGGGAACATTACTTTAAAACTGGAACAGTTAAATGTGGCTTTAAGCTGCCTCAGCTGTGGGATGGGAAAAGTTCAAGGCAATCTCATGAGGACATAGTATTAAGATGGCTACAGGGCCATTGTGCCAGTTAGGGTAAAAATGTATCTCAAGCCTTTCTATGGGTTCCTGGCTTACTCCTGCATAAACCTTGTGCTGCCATTTGACAGAGCGTTGTAGTCCATGTTTACTCAGAAGAAGTAAGACTATTTAAGATAAATGGGATTAACTCTGTAAGTTTACATAGGTCTGCATCATCTTGTTTGATTACAGAGAGGAGGTCTTCATTAATATTTTACATCTCATATTATACTTATTCTTTCCCCCTTAAAATAGTATTATTCTTCCAATTCTAGAAAATATTGACTGCTGGAAGACTGATGGTTGCATTCCCTTAAGAAAGCCATTTCTTATTGAAAGCCCTCAAGCATAAAAGCAAGGCCTTTGTCCTGGTCATGTGCCAATCATCTCTGCAATAAGAATGTACTGCAATATGTATCCTTTAATGGACACCTACAAACTGGTTTAAACAGTATGGTAAAAAGCATGTGGAAAGCAGAACAAAAAAATTAGACTATATCCTGGTTTGTATTTTGCCATCTTTCTGTTGTTTGTCTCAGCATTTTTTCATGCTGATACATAAATCTCTTCCAAAATTTCAGTTCTAAAATCAGTGAGGTCCAAAATTTGGGGAGTCACATTCAGCCTTTCAGTAGTGGCCCTGGAGTGGTACTCCAAAAAATAGAAGAAGCCTGAAAAAAGGAAGATGTCTCCTGCCTGTGCCCTATTCTCCCAGTTCTTTTTAGTAAGAAGAGAGCAAATTGTGACTAGAATCCCCCATGGCCACTGCAAACAATGGTAGAAAAACCAGATCTTTATATTGCAGTTTGGTTTTCTTCTCTAGTTTATGCTGATTACAGCCATCAATATATTCATAAAGGTTGCTTCATAAAAGTCTAGGAGGGTAGCAAACAAAAGCAGCTCCAATGTTCAGAGAAACAATATGGGAATAAATAATTGAGGAGAGAAAAACTCCTGCCACTGTGGGGCCATTCCAGTATAGTTTCCCTAATACAATGCATTCACAAAGCTTAATTGTCATTAAGAGCTTTTGTTCATTACAAAGGAACAGGCATCTCCTGGTTGAGCTAAAGCTGATTTCTTAATTGCGCTTTAGCTTCTGTATCTAATTTATATGGGTAATGTAATCTTTTTGTAGATTTCCCCAACCTTAGCAAGTCTGGTGGGGACCCACCACCTTGGAAGGATGTGCATATTGGCTTGAAACTGTCCTTGGAGCACATGCAAATGTTGTCTCTCTCTCTCTCTCTTTCCTTAATGACTTTCTAGCCCTTACTTGTAGACTTGAGTTTCTGAGTGTGGTGGAAGAGAAGTCTTACTGTTCTACTATTGTTTTCCGTAGGCTTGCTAAATCTACTGTTTAGCATTAGAAACTTGACGGTGTAAGGATTGCCTATTCTAAAACACCATCAGACTCATAAGCAGGATCACAAAGATATCTGATTTATTAAAGAATAGTATGCAGGATCACAAAGAAAGCTGAGAATGGAAAAAGCGTGCCAAACGCAAACTAAAAACCCTCAGTACAAACGAGATCCCTCCCCCCGTAGAATCTTCCCAGGCTCACAATCCCAGGTGCTCCTAATGGCTTCTGATGGTCCGTGGGAAAAGTCCTTGAGCAGAGCACATAACCCAAACACATTCCATTGAAATGAACATAGATACAGAGCTTGGCACAAGGTTTCACAGCAGCTCCCTCCCAATAGAAACGCACGTTAGCACCATGGCATGTGAAACGTTATGATGTACAGTGCACATTGAAACAGTGAACATGACATATTGCCCCCCAAGAGAAAGAAAACATTAAGTGGCAGGCTTTAAAGGGTAAGCCAAGTGGAAATGGTTAACTAAATCAGGAGCATTAACGTGGCAAGCAGGCACCCATTCAGGATGAAGTGTTTCCAGCAGATCAGGTACTGGAGGGTGCCTCGAAGCTTGCGAGAATCAACAACCTCCTTGACTTCAAAGTGCTGTTGGCCATCAATCATGATCGGAGCAGGAGGAGGAGGTTGGGGATGCCAGCGGGAGGAGTGGTGGACAGGCTTGAGCAGGCTGCAATGGAAAACAGGGTGCAAGCATTTCAAATTGTGAGGCAGGTCCAACTTAACAGTAACTGGATTGATAAGACCAACAATAGGGAAAGGACCAATGAACTTGGGAGCAAGTTTTTTAGAGGGCTGTGGGGACTTGATGAATTTGGTAGAAAGATATACTTGATCCCCAATTTTGAAATCGTGTTGCAAAGAACGTTTATCGGCTTGAAACTTGTAAGCAGCCTGGCCATCAGCCAAAGCCTGTTGAATCACTGGCCAGGAATCAGCCAGCTTAACAGCCCAGTCAGAGGCAGAACAGGATTGGGGACGAGCTTGTGGCAGCTCAGGGATGGGAACAAAGTCGTGACCAGAAACCACACGAAAAGGGGTTTGCCCGGTGCTTTGATGGACAGCATTGTTGTAAGCCACTTCAGCAAAAGGCAGCAAGTCCACCCAATTGTCCTGATGGTAATTTATGTATGCTCTAAGGAATTGTTCAAGGGCAGAGTTCAAAACCTCAGTAGATCCGTCAGGATGCGACGATGTGGACAGCGCCCGTTTGGTGCCAATCAATTTTAAAAATGATCTCCAAAACTGGGAAGTGAACTGTGTCCCGCGGTCGCTACCAAATGGGAGGGGCTACCATAGAGATGGTAGATGTGAATGAGAAATAGGTGGGCCAATTGCGGGGCCGACGGTATGGACGCACATGGAATGAAATGGGCTTGTTTGGAGAAAAAGTCTTTTACAACCCAAATGACAATTTTCTTCTGACTGGGGGGTAAGTCCACAATAAAATCCATAGAAACCTCATCCCAGGGACGGGATGGGCTGGCCGCTGGCTGTAGAAGCCCCTGTGGTTTGCCTCCTTTACACTTTGACATGGCACAAACAGGACAGGAAGCAACATAGTCTTTTACATCACGCCTTAAGGTTGGCCACCAAAATTGACGGCGAACCAAATGCAAGGTTTTGAGAAAACCAAAGTGTCCAGCAAGTTTGTCATCATGGGAACGCTGCAGAACATCAGCTCTTAAAGTTTCAGGCACATAAAGGCGGTGTTCCACCCACGTCAGACCGTTTTCAAAAGAAACATTGTCTCTATTAGCTAGCAACCAAGTGTCAGATTTCAGCACCTGGAGAAAGTCCTTCTGTAACTAACAAGGAACTTGCATTTTCCGCTTCCCAGACGGGGCTGGGGGCAGGGTTGCCTGCGCACGGGTCTGGCTCCGAGTGACGGCAACCAAGCCCAGTTGTGGTTCAGTGAGAACAGTCCCACATCCGCCATGTGGTCAAGGTCCTGAGGTAAACGTGACAAAGCATTGGCCAGAAAGTTTTTCTTTCCCGGAATAAATTTTAACTGGAAGTTAAAGCGACTGAAAAATTGAGCCCAGCGAATTTGTTTAGGACTGAGATGCTGGGGGGTGCGGAGGGCTTCCAAATTCCTGTGATGAGTCCAAACCTCGAAAGGGCATTTAGCGCCTTCCAGGAGGTGACACCAGGCTTCCAAAGTGGCTTTTACAGCAAAAGCCTCTTTTTCCCAAACATGCCACTGGCGCTCATTTTCAGAAAATTTTCTGGACAAATAAGCGCAGGGTTTCAAGTGATTTTCAGAATCTCTCTGTAACAATATAGCCCCAACTGAGGAGTTAGAAGCATCAACTTGGACCACAAAGGGGCATTCAGGATCGGGGTGCTGCAAAAAAGGCTCAGCAGTGAAGAGGTTTTTTAACTTCTCGAATGCTGCCTGGCATTCAGGCGTCCAATTCAGCACTGCCCCAGGGTGTTTTACCTTGCGTGTCTCCCGCAAACCCTTGGTACGTAGCAAGTCAGTAAGGGGCAAAGCAATCTCAGCAAACCCCTGGATAAATTGCCGATAATAATTACTGAACCCTAGGAAACTTTGCAATTGCCTCCAGGTGCGGGGACGTTCCCAACTTAAAATCGCCTGAATTTTTTCAGGGTCCATTTCAATGCCCTTGTCAGATACCCTATAGCCTAGATAGTCAAGTTGGGTTTTGTGAAACTCACATTTGGAAAGCTTGGCATAAAGCTTGGCATCTCTAAGCTTACTTAACACCTGTTTGAGAAGGCGTTCGTGTTCCTCCTCGGATTCAGTGTAAATGAGCACATTGTCCAAATAAACCAGGACCCCTTTAAACAAATGATCATGTAATACTTCATTAATCAATTGCATGAAGACTCCGGGCGCCCCTGCTAACCCAAAAGGGAGGGCTTTGTACTGAAATGAACCCAGTGGACAATTAAAAGCAGTTTTCCACTCATCTCCAGCTCGTATGCAGATACAAAAATAGGCTTCACGAAGATCGAGCTTGGAGAAAATCTTCCCCTTTGACAAACGAGCTAACATGTCCTTCATGAGTGGCAGAGGGTATTTGTTGCAGATTGAGATGGAATTTAACCCCCGATAGTCCATACAGAGTCTAAGCGTGCCATCTTTCTTTTCCCGGAATAGCACAGGGGCCCCAACTGGGGAATTTGCAGGTTCAATAAACCCCCTTGACAGATTTTTGTTGATAAAGTCCCATAATGCCCCAAGCTCTTTCTGAGTCATTGGATAAATTTTGGGCTTGGGCAATTGAGCGTTAGGAATCAACTCTATGGCACAATCAGTTTTCCGATGGGGGGGGGGTAGCTGATCTGCTTCCATTTCTCCAAAGACGTCTGCAAAATCTTGGTATCGATCGGGCAAGCCTTCTAAACATGCCAAACTAGGGTGTGGCGTGGCAATTGCAGCCCTTCCAACCCCCGTGCTTGAAGCCCTCTCCACGGTAGGGACTTGGTAAAACCCATCCTTAAAAGTCAGAGTTCTATGTTCCCAATTTATATGTGGGCTTCGATAGGTCAACCAGGGAATCCCCAGTATTACCAAGGGGTTGCCAACAGGTGCTAGTATAAATTTTAAAGTCTTACGGTGGCTGCCCATTTGCATTGCGACAGTTCCAGTGAAATGGGTCACCAGGCCCCCCCCTGCCGTTGAACCATCCAACTGTGTGAAGATCAAAGGCTGCTGGAGGGGAAAGCTAGGCAGGTCCAAAGCAGCAACCAGATCAGGGTGAATCAGACACCTGGAACACCCAGAGTCAACTAAAGCCCAGACCTCTGTAGTCTTTGTGTGGGAGTCCAATTTCACTTTCACTGCTAGAGTGGGACAGTCAGCACTCACCATAGCATCCTCGCGCCCATCCTCCTCCACCTGCCTGCAGGCGCTCTTCATGGCAGGTGGCTGGCTTTTCCTGCCGGCTCCTTAGAGTCATCTTCAGCCTCTCCTGAGAAGTAGAGTACTTCTTCAGTGTCGGCTGCCCCCTTGGCTGCTGTCATCCGCCACGAGGGGGGTGGCGATTTGGCCGGCAGCTTGCCCGCTTGGTCTCCAGCCTTGGCTTTTGGGCAATCAACTGCTAGATGCCCTTCCTTTCCTCATCAGAGACACTGACCCCTCGCATAACGCCGATCTCTCTCCTCTTCCCAGGCTCTATAGCCTGGCTGGGTAGCAGTTGCGGCACTTCGGGGTCCCCTCATGGTGGCTGGTTGTTTTTCAGGTCATTTGGTTTCCATGTAGGTATGCTGGATGTGCTCAGCTTTGCTGGCCAGACAGATCCATTCGTACAATGTCTCTGGGTCGTCTCTACACAACGCCCACTGCAGGACGTCCCTATTGAGTCCCTCTTTAAACCATTCTATTAAGGTTGACTGAGACCAGTCAGGGATTTTCCCAGCTAAAGCCTTAAACTCCAGGGCGTAATCAGCTACAGACAGTTGGCCCTGGGTAAGATCCTTCAGTGCCTTTTTAGCCCTTGCCTTGGCTAGAGGATCCTCAAAATGCAGCTTTAACACCCACATGAATTCCTCAAAATCTTCAAGCTCAGGGGAGTCAGCCTCACTTAATTGAACATACCAGTCAGCTTGGTGGCAATGGCAGTTATTTTAGCCTCTTCGGAAGGGAAGTATGGTCCAAACTGCCTCATATAACTTTTAGCATTAGTGAGAAAGAAAGACAACTTAGTTGGATCCCCATCAAACTTGACAGAAAAGTCTTTCACCCCCACTCCTGTTGGAGCTGATTAGTGGCTGCTTGAGTGGTTGGGCCCCAGGTTACAGTAGTTCTCCCTCCTCGGGGTGGGGACACTGATGGTCGAACTCTGCGGGATGGAGATTCATCCCGGCGCCGTCTCCGGCCCCGCTCCACCGGCGGTCCGGGTGAGGGGATGGAGGATGATTGCATGGAGCTGGAATCTCCTTCGTGCCTCAGCTACCCCCCCTCCCATGATAGAGACAGGTTTTTTAGCATGTACTCCATCGATTCTAATTTGGCCTCTACCACTCTTAGCCTTTCAGGGGTTTGAGATTCCTCCCTCCCTCGTGCGTTAGGCTGTCTCCCTGCTGATACCGTGGTAGATTCTACGTTTGGGGTCAGCGGGAACCGATACTTCCAGGATGCCTGGGACGTCCCTGGCTGGGGTTCTCCCATTTCATCCCAGGTGATCAACTCTGCGGGCGATTCCCTGGGTGCCGGTTGCTCTGGTGCTCTCCCATCGTCAGATTCCTCTACCTCAGGGCTGGAACTCGAATCCTGCCGGAAACCTGAAGGTTCTGGGGTGAGGCTCAGTTCTCCGCTCCTGACCGTTGACTTGGGCATCAAGCCAGTCGGCTCCTCAAGTCTCTCAGTCGTGAGCTTTGATTCGGCCATCGTTAACTGTTTTCCCTCACAAGAAACTAATCTTGGTAGGAGCTAACAGTACAACTTTGGTGATTCTCAGCTTTATGTAAGGATTGCCTATTCTAAAACACCATCAGACTCATAAGCAGGATCACAAAGATATCTGATTTATTAAAGAATAGTATGCAGGATCACAAAGAAAGCTGAGAATGAAAAAGCACGCCAAATGCAAACTAAAAACCCCTTGGTACAAACGAGATCCCTCCCCCCGTAGAATCTTCCCAGGCTCACAATCCCAGGTGCTCCTAACGGCTTCTGATGGTCCATGGGAAAAGTCCTTGAGCAGAGCACATAACCCAAACACATTCCATTGAAATGAACATAGATACAGAGCTTGGCACAAGGTTTCACAGCAGCTCCCAATAGAAACGCGCGTCAGCACCATGGCATGTGAAACGTTACGATGTACAGCGCACATTGAAACAGTGAACATGACAGACGGTCCTGTGTCAAGTATTTGAGTAGCTTCTGCTGAGTTTGAGTTAGGAGCCTGATGAGGACCTTCCTACGATGTCCCTTCAACCTATGCCTGAATATATGAGAAGTTAAACTGGACTTTCTATTATTAAGATGCTGCACAGCTTTCTCCAGATAAATTTTTGAACTCTCTGGAACAATTTGAGAAACAGAGTAACTAATTTATGCTATAGAAAAGTACAGTGTAAATATATTGAAATCCATGAAGTAAACGAGAAATAGTAGGAGGGATAATCAAGTATATTTGTATACGTAAGTTCACAAATTATTCAGGCTGTAGAATTTGAAGTACTGAAATGCAAAATCTGGGCTTTCTGGACCACAGGATATGAGCAACATTATATGAAAACAGTGAGCTGACAGTTTCTTAGCCTATTTATGACCTTCACAATTTAGATTCCATTGTGGTATTATTTTTATACGATCTGTGCTTCAGTGTCTATTGCTAATATTAGCATTTGGAGCAAACAGTCGTTCTGTGGGTGCATAATAGGATTATTCCCGTGCATCTGTTTTTGATTTAAGATGGATTCAGTAGAGCTTAAAATATAAGCTTCATTCTTATTTTTTCCAGCGGTATTTATTTAAGCATATTTGTTGAAAAGGAATGAGTGACTTTAAGCACACATTGAGTATTTAACTAAGTTGGAGTCTAAATCTCACAAAGGATGGGGGAGAGGAAAGGGAGGGAGGAAGGGAAACATATTCATATTGCTTACTGTTTTGCATAATTGTTGAAAGGTGTACCTTTTATATATGTTTTAAAATTCTTCAGAATATTTTTTTCCAGCATGTCTTTATCAAAGATATAAACTAGTACAATCAATAAAAAATGAGACTTTCAAAACTAACAAATTCCAACAGTTCATTGGAAGCTAAAATGATAAAAGATCTGAGACAGAAGAAACAGGGCCATTCCTATCATTCTGTACAGTGAGGCAGCTGCAGAGGGAAACATGGTGGGGTAGGACTACCATCCCTGAACTGCAACAATGTGAAGCACAACCAGATGTCAGCAAAGAGATAAAAACCATGAAATCTTTGCTGCCATCTAGTGGTTGGGCAAAGCTTTTGGCAGGCCAAATATGGAAGCCCTACTGAGGGGAGGTGTGTAATTTGTCCCCTGCCCGCCCCCTTGTGTGCTGTAGTCTGTTTATTCCTTTTGCTGTGGCTTTTATCTTCCACATTCTTTTCTCCTTTGAAATAGATTTTGAAACCACATTCTCATTCATCAGAAGAATGAGAAGAAATACAGGAAAGGAACCGTGAAGCCTTAAATTTGCCTACATGTAGGATTGCGATAAATCTCCCAAACCATTGCTTTCTTTTTCAATGCTGTGAGTAAGGACGTCCCGGCACATTCATATAACTGGATGTGCTTCTTCTTAAGATTCACATAGTATTTCCTCTACTCAAGTCTGAATAAGACTTCTGCCAGCTGGAAGAATGGAGGGAAAAGATGAAAAGAGTTTCTTTAAATAACTAATAGAAATGTAATATAGGAGTAGGCCATCCAAGGTCCAGTGACTTGAAGGAAGCATAGTAAAAGAGCGTGCTATGCATGTGATAACTAAATGCATTTTCACTGGTTTCCCCAATTTATGTGACATACATTTCACTAAGGACATGGGCTTTTTTCCTCTGTGCCAGGTGGTGGTGCAACACTGCAATGAGATCAGCTTGCACATGGTAGAGATCCATTCCTACCTATCCTATCAATTAGCAATGACAACTAAATGGAGTCCCCAAATTCAACAGTATTGTAACTGTGAGCATCAAATTCTTGGGACAGCAACCAAGGAGTGGTTTTTACATCATGGCTGAAAGCTTTCTGAATAAATGGCAAACCAGACATTGTTGGAAACAGAATGGAATAGACAGAATCTCTCTTTGACCCAGCAAGGTCATCCTTATTACTGTATTACTTGTATCTCTGTTTTGTTTTTTGCTTTTCCCCCTTAAAATTAGTACAATAGCTTCCCTTTAAGGAAGCCCATAAGAAACCAAAATGTTGTATAGGTTGATTTTACAATATTACTGTATCTACAGATAATTAAATCAACAATGTCTAAATTTTATTCTGGATTTTTGTCTCCTTGAAAAAATAAGTAGAATGCGGAAGAACATCACTGACACAGTGACTATGCTCCACTAACAATCCTTTCTCCTGAATATTAAGCACTGGCTGTTATTTTTGAAATGGAAATAAGAATCAAATCCCACAAAAGTTCAAATAAGTGTTACACCTGCTATCCACATTGATCATTCTTGAAGGATTAAATAGAAATCAACACATCCCTTTTGCAATTTCAGTGATATTCACCTATAATTCTGCTCTGTGGATGTTTGCCCAGAGTAGCAATTTTGTTCAGAGAAAGAGAAATCTCCTCGAAGTATATTCCTTATTAAATTGTTATTACTTTTTATATAAGATGTGAACCCTCTGGCTCCTTTGCAAAGGAGGGCAGCAGGGGGGAAAATGTAGAAAAAGGATAATTCTTCAGTAAATCTGTACTTCCTGGAAAGAATGTAGGATCGTTTGGGTGTTTTTGAGGACTGGGATGAAAAGCAGAAAACATGGCATCTGAACACAATGGAGCAGAATGCTCCTTGCCTCTTTCAGACTTTATTCACTGTCTATAGAGGTGAATATCACATTCTTTGCTTTATAGAGATTACCAGCCTATCAAGTCTTAGCATCAATACATTTTAATTATTTTAAAATTGGCTTGGGGCAGAAAAGGAGGTTGTGAATTTATGAAAGAAGAATACAGAAAGTATTAGCAAGTCTCAAGAGTTTCAAAATGTCTAATAGATAACAGTACAAAATATATATTTTTCCTGCTAGATACAGAGACCTCATAAACATAGGACTTCCAATGTTTTTTCTGCACTACAAATACGCCAGGCTGCTCAAACAAGAATAGAATTCAAATCAACATTTAAAGTAGGGAAGGGTCTTGATGAGGCCAGCACAACTTGCAGAGGAAAAAGGCCACATTGATAAATTAAAATAAATCTTTTAAAAAGGATGATGATGATGATGATGATGATGATCTGTTAGTCAGCTAGTTCAGCAGGGACGGCCCTGGATCTATTGGCAGCAGTGAGGCTTGGAAGCTCTCTTTCGGGGTGGGGGCAGTGAATTTATTGCTTCTTTAAAAACACCAGTGGGCCGCACGCTGTGCAGGCCTGATTTTGAGAGAAGCCTTAAGCAATACTCTATTTCCTAAGTTCTCAGACTGTAGACATTTCACAGATTTTTGACCAGCAGTGCTCAGACACAGGGCTTAGCCAAACAGTCACATTAAGTGCAATCTCCCCCCCATCGCTGAGCCCTATTCAGCTTCAGTAAAGGGAATGAAAGAAGTGATCCAGAGACTCACAGAGCTTGATCACACCACTTCTAGAAATGTTGCTGTCCTTACAGTTTTAATGTGGGACAAGTGAAGGAAAGTGATTGGTAGATTCCCTAGCTTTGTTTCAACTCCCATCAAGCATCATTTACCAGCAGGATATATAACCATCAACTGCTCACACTAGCACAGTGTTTTTCAAACTTGACAGCTTTAAGATGTGTGGAGTTCAACTCCCAGCATGTTGGCTGGGGAATTCTGGGAGTTGAAGTCCACACAACTTAAAGTTGCCAAGGTTGAGAAACACTGCCTTAGCATGAGCAGCTGGAAGAGTTGCGTTTTGAGAAATATCAAAATCTGTGGGTTGAGGTAGGAGCTCCCTAGCTGTCCTGCTTCACTGTGGAACTCTTCCCCTATCCCGTAGGTGAGGTGCTGAGCTTGCACCAGACTCCAGGTATGGCGAAGGCTACTCAGTAAAGCAAAAGAGGGGCAGGAGAAGAGGGAAAAATGGCCCTTTTCTTGTCTCACCCAGATTGGAAGAGCTGGGAGGAGTGGAGAGCTGACTCACCTTTTTCTCCCAGCTAGCCCACAAAGCCATTCCTCAGCTCAGAGACCTGGATCTACCCAACATGCTTTGGGGAGAGTACAGTGAAGCAGGAGAGACCATATTTGGCTTTTCAGGCTGCTTTTAAACAATGATTTAGAGCTGTTCTGAAATGAGTGCTAGACTCGTGTTCAGGCTGCTTTTGAACATGGCTTTGAACTCAAGTTTAAAACTAGCCCAACCAACAGTTGACTTGTTGGGTGAGGGGAGAGTTGCAGCTGCTTGTTGCAGTGAGACAATTCATTTCACTTCACTTTTTAACTGCTCCCACCCCTGCCTGGCAGCTGTTTTAGCCCTGTGGCTTAGAGCAGGCCTGGGAGGGGTGACTTTCTATTTGCCATGTCTCCCGTCCCACAGATCAGCTGGCAGGCAAAGAGCCATCTCTCCCAGTTTTTACTGTTCATGGAGGCCTGCAAGATAAATATTAATCATTTTTAAAATGATATTTAAGACTTAATATTAACAGCTGATAGGCATGGTGGGAAGGGCTGTGTCTTGAAGCATCAGAGAGAGAGATGGTTCTCTCCCTCTTCCCACTGCAATTGCTTTCATCTACCACGTCAGCTGCTGTTGGGCTGATCCAGGTTTCTGAGCTGGGGAAAAGGGGAAAATTGGTCATTTTCTGACCAATGCACACATTTTCAACCAAATTTTGTGCACCTGACAACAAGGCATACCGGCGTAGCTGTACAAGAGAACTTTATTTGAATGAGGTGGCAGCTACCAGTGATCTTCACAGCACCTCTCTCTCTTTCTCTCTCAGCCATGTGTTCACTTACCAACCATTTCACTTAATAACCTGGTTGTTGTAAAGGAACTTGGTTGGTAAACAAGGACTGGGTGTAGTACAACCTCAATACATCCAAATTTCTTCATAGACTGTTTCTAAATGTATGGGATATAGTTGAATAATCATTACCATTTTTAACCCATAGCTTCCTTCCAAGAATGTAGTTTGTAATGGTAATAGTAATAATATCTAACCAATAGGGAGTAATAATACTAATAATAACAACAGTAATAACAGTAATATCTAACCAACAGACATGACCTTCAAATTTATTACATCTCCAGCATAATGTATGACAGCCAAGCTTTCCAAAGCATTCTTTGAAGGATTAATGAATTTGAAAAAGGATTTTTGCTGCACTAACCAAGTTTGTAAATTACACAAGTAAGAATTCTTGTTCTGTCTACTTTAATAAATCTGGGCAGTGAGGACAATCCATCTGAGATCTGCATGGCCAATAATGGATATTATTAAATGCACTGCTTTGACCCTTCGATCAAACTGCAGATATTCAGGAGGGCAATGCTTTTGTTACTACTGCCTCTCTACAGACTGATGAGATCCCAGCCCAAAGATTGCCTTCCATAGCTTCATGCCAACACCAAAAAGTTGGCACCATATTCAGTGGCTTTAGATTCCACATGGGAAGAGTTCATTTGCTCCCTATGCAGCTTTGTGTGAAACAAGCAGCAAACATGTTATAATCCTTGGTACTTAGAGTTAGTATTTGGTTCAAACTTTTATGTAAGTGGTCTTTCTACCTTGACAGTCAAAAGTTTAAATAATGGAGAACTTTGTTTATGCTGAGAGAACATTATACTAGCCCATATTTGGAGAGCTGTAATATAGATATTCAAAGTTTCTATTAGATACTGTATGCTTTAAATTCTTGGAGGGACTCAAAAGGAAAATGATTTAAAACTAATTGAAAATCCCCCTTTTATTTTAAACCTCTGCCAATCGAATTCTCTTTTTCTCCCTTGAAGCTCAATTGCAAATAATACCTTTTATGCAGTTTTCAACAAGTGTTTTTCTCTACTGTTGAGAATTAGCAATGACCTGGTAAGTAGAGTGAACTTCTCCAAGGAAGAACCTATAAAGACTGGAAACATTTTCAACTATAATTGAAACAGCAGAGGATCATAAAGGAAATGTTTGTATTCAGAAGTTACTAGTTTCCCCTCTGGGACACCACTAGCAACAGCCGCCTAGCTTGAAATGAGCAGCAATGCTTCCTTTAGCCTTGTTGAGATTCCTTTTAGGGTATTGAAAATCCAGCTGAAGGATTTCACTGACTTTTAGCCAGTGCATTCTTCAAGAAGGGCATTATATTCTTTGCTAGCAGACTTTAGAGTTTTTGAGAATGCACAGAAATTAATTAACCTGTTATTATATTTGCTTGTGGGCAGTTAGTACTTTCTATACTTTGGGACAGACCTGCTAGAGAGCACAGAACCAGGGCTTGCAAAGCCAAGGCAACAGTGAGAAGGTATCGTTTTAAAGCAATAACGTGCTATTTTCTAGGATATTAACATTTCATTTCTCCATAAAGCAAAAACACCTTAGTTACGTTATGACACTATCTTAGAGCCAAAAAATGTGTGACTATGGAGGTAGCTTTTGAGAGCTCTTAAGCTGCTTCGATCACTCTCACTGAGGACTTCTGATGAGACATGGATGCTGACAGCGCAATCATCAATGTCCTGTGAGACCTCTTAGCAGCCTTTAGTACTCCCAACAACAGCATCCTTCTGGGCTGCCTCTGTGTATGTATGCATACTTGAATTTCTCTATGAAATTACTTTAAAGTCTTGTTTATGAGCAGCTGGGACAAGGCTGAGCCTTTGGTTGTTGTTGTTTTTTCCCCTATCAAGGCAATTCTTCTGGAGTTTTTCCGCTCTTGATCTATAATGGTCCTTCAAGTACCATAACCATGAAGATAGAAAGCTATTAAGCGAATGCAGTGTTACTTTCAATATGAGCCTAATATTCATAAAGCACATTTTGTATGGGTGAGCTTGAGCTTAAATGAGAGAGAATTAAGCCCATTTTGCTTTTGATCAGCATAGCTTTCAGTTTACATGGCTCTCTCTGGTCTTGAGGGATGCCTGGAGAAATTAGGAATGCCATTCATCACTGGCTTGCCTATTGCTGAGAAACTCTCAGGAGCTGCTTTTATTGAGAGTACTTTAAAGTAAATGCTAGTGGTGCAATTCTATGCATGTCTACCCAGAAATAACTCACATTAAGCTCAATGGAATCTACACTAAGGAGCCTTTACAAAGGATTAAAGAAATCTTTCATTCTTCTGGGTGGATGGAAGTTTCTCTCTGAAAGCAAAAGGATGCCAGATTTTTATACACCATGTGAAATTAACTATGTCTTCTTCGTTATATTCTCTATTCTGTTTACAACTCTCTCTCCCTTTTGTTTCCTTAGATGTTTGTTCTTGTTGAAATCATTGAAGCTGAAGAGTTTAGTTCTGTCCCTGGCTTAGAAATAACATATCCCATAAACGTGCTGGCTTTCTCCATAAAAGTTCCTTCGTCGTCTCATCCCTGCAAATGACCAAGAAGCATAATAAGAGCCTCTCTCCACTTGCATTTGACATGCTCTGGTTGCACCACCTGCCTGTCATGTTCTCATGATATTGCCCATGCTGGCTGGGGAATTCTGGGAGTTGAAGTCCACACATCTTAAAGTTGCCAAGGGTGAGAAACACCAGTCTGAGCCGGGGGCCCAGGGGTGAAAGAAGCTTCAGTTGCCTTCAGCAATAATTTTGGAGGGAAATGAGGTAACTGGCAGTGACTGGGAATAAAAGCAGGATAGGTATCAACATTTCATGCTACTATAGTTTTCAGACAACTCAGTGACTGCTGGGTAGCATTTCAACTTTGCATCTAAAGGGAACTATTCCGTATGGGTAATCTGTTACCCTTTGCCACCTGCTATATCAGAAACAATGCAAGTGACCAAGTGGTGATGGGGATCAGAGGGCTGCTTTACAGGTAGGATAGAGAACTAGCAAATGTCGTTCTGGTATTGTTTTATCTAAATGAAAGGACAGGTGCATAGTACTTTACTTCAACACTGGGGAAAGACCCTAAGCTAATTATGTGACAAATTTAATTGAGATTTGAAGACTTTGGATCAATGAAAACTGTAAAAATCTATTAAACTTACATTTGTTTCACAGCTGTCCTTGCTTAATTATCTGCAATGATTCATTTATTTATTTTTTCCTGTCTTTAACAGTCTTTGGATAAATTCTCTTGAAAATTCTGTTTTTAGGGACGATTCCTGATCCATGTAACTGATGCAGGTGGAATATTTTGGTTGCCTAGTAATTTGGAGGTGAAAGTATAGGCTGGGTGCTAGGATTCCATAGTTAAGTTCCTTAGCAACTTTAAGGTGTGCGGACTTCAACTCCCAGAATTCCCCAGCCAGCTTTGCTTTAAAGTTGCTAAGGTTGAGAAACACTGATTTAGACAATTCTCACCCATTCTCATGCTTTGTCTTTTCTCCTTTATTGATGTATCTGTGACTTTCACATCTGATGATCTGAGAGAATCTACAAATTCTGTCATTTGCAACAAGGGGGATGCTTCATTCACCATAAATCCTTTCCCCATCCTTGGATCAAGGCACTGTACTGTAGAATGCAAAATTCTGAAGATATAATGGTTTATTCTTTTTCTTTTAGCTATACTAAATTTTGTAATCTGCTAAATATACCTAGCACATTACACTTGCGTAATAACTCTTTGGGCATAAAGAGTTATTGCTAGAGTCTTTATTTACAGGATTTCTATCTCAAATTTCTGCTAATGCATGGGCAAATTACACATCAGGCTGGGTTACTTGTTTCCCTTTCCCAAAATGCACACAAGGAGGATTTCTTAACTATTTTTCTCCCTGGTAGTGAGAAACACTGGCCCGGAGTGAGAATTTGAGAATCATCCTGGAAGAAGACAGTGACAAACCATTTTTGTACTGTTGCCAAGAAAATGGCATGGACTTGTCCATGTAATAATCCAAAGCTGACTTTGTGACGTCCAGCTCTGTGGAGTCTTCATTTTTTTAGTTTTTCTGCTAAATATCCTTTCAAATACATTTTATTGATAAAATTATCCTTATCTTTTCCATATCCTTGAGAAGTCTGTACAGGAATTTTTTAGTGGATGACTAGAAGGGAAAAGAGTTAAAGCTGAAACTTATGTAGCCTAGGGAAGGGGAACCTATGGCAGTCCAGACTTTGCTAAGGCACAACTTCCTGCATCTCTTGCCATCAGCCATTCTTGCTGAGGCTACTGGGAGTTGTGGTTCAGCGATATTGGAAAGGTCATAGATACTTTGACCCTATGTAGGGACACAGAGCAGAAACCATACCCTGGCAGGTGTAGAGTTGGGTTGCTGATCAGCTGTTTGCCAATCAATGGCATGGTTTCAGCAATGGAGATGGCGCTGATGGTGCTTCTGGGGCCTTAGGATGCAATTCAGTGAGTGGAGGCAGCCACTCTGGGTATTAAATATACTGGGTACCTCATTGTAGCCAATAACACATCACCAGCATACAGAGATACTCATATATTAAGGTCTCCAACCATCATACAGTATCTCTAATGCCACCTCAAGCATTCCTTTTAAACGTGTCTGTACATACATTTAAGCAACTAGGAGACATCATACCTCCTTGTCTTGTTCCTGCTCAGTGCTGAACCTTTCACTGAGAATTCCATTTTTTTGCAGATGCTTCACTTCCATCAGTAACCAACCTTCAGTTGCATATTCATGTAACACTTTCCCCATTTCAAACTTATTCCCCTTATCATATGCTTTCTCTAAAGCAACAAAAGTAGAATAAACTTTCTTTTTCACATTCATAGATTTTTCTCTGTGACCTGCCAAAGAGAAAAATTAGGTCTGCACATATCTTGTCTGGCATTAAGCTGCATTAGGCCTCCTAAATTTTGCTCAATGTCACATCTTGTACCCTTTCAGTCAGAATTCTGCCAAACGCCTTCCCAGGCATACTTAATGAACTAATCCTCTTATAGATTTTCCATTCATTTTTGCAACCTTTCCTCTGGTATAGAGGAATAATAACAGCATTCTTCCACTTGTAAGACACAGATGCATCTGTTGAACAATACATATTAAACAAATATAACTCTATAAGCAAATCACATCCATATGTTAATATTTCTCCAGTTACACCATCAACCCCTATAGCAGGACAGGAAAGCTCCCATCAGCAGCTGCCATTAACCCTCCTTCTATCTCCAGTGGCTTTTCTTAATTCACTTTCTCCTAAGTTGCCTTTGCAAGCCGATTTCTACACTGCTGCTTCAAGCTTCAATCTGTTTGTGTTCAGGAGGTATCTCTTTTTTTCTTAACAAGTTATAATGAACAGCACTGCAGAGATCTTTAGTCTCAGAATATAAATTAAAGCCTATACTTTGAAAAACAAAATAAGTTCTATCAATATTTATTTATTGATTTATCACATTTCTTCACCGCCCATCTCGACAAACGACTCAATATACCCAGTTCAGTGTAATTTTGATGGTAGGATTTACATTTTAAAACCATTTTTGCTTAGATGGGTCTCTGAAGCTTACATTCATTTTTGAATTAACCTATTTACTACCATTGGCAGTAGTACAAATCAAAGTCCAAAGAGGTAACTACTGTCAGCAGAGAGGACAGCCACAAATGGAAAGCAGAAATGGAGAACAGCGTAGATTTCCTTTGCCATCCCCATCTCCAATTTCACCACAAGGTACCTCCAAATTTGATGAATGAAAGAAAACCCGACACCATCCACATAGTCTGTTTACCTGAGGCCATTTGCATGATTATTGCTTCTTGCACTGCCACTACGTGTTCTACCTCAAGTTTTTGTACAGGCACGAAAAACTGCAAACATGAGTATTGTTGCTTGTGTAGCTTCTGCCAGCCAGCCAGGATGGGCCTCTGGAAAATGGGATAGTTTCCTGATTTGGGTGTATGGCTGGGACTGTCCTAGCAACACTGGAATACCTGGGTCACTTTCTGATGTGTTCATAAATTGTCCCAGCCTGATGTCTGTGGGAATATCCAGGTTTATTAAAACTCTACCTAAAGAACAGGAAGTTGGGGCCATATGGACTTCGGGATGGGATGGGGATATTCTTCCAAAGGGATCCCCTATAATGGATTACCCAGCATCCTCTGAACATCCTTCTAAAAAGAAAAGTCTGGAGACTAGGTGAAGATTGTCCAGTATGAGAGATGGCCTTTTTGCAAGATGGTACCTCACCACTTTCTTCAAGAAAAGTGGCATCTCACTATCCATCAGGAAGGCATTAATTACCTTTCCAATCCAGCCTATCATACCTCCTGGATTCCTGAAGGAGACAGGTTGGGCTTGGCTCCATCATACTGGTGGTACAGCACAGAGGACACTAAATTCCTTAGGTTTTACCAATCAAAAGGGTGCTAGTTCACATCACAAGTTGTTGCTTCACTCATCTTGACAGGCTCTGTCCAGCTGGTGTCTAATCCTGAAGCAAATACAGTACAAGCAACATCATCAACAACTTCACAGTGGTCTGCAGGCATCTTGCCTACCCATCCTTTACCAAAAACGTCCAGCTCATCCTGAAGAGAACTGCGGGGGGGAGGGGTGGAATCTGTGAACCCAGTAAGAGCTGAAAAATATACATTCTTTGCTACTCTCTTTGCCACCGTGTAGGCCCAAATTTGAGCATGTACCAGTCTTGGTCATAATTACTTTTACTTTTTCACCATTGAAAAACTAAAGCATCTTCTTTCATTTGCTTCATCTCTTGCTTCAGGGGTGGCTCCTTATTTGCTCATCTCCCTTTCAGTGGGCGTGATGTTCTTTCCATTTTTATAGTTCACTATGGCAGTGGCAACTTACAAAGATCTTCAGAGAAGCTGGCTCCAGCCACCAGTTCTCCACACATCCACACTCCTTCTCAAGCCATCTGGTCTTCTCTCACATCCCAACAATTGTCATTCTTGCTGGTACTCACTGGTATGCCAGAGCCTCCACTTTCAAGCCCAGGCCAGCTCTCCTGGATGACAGCACACCAGAAGCTACTGGTGCGCTTCTACTGTCACTTGATCAGATTGTTATGTCTCCTATCAGTTCAAGTTCTGGAGGAAGCCTTTGTTTTCATTTCAAACATTCCCTCTGCTGATTCCTCCATTATCTAGGGAGGGACTAACTAGCTGCTCTTCTTGCTCATGATCAGCTCCACCTCTAGGTCCTGTGAGTACAAGAGCACAATCTCACACTTCACATTCTCCCTTCTCCCTCTTCAGTCTGCTCCCTTCAGTCTATCCATGATAGTTTTGTGTGTGTGTGTGTGTATATATTTGTTACAATGCATGATCACAACAAAGCCACCCAGAAACTGCAGAAGTTTTCACAAATGACATTTAAAACATATTAGTCTGAAATGTATTACTCACATATAAGTTAATATGAGATAGAAAAACAGTTGTTTTAAAATCTGATGTTGTTCTTCCCTATCCTTTTTCTTTAAAGAGGTAGAAGATAGAACAAGTTATGTAAGCACCTCTTGTAAAATAGGTTTTGTATTCAAGTGTGGTTTCTTAAGAGCTCGCTTTTATCTGTGCAAACTTCTGAAGGGGAAAAAGCGAAGAGTGGCAGAAAAGTGAGAAGCTATAAATCTTCAGAGAGCTTAGGTGGGAACTTTAGCAGGGAGCTGTTTGCTGAGAAAGAGGTTAAATTGAGCAGAAGATAATATAGGAATGTATAACTAAGCTGCATAGCGGTTAATGTCATATCTAGGGAGGAAATGTTCTCATCCTCAAGCCCCTAAGTTAATGTTGTGACTTTTCTTGCATTCCTTCTGGTGTGCTATCATCCAAAAGGCATTATGCAGTTCTTCCATCTTTTCAGCTTTGTTGCAATTCTGTTGAAAGAAGAAGAAATACCTGGAAAAGACAGGCATTGGAAGACATCATTGTCTGGATCCTTTTAAAAATCTGTAAATGAGGGGTAGGCTGATTGGACCACAAATGCCTTGTCACAAAATGTCCTTCTGCCTTCACTTGAGTTACTTCTTAATAAGTTAATGTTAAGACCATCTGGAGGGAGAGAGATTGGAAAGATTTAGTGGGGCGTAGATAATATTCTTCTTTCTCCTGTTTCTCACTGTGAGACAACTTCCTCCTATTTCAACTGTGAGACAACACTTCCTGGATAGGGAGACAAAAGTCTTACACACTGAGGTGGTATTTCTAGGAGGAGCCAGATTAAAATAAAGTGGGAAGGAAGCATTGCTCAGATATTACTATCAGTTACATCCTAGTCCATCTTCTCCAACGTTTTCATGTACATATTCTGTAACATGGGAGAAGATGGAATCATGTGGGATAGTGTTGGAATGGAGGCATGGAGTCAGTCAAGTCTCCTAATAATGCCTTTTGGAATCTGCGTTCCAGAAAGAAATAGGACCATTGTCAAATATTTCATCTAAGTCACATCTTGGCCGGGCAGTCCAGAAGGAAGCCATGACTAACATCGAAAGCTCCTAAGATAGGGGTGGGCCAAGCCTCATTTCTGCAGCCCATAATTAGCTCCCCTAGTATAACAGAATTGTAGTAAAGATGGTCACTCTTAAGATATTAAGACAGACAGCTGGAGTTTTAAAAGATGTGGTCAATAAGATTTTTTTTAGAAGTTGTTTGGGTTGGCTAACTTGGCTGGTAAAAGGTTTTTGAAGAAGCTGAGTGCACATTTAGGGCCCTGAGTTGCTTGACAATCCCAGCACACCTTTCCTATTTCTTCTTGCTGTGATACCCCTTGCAGTGTCTGATCATTTGTAAATAAATAGAGGAACACCACAAATGCTTAGTATTCTTCCTGTTCTTGAAAATACTCCCTTGAACTTCTCTGTGCTCAAATAAAGATGGTAGTGGAGTTACTGGAAAAGAATTAAACAGCAAACATATAATCAGTGATAACCTTAGATAATTAGCCATTCTAGAACACTGGCTGACCTTTGCTAAAGTTTTTGTCTGTTTATTTCTTTTTGTCCAGAAAAAAAAGCAACCCCCCCGTCTCCTGTTCTAATTTTCTCCAAATGAACCAGTTCAAATTCATTGCATCTTTTCACTTTAGGCAAGAGAGGCATATATACAGAGAGGGAGAGGAACAGTCTGTTACTTGAAACTGGTTATACACTGCAGATGTACCACTTTGCTTTGAAGCAGAACGACATAAACAGGTGGCAAATATTTATTCTTTAAGAAAGAGGCATAAGGGCTTACTGAAAATTACAGGTTCATTGATGTAAACATCTGGGAAGGAGAGGTATCCAGCCCTGTCTGGCATATCGCATCAAGAGAGCAGATAGGATGGATTATGTTTCTCTATTTCAGAGGTCTGATGAAATATTCATTAGATTAAATTAAACTTCTGTATCATATACCTTTGGCTCTAGAACAACTTTCCCCAGCTGGATGCCCTCCAGTTTGAAGAATTAGGAGCCAGTAAGGCAATTGCTGAATGAGAGTTATGGGGCCTAATTCCAATAGATTTGGAAGGCACCAGACTGGTAAAGGCTGCTCTAAATGGACACAAGACAAAGTCTTGTGTTTTAGGAAATCAATTCTCCTCTGCAACATGGGTATCTCTGGGGACTATTTTCCTTTTCTGTTCCCCACCCCGCTCCCAGCAAGGATTTTTCCTATGCTCTTCTATCAGTCTGGATATTTAAAATGGCTATTGCCACTGGTGCAGATTAAGATTTGACCATGTTGGGTTTATGCTTTGTTACCTGTCTTGATTCCTGTGTGCTTCAAGCTCATTTAATAATTGTTTTGACCATTAAACATTGCTGGCTGACATTGCTGACATTGCCGGCTTTAATCTTTAAAACTCCACATGGTTTGGGTCCAAGCTATCAATATTTGCCTATTAAAACTTTAAGAACTTTCTTACAAGCTGTACTTGGAGTTCTTGGTCTGAATGAGGTGGAGGGGATGACTACCTATTACCGTCATTATGGACTTTCTAGAATTAGCTAAAGACTTCTTCACTGACTCAGGCCTTTTAAATAATTAATATTTCTGAAGCCTCCAGTTTAGCATTTTGGGTTTTGGGTTTCACTTTCATCTAGTTTTCATTGGCTTGTATTATATTTCAAAGCTGCATTTGAGAATTGCAGTTTTTTTTTTCTGAAATGGGGCACCAGTATAAATAAGCAAGTAAAATAGGAAAACAGGTGCTGACAACTTGATCTTGTGTGTTTCCTAGGACTAACTTACCTGGGCTGTGAAAATCCAGATGACCACAAGATGGCAGCAAAGAAATATAGAAATCAATATCTGCTGCTATCTAAAGAGTTCTCTACAATTTTTGCAGGCTACTTATTCATTTACTTATTTTATAGCACCATGCTCTCAACAGACTCCTGGTACTTGATGACATATAATCCACATAGTAGAAAACATAATAAACTACAGAACATCTGTCTTGCTGTAAAAAGACCATATGGAAGCCCTTATGCCACCAACCTAGATGGAAGATCCTAGCGCAGCCACAACTGAATATTGTGCTGCTAGAGCAAGGAATGGGTAGGAATGGGAACTACAATTTGGAAAAACTCAGAGCACATTTTTTTTGCATTAACAGGAACATCAAATCGCTATTACAGGTACTGGATATGGACAAGCAAAAGTCAAGCACTTTAAAGCATCAATATTTTCCACACTTACCTAGACTAAGAGTTGCTGAATTTGTTGGAGATGTTAACAAATCAGCATGCCTCATTTTAGCATATGTATGAGTTGCTCTAGGATGCAGACTCTATGTGCGATGAAGCTGTTTGTTGCCACTCCCACTTCCTCTCTCTCACTTTCTCCTTCCACCTCTAAGGAGGCAGCATGCTTTTGCTGCTCTCCCTCCATCTTGGTCACATGCTTGGGCCTTGAATAAGGATTTTTTCCCCCAGTCTGCATGCAGCTCTTGGCATTAATGGGGGCTAAGAGTTCATTAAGTTTAGGGAAAGAACAGAAGAAACAAGGAACATCATTCTTCTACCGAAGATGCGTGTAACTGAACCAAATAAATCAGTAAGGCTCCTTTTATTTACTTTTGAACCTACTTTGTCTAAGTGTGTAATTCTTTATGCTTGGGTGCGCTAAGTGTGTAAGATCAATAACCTATATTTCTCTAACATGCTCATTAAAGCTATTTTAGATAATATTCTCTTTCTGCGTGTGGCTTCTCTGCTGTGTTAAGCTCTGCTCCATTCAGTGGTCCTAGCTGTCCGCTAATGGCTTCATCGTACAACTTTCTTCTAAATAGAACTTCCTATTTACTTGGGTTGATTTCAGTGACATTTTATCATGTGCTTCCTCTTGTCCAGTAGGAAATTGCTCACTTGTGCTCATAATTAGCAGAATCTTTTTCTCTAGCATTATATGCTTCTTCCACAAGACCTGGTAGGGCTGATTCATTTTATTAATATGATTGCAGGGGAAGATTACAGTGTTTTTGTCTTTTTTAGAGAGAAGGAAAAAGGCACCGTTTGAAGGTTTGTATAGGATACGAGCTTTTAGTTTGTTTTTGAAAAGTTGAAAAGGCTGCCATTAATGCAGCAGCTTTTTTAGCAAGGTAGGAAGACAGATACTATACTTCAAAAAATTACTTTAAATTATGTTTTTAGAGTGCACAGGCATTGTACAGTCTGTCAGCTTTCCATAAACTGTAGATGTTCCAATGTTGTTGGATTACAAGTCCTATCATCCCTGTCAGCACTCAGGCTCAGACTGGTCAATAGCAAACCATGCATCCCATGTCTGCCCCACAACAAAATATCCATGAATGTGTTTTAGAAGAGATGGTTGCAAGGTGTTAGGTAGCATCTGAGTACATACCCACACCTGTAATTTTATTATTTAGTTAGTTACTTATTTAGTTATATGGCCTCCCACTCACCATGTGTCGAAGACAGTTCATACAGTCAGACAATTAAAACAGGCTTGCATAACCTCCTGACCCAAAGCCTGGGGGAAGAACCAGGATTTCAAGGTCTTTCAAAAGGCAGGCAGGATCAGGGCCATCCAGGTCTCAGGGAGTGCTGTTCCAAAGGGCAGGTGCAGTGACAGAGAAGGCATATCTTCTGGGTCCCACAAGATGACACTGCTTGAATGATGGGACCTGGAGCATGCCAACCCTGTCAGATCTTATTGGATGGACTGGGATAATTGGAGACAGGCAGTTCCACAAACAGCCAGGTCCTGTGCCACATGTGGCTTGTGTTTGTAAATTATTTTGCAGGTACAGTTGGTGAGAAATGACTAAAGGGCAAACTAATAAGAGTCTGCAAAATTATGAATGGTAAGGAGAGGGTGAAATTTTTAACCTTCTAGTTACTAGATCTGGGGGATAACAAACAGGGCATTTGACTTCACAATCAATAAGGAGGAATTTCCTGACCTTGAGAACTATTAAGCAGTGGAACAGCTTGCGTCTTGGAGTTGTGGGTGCTCTGTTGTTGGAGGTTCTCAAGAAAAGATTTGACAACTGTTTGCTGAGATGCTACAAGGATTCCTGCCTTGGGCAGAGGATTGGACTAGAAGTCCTCCAAGTCACCTTCTAACCCTATGATTTTATGATCTGCTTGTAGGCTTCACTGGGCATCAAACTCTCAGAAGCAATTCTGTTTTGATGGCCATTTGGTTTCTTTTCGCATAGCCTTCTACCTAATATCTGGGTCCCTCCAGATATTTTGGATTACAATTCCCCTTATTCTTGATCATTTGGAGCTGGTGGAAGGACCCAGAAAAACCCAGATTGGGAGAAATGAGATGGTTTTTTTCTTCTACTTTTTTTTAAAAATATTTTGAGTGACAATGATTGAATTTGGAGGATTCTTGTTTCCATACATATGACCTTACAGCTAAATAGGCAAGAAGAAGGGAAAATGCCGGCTGGTTCTGACAAAGACCTCCTGGGCTTTAAGTTTAGTCTTTTCTACAGCTTGTTTGAACATGGGATATCAAGCAATACTGTACTGGTGAAATCGACCTTATTCTTACAGTGACATTCTGGAAATATTTGTACTTTTTAAAATATTTTTACACCTGTGGGAGAGTTTGTGTAAGTGTGTGTGTGTGCATGTGTTGAAAGGCATACCATTATTTCCGATGTATCCTGAACATAAAAGGAACTGGAAAAACAGTTGGTATAAATTCACCTTTAGTTCTATGCAGCAAAAATAAAAATAGTCACATTACTTCTTATCTGCAATTTGCTCATTCAACTATTGTGGTGACTGTGGCAACATCTGGCCATGTTTTCTAGAATGTCTTCTATCTGGGAATTCTAATATGTGGATAGAGTATTCCCTTGGTTGTTCACTTCTGAGCTTGATCAGTGCTGGAAGGAACATGAGGGACTGGATGTGGGAAATAATACCTCTCTACCAGGGGGAGTGATGCTGATAGTGTTGGAAGAGTCTTGTGGTACATCACCTTCTCAAGAGACCTTCCTTGGATCCATCTGTCTTTAACAAATAAGGTTTTATTTCTAACCATCCCTTTGGGGTGGGATGGTTATTGAGGCTGTGGTCAGTGCAGAATATCCTAGAAGTGAATTATTTGGATCCCTTTTGGTCAGGTATGGGAATGGGATGGAAACAGCATTGATTGTTCTTTGTGTGTGTTCATCCAGGTTCTGTTGGACCTCTCAGTGGCCTTCGATATCATTGTTCACTGAATTCTTCTGTGAAGCTTGAGATGGTTCTGCAGCAGTTCTGATCCTTCCTTAGTAGATTCCACTCAGTGGCGATAGGAGAGAAAAATCAGCCTCTCTTATTGAGCTCTGCAGGGCTTGGTCATTTCTACGCTGCTCTTCAACATTTACATGAGGCTGCTAGGGGATATGTCGATTTGGGATATGGTATCATCAGAATTCTGAGAATAGTGAATTGTACATTATTAATCCGGCCATGTGGGACATGGTGTCAATATCTTCACTCAAGATGCTGTTGGGGTTGGAAAGAAATGGAACAAGCTAATATTGAACCCAAGCAAAATGGAGTTATTAATTATCTATTGCAGTGCTTTGTCATCTCCAGGGTTGTCTGGAGTGGCAGGTTCTCAGTATGAAGTTCCCCCTGGACTCAACGCTATTGCTTAATCAGCAAGTGAAGGCCATGGCATGTGTTTACCAATTTTTATGCCATCCCAATCACAGAGTGACTCTAAGCAAAGTGACTCCAAAATTGAACATGGGGACCTCGCAATGATAACACATGGCCTCATCACCGCTCATTTGGACTACTGTAAAGTGCTGTACATGGCTTTGAAAACCACCAGGAAGATTTAATCAGAACGCAGTGGCTCTATATAGGTCAACATGAGCACATGATGCTGGTGCTCTGGATTCTGCATTGGCTTTCTACTGTCTTTCAGGCGCAGTTCGAAGTATTAGTGTTGACTTTTAAACCTCTACCATGGTTTGACTCTAAAATACTTGCAAAACTGTCTCGACTGGTTTTAACTCACCCAATGCATGCCTCCCAGGTGATTCCCCATGTTTTCTTCTAGTGGCTCCCCACTTTGGTAAAGTGAAGGGGAGTGAAGGCACTGTTTGTCTGCTGGTGCTTCTGGAACAGCCTCTCCCAGAAATATGATCAGTTCCCTGATTGTTAGCTCTCTGCAAGCTGTTAAAAACAGAGTTGTTTTAGGAAGCCTTTGGGGTATGAAGTGTCACCATTGGTTAATTATTTTGTTTCCTTTTAGTTTATATAGTTTTGTGTCCTTTTAGGTTTTATTAATTTTAGTTTACATGGATGAGAGAAATTCTACTTTCATTTTTGTTGCCTCTTGCTCTGGCTGTTTTAACACTTCTTTTTTTAACCACTCCGATTCTTGGAGACTGCCTGGACAAGTCCCTGCAGTTTTCTTAGCAAGATTTCAGAAGTGGTTTGCCGTTGCCTGCTTCCTAGGGCTGAGAGAAGGTGACTGGCCCAAAGTCACGCAGCTGGCTTTGTGCCCAAGGTGGGACTAGAACTCTCAGTCTCCCGGTTTCTAGCCTGATGCCTTTAACCACTACACCAAACTGGCTCTCCTTTAGTGTATGCTGTATTTATTTCTTTTGATTACAATAACATGGATGCTTTAATGTATGCTATGGGCATTTTGTAAGCCACTGACTGTATCACTTGTGATGGGTGGAAATCCAATAAATGAACATACATACCAAGTGGTTGTTTTATTATAGAACAAAAGATAAGGGAACTAGAAAAGTTTTCCTCCTCTTTTCCTCCTGTCTCTTGCTCCAGGAAAGATAAAAAATGGCAATGCTGAACTTTAAAAGTCCAGCTAAATAATCCAAAATTCTTTGGCATGCAGGGCTGGGGAGATCATCTTTTGTAAATGCAGAGGTACAAGGAAAGAAGATGAAGTTTGGTGAATTGCTGTTTTTTCCTTCCATGGTGGTTTTTATCACACATTGTTGCATAAGTACTGGAGTAACAGTGACAAATGGTTCCTTTCAGGTACTTTCTCACAACAGATTGGTCTCTGTGGGGAGCTTTAAATGACTCACAGGCCACCATCAGACAGATCCAAGAAATCTCATTAACCTTACCACTGCTGCTATTAAATGCATATTTGTCTGCCTATAAGCCCAGTTGGCAGGCTACGCTTCTGTTTCCCCATCTGTGAATGAACTCAGGGAATACAACTCTTTTACATGAAGGAAATTGGATCTGGATGATTACTACCACCTCTAGGCTCTTTTGTGAGTTGGTGTGGCTTTTCTTCCTCATTTTTATAGGAAGTAAGCAGAGGGTGAGGCAAAGGGCAGATCCTGCCCATTATCTGGCTGCAGTGAACAGGCCCGCAACTAGGGTCTGCGTCACCCAGGGCAAACATGGATTCCGCGCTCATTTTGGCGCCCCCCAGGGCTCATTTTGGCACCCTCCCCCAGCGCGGTGCCCAGGGCACATGCCCCGCTTGCCCCGCCCTAGTTGTGGCCCTGGCAGTGAAACACAAATTTTATTTTGATTTTGCGCCAGTCTCCAATGTTTGGCATTGGTGTGTGAAAAAATGACATATAACACCAGGAAAACAGATTATGCAGGAAGCAGAATGGGGGCTCATGCAAAGAGAATGGATTCTTCTCTTTCTCCCCAGGGTCAGCTGCAGCAATAATATGTACAATGTATTTTGGATACTGAAGAGTGCCCTGTTGATAAGTACAGTGTTCTCTCTGCGCTGTATTTAAGAGATAGACCCTGCATAGTCTTACAATGGAGTGGGGTATCTTTATTTCCTGGAGGGCTCTTGATCCTCAGGAAAAAGTATGTTGGGGGCTGGAGGTGGGCTGGAGGTAGGCAAGTTTTCTTTCTATACTTGTCCCTTTCTACTCTTTATCTCTCTTTCTGTCTAGGACGGATGAAGTTCACTGGTGCCAAATGCTTATATCTGGAATGTAGGCTTCTGTTAAGACATGGATGGTAATCCAGGTGTTTATTTCTTGTCTGCATTTTTGTAAACTTTTTTTTAAAGTAGCCTAACTCTCAGAACAACCTTTGGCTGTTGTTATATAGGTATATTGAAGCTGTCTGTTCTACTGCTACTGAGGTCTATCTAATAGTGGGTTGCCTCATCGTGCTGGAGAGGAAGCGGAATTCTTTTCCTCCTTTCTGGCAGCTCAGACTATCTTGCA
Source organism: Candoia aspera (assembly GCF_035149785.1). Taxonomy (NCBI): domain Eukaryota; kingdom Metazoa; phylum Chordata; class Lepidosauria; order Squamata; family Candoiidae; genus Candoia; species Candoia aspera. Next base: position 104,445,696 of record NC_086153.1, read on the forward strand.
GAGATTAGTCATAACAGCTGAGCTACCCTTATGATCAGTTCTGTAGATGCTGTACATAATTCACTTAGTGCCTGCTGAGCATCAACATGACTCCAGAGCTGTTGACTTGATTGTTGCATTCAGGTAAGAAGACATGAGGAGGTTCTGAAGCCATAATATCACAGCTTTAAATCTGAAAGAGGAAAAGAGAAATCCCAAAGGTTTTCTTTGTCCCTGCAAGGGCATATTCAGAGATGAATGTGTATAACCCAGCAAATGCTTGTAGCTTGAGAATCTAATTTATTAAGTTCAGCATTCCCTGATATGGGATTGCTCCAGAGATGCAGACTTCAACTCCCAGAATTCCTGAGAATTCCTGAGAATTCTGGAAGCTGAAATCCATAACCCAGTTAATCTCTAATCCAGTCAAACCTTCTGATTGGTTATTCTGGCAGAACCCAATCACACTAAGAAGGTAGGCTAAACACATCAGCTGATGGGGCTGGGTGTTCCAATCCACGGGTTGAATTAATTTAACTCTCTGTGCGACACAGTCTTTTTTAAATTAAGTTTAATGACCTGGGGTTTAGTAGACCAGGGTGATTTATCCCATTTTGGTACTCTAACAATGCACTAACTCAGTGTTTCTCAACCTTGCCAACTTTAAGATGGGTAGACTTCAACTCCCATGCTGACTGGGGAATTCTGGAAGTTGAAATCCACCCAGCTTAAAGTTGGCAAGATTGAGAAACACTGCACTAACCGCTCCCCCTTCCGCTGACCCTGAAAATAAAGCCTTTAAAAAGAGAAGTTATAGAATCGGAGGGAAAAGAGCAGGAGGATTATTAAGTGGAGGATGGTGATGTTTAGATCCCTTCTACATTTCCATGGGCAGCTGTGCAGTAAGAGATTTGGCTGGAAGAAAAGAAACGAGAGAGGTTGTGCAACTTTTCATGTGCTTTCCTAGCACATGGATGGAAAATTATCAGCATGGAGACTGGGCAGCTCATGTAGCTGCTTTGTCTACCCCACAACATCCCCATTTTGCAGCTAGGCTTTTGAAATCTTCCATTGGTGTGAAGGGGATTTTCTCAAAAAGCATAGTTGTAATGTAGCACATAGTTTGCACATGGATTTGGAGCCATTATTAGCTATCCAGTCAGGTCTGTCTCAGCATACATCAAAATGAACTCCATGAAATTGTTGTATGAATGGCATTTTGCTCCTTAAAATCAGCCTGTTCTTTTTCCTAAAGATTGGAGGACTTGAGCCAGGATCGTGGATGTGCATGTACAGTAGCCCTACTATCTTCAGGACAGAGACCTGGTCCGTTGGTTTCTACAGACCATCACAGACTGTCCATCCTTCAAGGTAGTCCAGACAAGAAACCAAAACCATGAGTACTAACACTACCTTCATTGTAAGGGTAAGTAACAGAATCTTGCAAGTCTGAAAGCGCATCTCTCCCTCCTTGTCTTTACTCTCCAGGGACCTAGGGAGGGTCCCTTTTGAGACACTTTCCATGCCCCCATTCTTTCTGTGGGTCAAGATGTCTCTTATCTGACTGTTGCCCAGGCTACAGCTCTTCCTCCTTCTGTCTCGCAAAGATGTTCCCACAGACCACTACTCAGATATCACAAGTTTGGAGATGTTCTTTTGTGGAATGTTGCTCTTTTACTTAAGTTTTTAAAGTGGAGAATTAATCTTCAAATTTATAGAACATCCCTTTAATAATTGCAAGGGTAGAGTTAGCAAATCATTGGAAATCGAGATCAGGGGTCATGTCACTCCTATAATTCAAAAATCGATGTTTGGCTTCAGATTGGTTTAGTAGTATTCTGAGGCTCCTAATCAATTCTTTTCAGCTAGAGCAAAGTTTCTCAAACTTGGCAACTTTAAGATGGCTGGCTGGGGAATTCTGGGAGTTGAAGTCCACACATCTTAAAGTTGCCAAGTTTGAGAAACACTGAGCTAGATCGATCTGTTTCATTTGGAAACAGTGGGGAGAGAGTTCTCCCCCCCACCCCATTTTCTAATTTCTGTTGGCAGCAGGAGGAACACTGTATTAAATCTTTTTAATACTGCAGTTGGCACCACCTATTTAATGTTACCTGATCTTAAAAAGGGGGACATGGTGGTTTTAAGGGGTAGAATAACTGCCTTAAGCCCTGACAACTCCCCACATTCCAAAGAAAATGCAAAATGAAATGAAACACCCAAGTCTACAGTTCTGGGCTTCCCTCATTTGGGCTTTACTTGCCACCACAAAAGAGCTGCTGGTTAGCTGTAAAACAGTTTTTACGCCCCTGATTAATGGATGTTACGACTTTTTTCATCTTTCAGCCTCTAATTCATCAGCTCATATTATGGAATTATCTCCTTGAAGATTTTTTCCCCCTTTTAACAGAAGACAATTGAGACTTGCTAGTTTGTATAATATGAACTTTTGTTCCTGCAAGCTTGCCCCATCTTGTTATTTTTAAAACAAGCATGTAGGACAGCTTTTCTCGACCTTTTGACCCTGGAGGAACCCTTGAAATATTTTTCAGGCCTCAGGGAACCCCTGCACATTCAGGCTCCAATATAGGCCAGAGATTACAAAATTATTTTATTTGTTTCATGTGTAGGCCTATATCTATGCATTAACAGTTTCTTAAGCTAAAAATAAAGAATGAAACTTACCTCTTTAATGTGAAGTTGCCTGAATTTGAAATGATTTTTTAAATAAATCGTGATCTCCCAGAGAACCCCTAGTGACTTCTCACGGAACACTAGGGTGCCACAGAACCCTGGCTGAGAAACCCTGATCTAGGATAAACGCATGGTCCAAAAGCTTTCTTGAAATAATGAATAGCTTTCCTCTGTCTGTCCCTTGTCCCTTTTGAAAGCCTGTCAGCTCTGCCTCTCACCTTCTAGAAAAGGCATTGCTTGTGTGCAGCTGGCCCCACTGTTATGGTGAGGGACCATCAAAGCTGGCTGATGACCCTCATGAGAGATTGGAGGAGACTGTCCTCTCACAAGAGGTATATGCAATGAACTGACAGCCAGGATGCAGCAAAAACCTCCACCTTGCTTAATTTTATGAATGTTGCTAATGCCAAGGCTGCTGATGCTTTGTGCAAAAATAAATGTCACAGGACTCCAATGTGATTGTTTTGCATAATTTATTCTCCCTTTTTGGTAGTCATGGAGAGAGATCTGGGTAGTGTCAGTGCACAAACACGGCAAAAATAATTCAAGGGCATCTTCTGATGTTCATCATATTTTACCATATGCATTACATATTCATTATAAGCACATGGCAAAAGTTTTGATAATCTTGTTTCTCCTGAATCTGCCATACTGCTAGCAGTTGTTGGCATCAAATGCAGCTGTTTAGTTCTAGTGAACTAAATCTGTAACAACATTTTTCTTAGCATTCTAGCTGTAACTTTAGTTTTTACCCAGACTCCAAATCTGCATCCTGAAGTTTGGCCTATGCCTTCTGTATTCATCCTCCTGCTGCCCTCCAAGCAGCTGGCTTTGGTAAGCTGAGGCCTATGGGCAAACATTTCATCCTTGCTCCATCCAATACTTTTTTATAAAGATGAAGGATTATGTGAAATATGTTGATGTGTTGCTAAATTATATTCCAAAAATTTGGATTTTCTCTACTTATGAAGAACCTTGAACTTACAATACTTGGACTATTGCCAACAATATCATTATGTGTTCCTGGAAACTCTTGTGTCCCATATAGCAGAGGTTGGCTTCATGAAACACGTCAGCTCCCAGCCTTTGAAGTGGCTTTTTCTTGACACAAAGGAAAGATTGGACAATATGATTCTATGTGGTCAAGGTTCAATTCGCTGTTCAAAACAAGTAATTTCTAAATAGATGTCATGGTAATTGTAGTTGTATTGTATTTGATTCAGTTTTTTCTTTATAGTTTTTTCTATTTATTTTTTTACATACTCTGTTTTATTTCCATTTACTGTATAGGTTTTTTTTTCTTTTTGTAGGTATATACTGAAAATCAATTTTTAAAAAGGGCCAAGTGAAAGAAAGCTATGTACGAATCTATGAATGTTATTCAAGTGCTCTAAACTTTTTAGGGGTGGGTGTGATGAAAGGCAAAACTGTTTTGCCCCATTAATTCATGCTGCGTGCATGGTCATGAATTGCGCAATGCCCTCTGTTTCCAACAGATAAATAAATGACACATGGGGACTACTTTAAATTGCTCTAAAAGGAGGGTCTTTGCAATGAAGAAATTGGTTAAAGTGTAATAAATTATCATCCTGACTAAATAGATTTTTCCCGTTATTTATATTGTTTAGTTTTGTTCTGCTGCTCCAATGCATCTGCATCTCTTATATCAATTAAAAGCACAATAACATCATAAAATCAGAATATCAAGTAAGAAAAGAAATAGAGGCAGGCAAAAGTTAACAAGCCCCAAATCAAATTTAAATAAAGTTTCTGCCTCAGCAGGAATCAAAACAAAACAATACTTTGCTAGGCAGAGGCAGAGGCTTGTAAAGGGAATTGTCTACCTTCCGTGGGAAGGGCGATCCGGACTGAGAAAGCCTTAACTCTTTTCACAACGGGCTCTGCGCTTCCATGAGAGGCAGGTCTCTTGAAAGGCCTTTTCAGCAGCGGATAACTAGAGACTTGTGACATCTTCTAGATTCATCCAAACATTGCTGGGCCAAAATAACAGTACTTTATATCCTAAAATTATACAGATATAAACAGGCTTTATGTTCCTTCAATGATGGTTATGAAGATTTTGTAAGTCAGTTGCGGGGAATGACTGTAGATAGAAGGCCTTCCTTCAGGAACCATGACTCAAGCCAGGGCCGCAGCTAGGGTCTACACCCATTTTGGTGCCCCCCAGTGCAGCGCCCGGGGCACATGCCCTGCTTGCCCCCCCCCCCCCAGTTGTGGCCCTGACTCAAGCTATCTGGGTGTAGTGAGAGCCAGTTTGGTGTGGTGGTGAATGGCTGGCCTAGAAACCAGGAGACTGTGAGTGATTTTTGGCCAGTCACTTTCTCTCTGCCCAACCCACCTCACAGGGTTGTGGTTGTGGGGAAAATAGGAGGCAGGAGGATTAGGCATATTTGCCACCTTGAAAAAGAGAAAGTGAGACAGAGAGATAAATATATAATATATATAATATATAATGTAATATCTAATATCTATACTATACTGTAATTCTGCTGCACAGAAGTAGTTTGCTATCAAGGAAGTTTTGTTCTGTGGAACAATTTCAAAGAGTACAATAAGGATGTTACACCAGAACCTTTGTAATACTGTAGCAGAAATTGATACAGGTAGTCCTCGCTTACCGACGGTAATTGGGACCGGAAACTGTCGCTAAGTGAGTGGTCTAAGGAGTGATGTCATGTGACCTCACCAACTTACAACAGCAATTGCAGCAGTCCCAGTTGCCGTTGTTAGGTGAATCCTGCACAGTCACATTACCCACAGTCACATGATTGCCATTTGCGACCTCCTGCCAGCTTCCCCAGGAAGCAAGGACTACCTGTACAAGCTCATGGAAATGCCATACACAAACACACACGCTCTCTCTCTCTTATACAGACACACTTATACACATAGAGCGGAACCGAGATGGCATATACAGAGCCTTGCCATCAGCATATGCTTTCTTTAACATCCAAGATGAGCTCTTTGCTTCTCCTTTGGCAGGGATAAACTGACAGCTGTGGAAATGGGTGAGGACTGCAATGTCCAGCATGAATGCAGATGAGTTATCCAAATGCTGCTTTGAGCTCTGTAAGAAAATGGCTATGAAACCACTCCTAGCAAAGCATAACTAGAAAGTTTCTGATGGATGCTTATCCAATGCTAATATCTGCAATAATTATTCCACAGTAATTAATTCATTTCAGCAGACATCACATCTCTTGACTCCATTGCAAGCCTCACTTTATTTATTCCTTAGAACAAATTAATGCGTTGCAGCTGCTTGACAGGACTGTTCTAGTATTAATTGTCAAAGCCCTCTAAAATCATGTTAGTCTTTTTAAAACCCTTGCATGATCTCAGGATAAAAATATAGCAAAATGGAGGACTTCATTTAAAGTACCTGATTCGGCCATTATCATAGTCACCATTCTAAAGCACCATTTCATTGTTACTTCCTTGCTGCTTTTACTGAGAATTCTCACTTTCTGTCATCATGGACTTTGTTCCAGCTGAATATACAGATGTGAAAATTCTTAAATGCATGGATGATTCTCCTATTGAGCTGTTGTTCTTATAGGCCACTTAGTCAACCCTAACTTCTGTTGTCTATAGGGACAAATTGTCCTGACTAAATTTTTGGAAGTGGCTTGTCGGTACCTTCTTCCTAGGGCTGAGAGAGAGTGACTGACCCAAAGTCACCGAGCTGGCTCTGTGCCTAAGGTGGGACTAGAACTCACAGTCTTCTGGTTTCTCATCCAGGACCTTAACCACTAGATCAGACTGTCTCTTTCCTGATGAACTCATTGAACAGAAGAGTTTGACTCAGGTGCTTGTTTCTTGCAATTAGTATTACTGCTATGGAGTTTAAACATATTACATCTACATATTACATGTACGTCTACAGTACATGATTTCAAGTTCCACTTTAATAGCATCTAATTTTCAGTCGTTACCGTAAGTTTAGCTAGGTATGCATAGTAGTGGGATGGAAACCACTAAGGAATTCCAGGGTGGTATGCTATATGGACAGTTGAAACACATCTTGGAAGAAGACAATCATGGACCCTAGAAAGCAGTGACAAGCTACTTCCATATGGCTGCCAAGAAAACTGCATGTCCATGTAATCGTAAGACACTGAGGATGCCTCAAGGGTCTCTATTCCTTTACCTTTAGGTGGGATTAAGACAGCAAATGTTTCTATCTAGAGCAATATTCCCTCCTAAAACTATTTCCAGACATTATCTGAAGTTGTTTTTGTTATTGTTTTAAAAAAATCTCTTGGAACTGGCAGGCAATGATGGATGTGCTTATATTTTGGAATTTAACATTTATGAAAATGAGAGAGAAGATTTTGTTAATTAAAATCATGCAGACAGCAGAAGCTGGAACAGTTGGAAAAATGCTGTTGACAACATCTTGAGCAATGCATCTCTCTTAACATTATGAAACCTGTTCTTCCTTCACAGCTATATATATTATAATCTCTGCAGGAACTGTCAATTAATGCACGTCATGTTTGCAACAGGAAATACAATTCTAGCTTTGATTTAAACAATTGGCCATAACTAAATCTAGTAGCAGCATATTCCATGCCTCAGCTGCAGAGGAGAGTGTTTTGCTTGAAATTAATTTGCATGCTGATTTTCACCTGATTGTCTATAGTTTTGACATTATACAAAAGAGAAACTGGGTATTAAGATACATAGTACAAAAAAGTACAAAAGTGTTCAGGGTTGATCTTAGTGTATTAGGTAGTTATTTGCAGGAATTTGGCTCCAGCTATAGAATAGCAGTGGACTGTGCCAGTTTTCTTTTATAGAAATGATAATGTACTGTATCAGTTGCTGTAACCATGAATAACAGTTCCCAAAATTGTCTAAGTGCAGAATAGCTATTTTGAGCTTAAGAAAAAAACAGGGTTTGGGTGTTTCATCCTGACCTTGGGACAAAATGAGATATTTCATTCCATGTTATTTTTGAACCTTCTGACACTCCATTTAAAAAAATTATTCCCAGTCATTGGGACTTGGAGACTGAATTTACTTTTATCTGCTCATAATAAATAAAACATAGAATCCATTCCTGCAATTAGATGAGATGTAGGGATGAAAGAGAGTTGGTTAAGCACATACTTAGACATTATTGATAACAATATATGATTGCTCCCTGCCCAGAAGTAAAATTTACCACTGTGTTTAAAGACATTGCTATGGGCACATTGCCAAATGCAAATGTGTATATTGCAAAAGTACATGGACACTTACTGTGCTATGCTGTTATATTTTCAGTTTGCCAAACTATGTTGTTTTATTGAATTTGGCAGGCAAATTGCCAAATACAAAAAAAGAGTGCATTGTGCAAATATGTCTATTAGGGAAGAAGCCTCAAGCTAATAGCCAGTGATGTGCATTGCTGCTGTAATTGTGTGGCTCATCAGCTGTGTTGCAGTAAATCTATTGCTGTTGATGATTTACTGGGCACAGTTGTTGTTTGTCAGGCAGAAGTTACAAGAAGCATGCTGAACTATTGCTACCATTTTTTCTCATTCTCATGTTTTCATTTTTCAAACAACGATCCCCTTGGCCATTATTTTTATATGCTATGTAGTAGGTCATATACATGAGTACTATCTCACCTGCTTTTTAAAACTCTAGGATTTTAGAAAAAAAGTGATTCTAATAAGCAAGTTCTGGACCTTCATCTTCAAGGATGCTTTCATATGGATTCCTTACTGCATTCCTTCCATTTAGGGTCCATTCAGACCACTGCAGATCTTTTTTCTATGAGACTGGCATTTAGAAAAAATGCTGTTAGTAATAGATTTTAATTTCAAATCTGGCGGTTATTGTTTGCCACAATTTTTGCATCTGTTTGCAATCTTTTCTGGCTGTGAAGCCTGCTGAATCCATATAGCTCTTCATTACATGAAAGTTGTTTGAGTAATTGGCTGATACTGAAATAGACAATTAAAAACCCCAAAATAGTTCCACTGGATCAGTTAAAAGCTCAACTTACTCCAAACTTTGGCTTCACACAGTAGCCATTCAGATGCCTCTGAGGTGTTCACAGGCAGGAGATGGAAACATACCTTTCTCAGTTGTCCACTGACAATTGGAGACATGCTATCTCCAACTGGAGTTAACACTGAATCTCACTGTCCATCATGACTTCACCAATGCCCCTTAAAAACCATCCAAGTGAAAGGTTCTCACTCAGCTCTCTGTTCAAACCCTGTCTTTTTCCATACCATGCATGGTCTTATATACCTTGACCATGTCTACCCCTGAGTCACCTTTTTTTTCTAAAGTCTCAAACATTCTAGTCTTTCTTATAAGGAAGGTTTTTGAGCCCCTGATCAATTTGGTAACCCTCCTTTGTGCTTTTCCAGGTCTATTATATTCTTCTTCAAAGGTGGCATGGTATTTCAGGCATTTATTTATGCACAGCTGTCAAACACTGAACTGACATCTTCATTGAGCTACCCAGTATGACTCCAAGCACTTCTTCCTGACTACAGTAGTTACAGGCAACTCAAACTCAAATTCCATCAACTTCATTTGCTTGACCATTTGCCCAGTTTAAAGAAATCCTTTTGGAACACTTTATGTCTCATATTTAATTACTTTAATGTTTTGGCTTGATAGCCTCAAAGCAGATAAGGAAACTGTAGAGTGGAGAATTTTGGAAACCTGATTCTGGGGGATAGTGTAGAACAGATAGTACAACGTGCCTTTGAAATCCACATTCACGTTAGTACCACCACCCACAGTGGTAATCGTCTCCTCAAAGAACAATCAGAAGGACTTCAGGCTTTTCACACTTTTGCAGAAACCACAGATGTGTTTGAAAAGGAAAGCCTTCGGTGGAAATTACTGTTAATTCTGCACTGGGCAAATACAAGGCAGAAATAGAAGGCGTGAGCTACAAAATGGAACTGTGAATTGTCTCTTTTGATGTTCTATTTGAAAATGACTTGGGAGACACTTGACAGAAATCACTAAACATGCAAATGCAGCATCTGTAACATGTAATATTGAAAGGAAAAAAAATAATTCAGCATTGTTTGCCCCCTTAAAAAAAGACTGAGTATTTTCTTTCTTCTTTCTAAAATTCTTGAGGAACATTTGGAAGCTTCAACTGGTGCAAAATGCGGCACCATGGGTAGTAAACAGTGTTGGTTACTCGGCACGCGTAACACTACTTTGTGAGCTGCATTGGCTCCCAGTGTGCTTTTGGGTGCAATTCAAGGTGCGTGTTGTCACCTTTAAAGCCCTTCATGGGTTGGGGCTGGGTTACCTGAGGGACCATCTCTCCCTAGTTGCTTCTACCCATCCCATCCGGTCAGGCAGGATGGGAATGCTCCGGATCCCATTGGCCAGGGAACGCTGGCTGGCAGGGCCCAGGAGGTGTGCCTTTTCTGTTGTAGCGTCCACATTATGGAATATTCTCCCTCCAGAGATCAGGATGGCCCCAACCCTGCTGGCCTTTCGCAAGTAGGAGTGTAGTACAAAACCTTTGCAATCCTGTCGTCTTATGTTAGCAGTCATTAATAAAACTCCAAGAACCTTAAAGCCAGCATAATTCTGTCATTGTCTTATTTTGTCGCTGGGAGTCCGGTGGCACATAAAACTTAATTATTATTTGTCCTGACATTTATGCTTTTCTTGTCTTCCTTTTTCTTTTCCCACAGAAAAAGGCTAGCTGGATTCAATAGGATGATATGATCACCAACTGGTAGTGAACTTGCAAGACACTAGAGCAGTGTTTCTCAACCCTGGCAACTTTAAGATTTTAACTTTAAGCCTTCCTAGCTGAGGAATTCTGGGAGTTGAAGTCCACACATCTTAAAGTTGCCAAGGTTGAGAAACACTGCACTAGAGGTTGGGACTGGAGCTTCTAATAGTTTCAGTCAGCATGGCCAGTGGTGAACCATGCTGGAAATTATCATTTGGCAACTTCTGGTCGGTTACAGTCACTATCCTTGCAGTAACTAGCTTCCCTTAAAAATATTCTTATCCCCACTGTTAAAATGGTATCACTTGTCACTCCTGTTATTATACATATTGATTTGTAACTGTTTAGTACTTATATTCACAAATTCACATATACATATCTTGTGCTATGCACTTGTGCATTAATCGAAATGTATGAAAGATGGAGTGTGGAGTCCTTTGTGCTGAGCTTGGTTGTTTGCTTGCAGACGTTTCATTACCGAACTAAGTAACATCATCAGTGCCAGTGAGTGTGGGGTTTGCTGTTTATATACAGCAGCTTGCCCTGCCAGTGTTGGTGTGGGTGTGGTTTTCTCCTTGGTAGTTCCTTGATTAGGGTATTGTTCTTTGCTTGTTTGCCTGGTGTTAATCCCTGCTTATCTGGGTGATGGCTGCTGGAGAGGATGTGTTTAGGTTTTCTTAGCTTTTTTGTCTTTTGAATGGTGTGTAAATGTGGTTTATCCCTGTCTTTGTTGATGGCTGATTTGCCTGAGTGCCAAGCTTTCAGGAATTCCCTAGAGTTAACTTGGTCTAGAATGCTCAAGTTTCCCAGTTGAAACTGTGGTTGAGTCTGTCCATGTGTTGTGAGGTTAAGGAGTTTTCATTGTGTCTTCTGATTGCTAGCTGGTGTTCATGGATGTACTCTGCTAGTCTTCTGCCTGTCTGCCCTACATAGTGGCTGTTGCAGTCTTTACACTGTATGGTATAGATGACTCCTGATTTTTCTTCTTGGGCTACTGGGTCTTTGGGTTTACTTAGGAGGGCTTTAGTTGGTTTGCATGCTATGGTGATGCCGTGTGGTTGTAATAAGTCTGTTGGTTGCTTCTGAGAAGTTTCTGATGTAAAGTAGTGTTGTCCTTTTCATAGCTTGTGCTGGTTGGGCTGTAGTGGGTTGATTGGTCAGGCACTTTTTGATAAAGTTGTGTGGGTATCCATTTTGTTGGAAGATGTTCTATAGGTGGTCTGTTTCCTTTTTCTGGTGTTCTGGGTTGTGGCAGTGCATTTGAGCTCATCTGAATAATGTTCTTATACAGCTCTTCTTGTGGAAGGTTGGGTTGTTACTTTAGTAGTGGAGCACTTGGTTCTGGGGTGTTTTTTCTGACAGATTTGTTTCTAATTTGCCACCATTTCATCATAAAGTGGTTCTCAGGATGAGATGGTCCCTGTGTGATTTGGTTTGAGATAACACGCAAGTTGAAAGTACCAGGAGACGTGAGAAAGGCACCAAACTGGAACTGGCCTAGCCTAGTCAGAATAATACAAGTTGATGGGAACCAAGCTGCTTTTGAGTCTTCATACTCCATGAGGTTCTTCTGGAACTCTAACTTGGCTAGCCAGACTTTGACCTAGGTACATATGTATGGATGTGTGAAATGTGTGAGTGATAAAGATTTTGGTTGAGAAAATAAAGTTATAAACCTTGCATTCTTCCAATATCCTTACAGAAATAAAAACAAGCAGTTGTACTTGCTCTTCCCTGCCCTCCTGTCCCTGTTAACAAACTGATCAGGCAGACTCTGAATATGGCTGATGATGAGTCCAACCTACTTTCACTGTCTCTCATTCGATCCTCTCCAGATATCTTGGGCCTACAAGTACCAATGTTCCATGACAACTTGGTCAAGCAATTTTGAAAAGTGATTGATGGTAGGTTCAACATATACTTGCAACACACATTCGTAATGCTCCTGCTCTTCAACTGGGTGAATCCTTTTAAAAAGGTACCCATTACTTGGATCACAACATTTTGCTTCCCAGACAGAACAAACTGTAGAGGAGACATACTTAGGGACGAAACTCAAGAGCCCAATTAAGAAAAATTAATCCAACTATACTGAAGGGTGGAATTACATGAAATTTTATTAAATACTTCACCTGATCATCTACCTAAGGCTGTAAGTTTGAGACAGAACGCTTATATAAATGTTTCATTTCAGCTGGTGTTGACTATCTAGCTTGTAGCATAAGCAGACACATTTTAAGAACAATTTTTATATGTGAGCCAGATTGCAGTAAAAGTTCTAATTTTGACTACTTTCTGCCTTTTTAACTGCTAAACATATTTTCCTTTACATACAAACTTGACTTGCAGGCAGAAGTATAATGATGATAAATTGTACAAGAAATACAATCCATTAACTCCTTGATTTCTGTAAATATGTAGAAATACAAGAGAGTTTATAGTGTTGATTACAAAGTGAAATTCTTGAGGAAACTAACACTGTTTCCCAAGCCAATCCATTGCCACACCCATCATTCTGTAGATAAGAAGGCCTGATCTGCTATATGATGGTACCTGAAAAAGTTGTACATAGTGGCTTTCACATAAATGCACATGCAGTGATCAGGACACTTTCATAGTTCATGCACACTAATTTATGCCACTTTCTCTATTTTCTGTGCATAAGTGACATTAAGAGGAATTCCCTCTAAAACAGATTTGGAGATAATAGTACTTGGGGAAGTACACATACAAAATATGTGTAGACAAGTTGTAAAGAATCCATCCTTTTGACAGATGCATTCTGCCAATGGAGTGGCAGTACTGTACACAATTCTAAAGTGAAACAACCTACATCTGTTATACACAGTCTCCACCTCCAAAGGTGTCCACTACAAAGAGGTGTTCTTTCATAATCTTCTAATACCATAAATTCAGGTAAAATAGATTCATACTTCAATTACATCTACACCAAATAAATATTTTAAAATGCACACTTTTAGACTGCTTCAGATGGTGCGCTAAGTTAGAATCTGTATTTTCATATAAAGCATTTATTAAAAATAAGTTTGTAAAAAAAGATTGAGATATCTGTACAGTAGTTGAGCACAAAAGACATGTTTTTTGTAAAATAAACATATTAAAGTGCCTATTTACAAGACTTCAATTGGAATACGATCATGAATCTGTGAGGTGTAAGTCATTAATGGTTGCCGTTGTATAAATTCCACTGGCTGAGTGGGTTTCTGATAAAATACGCTGGAATAGCATTTGGTAAATTATTTGTTAAACATTTTATATACCTGTATTGTGTCCTTTGAATTTCCCTATTACAAAATTTAACTATTGAATCAGAATGAGAGTCTTACTTGCTATCAGGATTAAACAGTACAAAACAAAAAACAGTAATGATAAGCATAGATAAAATGTCTGAACGTGTATCTGAAACCAATGCATCTGCAAACACAATAGTTTTCTATATGGGATTATGGGAGAGGTTCCTCAGATACAGTCAGAGGGATACTCTGCATCCGGGTTGATTCTGTATCTGTGCTGAAGGGCTGGAGAAATCAGATTTTTTTCCTCCAAGGAAATAAAACTGGGGCTGCAATTTCTATTTTTGTAAAAATAGGTTTTTCCATATGGCTAACACTTTTTATTAAATCCTTCCACTCCCCCCCAAAAAATTCTGAGTAGCATTTTTTTAAAAATATGCATGGAAACAATATACTATTGTATTTAGGAACTATGTAAGATTTCCAACAAGTAAAAAAAATACATTAATACATTAATATTATGTTAACATGAAAGTATTTTTCTTCCAAACTGTGTACTTGGAAAGCAGAATGAAGCTTTTGAGGCTTTGGCTTCAGTTCCATAAAAAAAAGTTGCATGAACCTTCTCCATTTTAATTCTTTTTAATTTCTGGAAGGACTAGCATATTTAGTCAAATTTGTGCAGTGATTTGCAGTATGAAAACATTTCAGACCTCTGACTTTCCAATGTGCTATGTGTACATTATAATACTGAAGTACCTGAATCAGCCATATTAATGTCCTTAGCACACCCTATTTGTTGCAGAGTATGGATCCTGAAATATCAGATATCAACTGCCTGATTAGGGATCAAAGCTTCTGTAGTTCAGCCTTCAGTCCCACAATTTAATGAGACCATCCCATCCACAAGTGATCACTTTGGATGTTTCATGTGGGTGCCACACTGCACCAATGCAGACTTTGTCATGGGCTTTTAATCTACTATAGAGTTTTGTTGTCTTCCAGTCCCAGATATTTAACTTTCCATCTGCATCACCTGAGGTCACATAGCTGTTTCAAAAAAGGAAAGAAATAATACACTGAAGTCATTAAAAAAATTGAAATATAACCATTTCAAAACAATAAAATACATTTTAACATGGAAAACAGACCTTATTGTTTTACATAGTCCACTGTAGGTTTTCTACTACATTTGCTGTCTTGGATATGATGTACATAAAATTCCCAATATATTTGTAAAGGTTGGGAAACCTGACAATGCAGCTGCTCCAAGGATGTAGGACACTTAATCTGAAGTCTTCTCTAATGAGGAGAAAGGCAAGATAGTCACCTAATCCCTCATCAGATGAACTGTTTGGGCAAAAACTAGTACAACAAAGCCGTCTATTCAGCTCTGTATGGACAATTTAATCTCATATTGGAAAGCATTTGTAATTCTGACCGTGGGATGCAAAATCCCACATACACAAGACTAGGATTTTCACATGAAGCTCACTTTTACTTCTAAGCAAAAAAATAAGAGGCTGGGATTTTTAACTCTTTCTGACACTTCTGACTAAACGCACAGGCTGGGATTTTGTCTGATACTTGGGCTTTCAATTACTGCTTGAAATGCATTTTTGGAGTGGAATAACACAACAGCTCTGTGCCACAGGGCTCGACTCTCTCCCCACTCCTATTTAACATAAAGCCACTGAGTGATGTGGTTTGTCAATATTATCATCATATTATTGTATGCTGATGATACTCCATTGTCCATCTCTGCCCCAAACTGTCCCTAGTGATGCTGTTAAGGTCTTTCCTAACACCTGGAGACTGAGGGACGGGATGGGCAAGGACAGGCTTTCACTCAACTCAGTGGTTGTGGTTGTGGGTTTTAGGCTGCCCTGGATTTCCATCATTAATTCTTGATGGGATAGTACTCCCTGAGACAGCGTTGATACACTCAAGGAGCAGGTGGCAACCATGGCCAGAAGTCCTCTGCACAAATCCATCTTATGTGCCAATTGTGCCCATTCCTGGATTGAGAATCTCTGCCCCCAATCACTCATGCCTTAGTCAGTTTCCACTTGGATTACTGCAATGGGGTCTGCATGTGGCTGCCCTTGAAAAACATCTGGAAGCTGCAGCCAATCCAGAATGCTGCAGTGTGTTCACTTAACACGACTGCTATGAGAGCTACATTGGCTTCCAGGTGGCTTCTGGGTGCAATTCAAGGTACTGGTTGTCACCTTAAAAAGCCTACATGGCACAGGGCCAGCTTATTTGTGGGCCTGCCTGTCTACAATTGTCTCTGCACACCCCACCAGAACTGATAGGCTGGGTATGCTCCAGATTCTGTCTATTAGGCAATGCCTTCTCATGCGGCCTAGGAGTCACCCCTTCCCTGTTGCAGCACCTGCTCTATGGAACAGCTCCCTCCTGAGACTTGGATGCCCCAATCTTGCTGGTTTTCTGGAAGGCTGTGAATTTCAGGCTTTTCCTTCACTCATGCTGCTGGGGCCAGGATTTTTGTTTATTTATACTTCAAATTTTGTCACCACCCATCTCACTCAAGGAGCGACTCTGGGTGGTTTACAATACAAAATAGTTAGTGGAATCCAGTGTGGATGTTATTGTTGTCAAGTAGTTGGGAGATGTCTCAATCATTTTTAAACTGGTGGTGTTTCATGTTTTTTTTTTTAATCTAAGGTAGTCCTTGCCTAACAACCATACATTTAGTGGCGGTTCAGACTTACAACAGCGCTAAACCATCTTTTGACCAGTCCTCGCACTTATGACCATTGCAGCATCCCCACAGTCACATGATTGCGATCTGGGTGCTTGGCAACTGGTTCACATTTATGACTGTCACAGCATCCCATGTTCATCTGATCACCATTTTCAACCTTCCCACCTGGCTTCTGGCAAGCGAAATCAGTGGGGAACAGCGTGATTTGCTTAACAACTGCCACAAAAGTGGTCATAAAATCAGGTTGGATTCGCTTAACAACCACAATGCTTAGCAACCAAAATTCCAGTCCCAATTGTGGTTGTTAAGCAAGGACCACTGTATATCTTTTGTTAGCTGCCTAGAGTTATTTGTTAAGATGGATGGCTGTATAACTGTACTAAATAAATAAATAAAAATCTGCAACTGTTCCCCTGTTATTTTCCACAGTCAATTCAGATGACTACTTTGCCCATCACAGGAATGTATCACAATTTGAAATTAGCCCCCAGGTCAAAAAAGGTTCCCCAAATTCTGTAGGATATCCACATCATACAGGGTCTGGGAAGCTGTTGTAGCCCAAAGACCAAATCTCAAGTCCACTAATCAGGGTATATGTGGTAGTTCAATGATGTGTATTATATTCTGATCAACTGCTGTCTTAAAGACTTCTACATACAGTAAACATTTGAAAATTATATGGCAGGTTTATATAAATATATATCTCTACCTTGTTGGGCAAAGCTTGAAAATAAAAATGAAAGAGATAATCCATATTAAATATAGAAACAGTAGTATACACACCTCATATCAGGTGAAAAATCTACCTGGCAAGCATAGCCTGCCACCATATGACCTTTGAAGATTTTCTTTTTGTTTAGCCTGAATCTGTTTTGAGCTCCAAATATCAAAATCTGATTGTCCATTGATTGACAGGCAAGCCACTTTCCTGTTAAGGTAAAATATTAATGCATATGTGAATCTCCTACCTCTCATGGATTTTAAGAATCAAAATTCCTACAACGTATAAAAAAGTAAGCTACAGATATCCTAGAAAATTGTTTGCAGAGAGCAAAAGGCTGCAATTTTACCATCTTGACCCCACATAACATTCACTAGGATTTCTGGCATTACTGGTTTAACATTTATCACAATGTCAAGAATTCAAGTTGCAAATTGACATCCAAAGGAGATAGACACCATACAGCAATGGTGGATAACTTGAAATACAATGAAAAAGTCAACACTGAGACAAGGAAAATAGCTGACAGATCAGAAAACATGCAAGAGAAATGTGGATTGGAAGAAAAACGTTTGATAATGAATGCAGGATTACCAGCATTTTAAGTAAGGAATCAGGAAAGCTAGCTTCGGTTCTGCCTCAAAATGTATTTTTTGCGTTTTTCAGTCAGATGTTATTATCCTCTGCAACATTTACACACTCCAAAACCCAGATAACATATTACTAAAATCTGTGATGTTAAATGAAAAATACCAAATATGACTGCCCTTTATAAAATTAAAATATTCCATACAAGATATAAATAGAAGCTTACCATTTGGAGATAAAGTCACTGCTGGCATTGAGTGCATACTTGGCTCTGCTATGTACTTAAAATCTACTGGAATGTCCCTACAAAAGGAAAATAGTTGGATGAAGGCTACTGCAAATAAAACGTTCTTATGTGGAAGGAGAGACGACAGCTTACAGCATTCTGACACGAATCTATAGCACTGAAGTGCAATACATGGATCACCATTGACTTAAATCTGACAGCATTATTAGCATCCGCTGCCTTCCATGCCTGGGTCCCAATCTACAGATATATTTTTTTTCTAACATAACAGTTGGATTATTCAGTGCCTACCAGCTAGGTGATGAAATGGGGGTCATCCCAAAACAAAGTGAAAGTTGAGTGACTTCCCATGCATGTCAAAGACACACATGAGTTAAAATAATGAGATGTTTAATCCTCGCTGCTCAGCACCTTCCAGGACTGCTGGAATGTTGAAGAGGCTGAGCCCTAAAGAGTCTCTGTTAAAAGTGAAACAAACTGGCTACCTAAGGCCTTCCGAAATGTGCCATATCATAGCAGGGGAGATTAGGAAAATGGGTGATGTCATACAGGAAGGCTTGGGGAGAAGAAAATACAGCTCCCCTCAGATCTGGGTCTGGTAAGTCCTAATGCATGACCTGAAGTCTGAAAGCTGGATTTCTAAAGGTCAGACTCTCATAACGCTCTGGTATGTGCTGAGTATAGGGAGCAATCCCTGAGCTCATGAATTCTTACTACTCTCTTTTTACTATGAGCAGAAGGTAACGTTTGAACCAGCAGGAGTCTCAGACATTAGGAGCCCACAGATCTCTGGTGCTCTAGGTAAAGGTAAAGGTTTCCCTTGACGTAAAGTCCAGTCGAATCCGACTCTAGGGGGCGGTGCTCATCTCCGTTTCTAAGCCATGGAGCCGGCGTTGTCATAGACACTTCCGGGTCATGTGGCCAGCATGACTCACGGAATGCCGTTACCTTCCCGCCGAAGCGGTACCTATTGATCTACTCACATTTGCATGTTTTCGAACTGCTAGGTGAGCAGGAGCTGGGACGAGCAACGGGAGCTCACCCCGCTGCGCGGTTTCGAACCGCCGACCTTCTGATCGGCAGCTCAGCGGTTTAACCCGCAGCGCCACCGCGTCCCTCTGGTGCTCTAGATACAGGTTAAACACCAAGAGTAAGGAAGAATCTTTGTTCATACAAACAAGCCTAACCTTGATTAAGAGGTTACATTCTGCATATTAAGAAGAGACCACGTCTTAAAAGCATTTAACAAATTATAACTAATTAAATAACACAAACACAGTATATACACGTATACAGATGCACAGATATACACATGTGTATCTATGTATTTATACATAGACAGGCACAGACACAGATTTGTTTGAGCTACCTATATTCAACATTCTTTTATACTGAGGTTATCTTAACAAGGGCTAGAATCTTAAATATGGATTGATCTCCTGTCAAAAGATGATTTGCAGCACTTCTACAGTTGAGGTGTGTATGAAAGGAGTAAGATATTCCTTATTAGAAGTTTGTTTTGTTTTGTTACTCTGCTTGTGGCATCTAGAGTAGTTTTATTTTGGCTAAATGTTCTCTGGAAACTCTTTGGAGAATTGCTATGGCCCACACAGATCTCACCATAAAGATTAGCAAATGCAGAAAAATATTCATTACAGAGCTATATCACCCTTCATAATATTTTCATGCAGCACATTAACAACAAATTATTTGGAATGTACATGCTCTCAGAAAGATTAATTGTTATTTAATTTTGTCATACAACCATATGATTGTGTAAATTAAAACCAAATTCTGTGGCCTACAGTTCAACCAGAAAAGCTCTTGCAGTTTTAAAAAGCCAAATAGGTTGATAAGCAATAGAAAAATCCATTTTTTTTATTATGGCCAAAAAATAAAATAAAAAGTTTGATTTGACTGCCAGCTTTTATACAGTGCATACTTAAAAAAAATCCAACCCATGTTAGAAAAGGCAGACATTATTTTCTTTTATGGATTGTATCAGTTGAACCCAGATAATCCACTAGGTACTTGGATAGCCAAGCGAGCACCAAGCATTTTGCTATTCTGAACTCTTATCTTTCAAAACCATTTTATTTATTTGATTTATATGCGGCCTTTTGTTCAGGAGCCCGAGGCGGTGACTATCTAATGAAAACTTACCTGCCACTGCAGTGTATTTATTGTTTACACATTTCTTGTATTACTGGAACAGCTTATACCTTAGAGAGAGGCTGGGGCTTTTAAACATCATTAAGTGGTACTGATGAACCAGCAGGTGGTGCTCTTTCATTAAAGTCAACAGCCAATTAAGGACTAAATCAATTATTGTTCTGCAATGGCTCTAAAACTCCCCCCTCCCCCAAAATCCAATCACCAAACATCTGTTTTGATTCATATGATTCTTCTTTTCACTTGAAGTTAAAGCTTCTTGTTGAGTGAACTGAATTTGGAAAGCTCAGTTCACTTACTTTTGCATCATTTTTTTCACTTTCAATAAGCAGCACTGTTGCTAGTTTCATTTTAGCACCAATACAGCCATACCAGCTTACCAAAAATCAGGAATCAGACTTTGAGACCTGACATAGGCTCAGTTAATGCCTCTCTCTTTGACTCTTTAGTCAGAGTTAAGAGAAGAAAAATTGCAATCCTGCAGCCATCCCCTCCGGAAGTTCAAACTCATTGGATCATTTTCCTCAATAAATAAATGAACAAGTATACTGTTTTAACTCAGTTGTTTAATTGAATTCTCCTTCTCTAGTTTTAGGACTTGTATGGAGAACATATATGTTTTAGGTCATATTTATGCAGAAATACTGAAAATTCAAAAGGGTTCCCAAACTTTTAAGCACCAGTGTAAATACAATGACATGGGATTCTGAATACATTAGTGGGAAAAGCATAGGGAAAACAATGCATTTCACTGCTTCAATTAATTTTTTTTTGTCCTGTTATTGTCAAATGCAATCAAACCTCAACTTACCATTCCCAGACTCTTAAACTCTTGTCATCTGATGTACTCACAAATCTTCGGTTCTCATCCACAAAAACAATGGTGTTGACAGCCCCCAAATGCCTATCATATTCCTGAACAATTTCTCCACTTCGAATATCCCACTGCAGGGAAAGGCAAGTGTGAATAATTTTTTTTTTCCAAAATTTTGAAGTGAATGATACACAGCATTTGTAAAACTTCATGGAAATATTCTAACACATCTAAGTGTTAGAAAACCTAACTAAACTTTAAAAGAACTTTAAGGAAATAACCTGTTGCAACTGTAAGGAAGCCATTTGAATGAAATTGCAAACTGGGTTGAATCTCAAGCTATTTCTATTTTGCTCTTAATAAATTATGATGCTTTGAGTTACCTGCACAATTTTCTTATCCGACATTCCTGCTACAAAAAGATTCTGCTTATCTTCATCAGGATTGAATTTGACACAGTAAGGAACTTTTCTGTTGGTGAATCTTGAAATACACTGTCCTAGAGTGAAAACAGACAGTTGAACAGGAAGATATTCACACTTCAGCTTTTTAAAGTTTGGTTTTAAAGCAGATGACTGGAGGGCCTGCTGGGGTCAAGACTTCGTGGATACTAGGATAGAGAAGGGTGCATGCAACTGAGTGAAAAAGAGAAAATTTGGGGGGACAATTACAATGTTTAGAAAAGAAGAGAGCATGTTTTTGGGCACTGTAACTGAATACAGATCAAGAGTACTAATTTATAAACTATTTGGAATTAAAAGGAATGATGTTTCCTAATTAAAAGGAAGTTAGCAGTAAGTAAAATACTAACAATTAGAAGTATCTAGCAGTGGCAACACTGGACCAATCTATTCTATGAATTTGATGTTCTATACCAGGTTGACAGAGAAATATATATTCTTGCTCTGAATGCTTGTGTGTGTTAATAAAAAATTAAGGCAGAGCACAAAAATCAGCGAGTCAGTCAGTTTGTCTGTCTGTCTGTCTGTCTGTCATGGTTAAAAACACTATATTTTCAAAAGTGTCCAACTGTTTTATTCTGGTCATCACTCAGGTAAGTAACAAAGAGTTACAACTGGATTACCCAGGAAGCAGCCTTATATACTTAGACAAACCATTGGTCCATCTAGCCTGCAACAGTTAGCAGTGGACTCTGCAGAGTTTATGCATGGATCTTTCTTAGCCTTTCTTGAACATACTAATAACTGAACAAGGAACTCAGAAAACAAAGTATCTGCTCTTTCACTGAGCTGTACCTCTGCCTTTCCCGTCTCAGCATATGCACACATGACTGACATGCTTTTATGTTACAGAACCATCCTTTAATGTACCCTAAAAGTACTGTTGCATCTTTTTATTGTAAACCACCCAGAGTTGCTCTTTGAGTGAGATGGGCGGTGACTAGATTTGAAATACAAATAAATAAATAATGAGGGCAATGTTGTATCTTGCATGGACTTTATCCTTTAAAAAATGCACGTTACACAACCTGAACATGCACACAAATACCTGTTTCAGTGTCCCACAGTTTGAGATACCGGTCGTATGCAGCACTGAGGAATTGGTTCCCAGCATTGTTAAAGCATATATCTCTAACAGCTTTACTGTGCCCTACAGGATGGAAATTATACCATTAGAACTGAAGGAAACCAGAATTTGAACCTCTAAACAAAACACCAGCGTGACGTATAATGCAACACAGCCCACAAAGAACTTTAAAGAGGCAGAATATGGGAGGCTGGATTCAGGCTATTGCTCTACTTATTCCTCCCTGCCCTGATTAATTTGGTGGACTGGAGACCCCATCTATCTGTTTAGCACTACGAAAAAGCACAAACGGGTAACTGCACACAGGCCAGTTTGCACAAATACAGTTCCCAGATCAGCGGTTAATAAATTCATGAAGGCAAGCATCCACTGATGCATGGCCCTCAATAAATCAGAGAATCTAGCAGACTTCTTGTCATGGATCTGACTTCTCAAAATATAATTGCAAAGAAATGATGCAGGACTTCTATTTGAATCAGTAGTTAATCTATTCTTTAGGTTCTTTGTGTCCAGAAACCTGAGGTGAGAGGACACTTCCCCATACAGTCCGTGGTTAAATTGTTTCCACTTCCTTTTGAAGCATTCCCATTCAGAGAACGTAACAAGGAGGTCAAAGAAGTTCACATATTCTAAACAGCTCTCTCTAAAGGTTGTATGGGAAAAACATGGATGTTCTTTTTTAAAAAGTCTTTTTGTGAAGAAATCTTTCAACTGCAGAATGTTTAACTCTTGTTAAGATGAAGCCTATTTATTTAGTGATTGAATTTACAGTAAAGTCTTTCTTTAGCTCTAGCAGTATTCATTTATGTAAAATATTTTTATCCTGTTTTGCTACTAACAGGCACTCAGTGGCTGGTAGGAAATAATTAAAGCCATGTTTAAAATAACAGTTACCATTTTAAATCAAGCTCAACATTACAAAACTGAAATATCAGAACTTACCTTGTATTTAAAAAAAACAAAACAAGAGACTGAGTTGCTATATAACAGTCAATCTCTAATGGCATTTTTTAGGTCCAAAAATGCTTCTAGCCCCAGAAGGAGTCTTAGAAAATAAGTGCTCCATTCTGAAGCATGTCCAGCAAAAAGAAGGGAAAAAGTAGTAATGAGCTGAGAATGGTGCAACCATTTAGCTAACAGCAGAGCCATCCTAAGGCAGACTGTATGTCATGTAGGTGGGTAGGTAGGTGTTTACTTGGGAACATGGCTTGAGGATGTTTCTGGAAGGGTCCCATTCCACCCCCTATCAAATGGTTACATATTTTTCAAGCAACAATGTACTTGTCCGGGGCTTAGGCTCAGACTCCACTTCTGTCCCGTGTATGGTTTCTTGGTCAAAACGGCATGTTGGAGCAGAAGATGTAAGGTGCAAATAGAGTTGCTTTGTGCTTTGGCACTCAAATCTTGTTTGCCTTGTACTTGAGTTCATGAATGTGCCCCACCAGCCTCCAAGTTTTGGGAAACACTGGTTTACATAAAGCACACACATCTCAGTCATGCGAATTTAGAGTCATTTAAAAAACAGAGTAAATAATATTACCAATGAATGTTCTCAAACATCTTCGTTCACCGTACACTTCCCAGAGCTGGGGTGGAGGAAAATACATTTTCGGTCAAATTCAAATATAATTTCATGTAGATATATATGCAGAAACATCATATTAAAACCAACCTATCTTCAAACATAAACTTTTGTTGTAGTTTGTATATTCAAGCATAAGTAGATAACGCCTCAAATCCCCTTACTGAAATCTTTGCAGCTCATATAAAGAAACATAGAAACTTTAGTCTTATACATGACATTTTTGCTTTGTTAAAAATATTATGTTCTCTCACTACTACTAGTATAGTATACACTGTACACTATAGATGCGTAACGTCTATATGATATGGTATAGTGGAAGTGACCAAGTCATGCCCTAACTTGGTTAGGTGGGAGGAGTTTGAGCTGGTCAGTCCTGAGGAAGTGGACAGGGTCCTTACTACAGTGAGCTTTGCCACCTGTAGTTTGGATCCATGCCCCTCTTGGTCAGCTAAGGCTTCCTGGGAGATGGCATGTGGTGGGCCCAAGTAGTGGTTAATGCCTGTTTGTGGGAGGGGATGGTTCCACCAGCCTTGAAGGAGGTGGTGGTTCAACCCCTCCTCAAGAGGCCGTTCTTGGACCCTTTCCGGATAATTTCCATCCAGTCCTATGGAGTTGATGAAAGCATTATTGCTTTGATTGTTTATGATGAACAATTAAGGGAATTAGTGAAGGATGTAAGAGTTATGAGAGGTCCTGACAGACCATTTTTGGCAATGTCATGAGCAGAACTGGGGGAAAAATGGATGTGGAAGTGAAAGAAATTAAGAGTGAAAACGGAATGAATGCAGGAAAAATATGTGTCTCACAACAAAATGAATGGAAAATGGGCATAAAGAAAGAGTATGTAGAAGCTGCTTGGAATGGGGTGAAATTATGTTACAAAGAACTGTAGAAATGTGCCAAGTTAATCTACTGGGAAACATGAAAAAAGAATGCTTGGTGGAATGAAGTGAAAGAGGCAGTGGATGAAAAAGATAATGAGTGATTGCTGTAAAAAGTGATGATGAGAGAAAAATACTATATAATGTGCATAGGGAGAAAAAGATAGTTGCAAAAAATTATTCAGAGGGAAGTAATGGTTAGGATTTTAAAAATTCAAATTATTTTTATACCACCAGATCCTGTCATGTATAACCAACATTCTCATCTTTTAACATTGGCTGTAATGGAGTGAGACTTGCTTTGCTGTACAAAACATTTAATTAGATATTAAGATGTGGAGAACCCCTGGCTCTCCAAATATTGAATTACAGCGTACTTTCAAGAACCCTAAGTTGGCAAGGCCAACTGTGAAGGATACTGGGAATTGTAGTTCAACAATGTCTCAACAACTATGGGTTTACCGACCCTATTAAATGAATTTGTTTCATAATAAATAAGTATTTAGGAGTCCTTAAAAGTTATAGTCCCGGATGGCCCTGCAATATCTCTTTAGCACAATAGCATGAAAATTGCTACTGACTTTACATTAATGTTAGCATTAAAGAGCAAGCGTAGTCACAGATATTAAATCCACAACAAAAATTAAGTAGGGATAGTATATGCTTCGGAACTATTTACCTTAATTTTACAATCCATGGAACAAGATAAGAGCAGATGGCCAGAAAGAGGAAACAGCCTGACAGCACTGACTCCCTTAAACAAAAACATAACTATCAACATGTATGCATTTTCCTTTTCAAAATATGTATATCAATTCTATATATCACTTGCAGGTGGCTATCAGTACCATTAATACCTTGTGTGCAACAGTTCCACATCTCCCAAGACGCCCTATTTCCAATTGTTTCTGCCAGTCCCATGAGGTCTAATGGGGTTGGCATGCTGTGGGTCTTTTCTGTGAAACAATGCCATCTGAAGGGATCCAGGAGGCATGTCTTCTCTGTCATGATCTTGCCATCTGGAACAGCATATTCTCCAAGATAGCTCCAACTCTGTTGGCTTTCAGTAAGACCTTGAAAACTTGGTTCTTCCTTTAGACATTGGGTCAGTCAGCCCATCTTATAAAGTTAAGATGAATGGTTGTGGTTGGCCTCAGATATATTTATTTCTGTTTCTGATGGCTCCTATTTTTTTGTTTTGGTTGTCTGTTTCACCTGATGTTAGTCACCCAGAGTTACAGTTTGTAAATTAGGTGCCATATAAATTGATTAAATAAATATTGTTATGTAGGGTACCAACACAATTTCTCTTCTTGTGTACCAATTCTCTTTAAAGGAATCACAGTACGAATTTACAATAAAAGCCGTTCTCCACTGTTAAAACTGAAGTCTCCTCTCTGTCAAACTTTTGAGAGGTAATTGATTCTTATTTTAAGAAGGGGGCTAGCTCTAATATACTCTGTCTCACATAGTTTCTAAGAAAAACCCTGGAACACCTATTGAAGCAAATATAACTGACCCAAATGTATTTCCAAAGCTTCACAAGAACATCTAGGCTTTGGGTTGGTTCTGTCTAATTTTCAAGACCAGTAATGTTATGACTGCAGTATATTTTAAAGTTTGGGCAGTTTTCAATAAGCCCCCTTTCTAACATGCTGAGAAACTGCTGTTACTAAGGGTTAACAAACTAATTGTTCCTATAAAATCGCAAAAAAGTTCATGAATTCAAACCACAACAACACTTTTAATTCTACAAACAGAAGAGTGAATGCTAAGATAAATATATAGTCACATTTCATGGAAAAAGCTTGATAGCCTACACAGGCAGTGAAATTAATATTCACAATATGACTATAGTAGTTTTCCACACCATTAACCAACTAATACTAATGTGCAGCGAATGATGCTAAAACTTAAGGCGAGCATTGAGATAATGCAGAAATCAGTTATGCTTCCACTTTAAAGAGTCTTCCCATTAGCTAGGGAAAGAAGTCTGCTAATGTAACAAATGGCTGGCCTATTGTATTATTTATTATTTGGCCTAGTATTACATTATTTTGAGACTTCCATACTTCTTATAAACATACTGCCCATGCAGAAATGGGAGATACTTCAAGCACTTTTTGAGCCACAGAAAATACTGGGATAGGTTGTGTTTAGGATCTACACTTTGAAATTTGCTGCGAACTCATCAAAATCCTCCCACAAGCAAACAGAAAACTTTCTAATACACAGCTCTAACTCCTGGCACTTTTTTTTCCAAGTCTTCATATGATTATCAGGTACTGTTACTTTCTATGAATGAATAACCATTCAAGACTGGATCTCTGACTAAAGCCAATGGTGTTAAAATACAGGTATACAAAATACTTTGATTCTGAGTTTGAAAAAGCTGCTTTGAGTTAAAAACAGGTTGTTTTGATTATTCTGGAAGTGTTTTGAGCTTAAAGCTGTTTACAATTTGAAACGCAACTGTTTTGAGCTCAAATTACTTCCAGAATGGTTGAAACATCTCATTTTAAATGCAAAATAACGATTCCAAACATGAAATTCAATGTATCTGATTTGAAATGTTTTGCACACCTCTATTTAAAAAGCAGCTTATATGGAAAAGTAGTGATAATTAGCAGAGGCTAGAAATTGGGAATAAAACTGACATACAGTAATAAAATTTGTCTAGTAATATCCTGTGCAATTTTTCCAACATTTTGAAATTCTGGAAAATTTGGAAGAGATCTAATTATAATAAATGAAAGGACTGCAAAGACACAAAAGAGGAAAATATAATTTTCAAGTGTTCCTTACCTTTGTATGACCTGACCATACGTGGATTTGTTTCTTAGGAAGGTAACACTTTTCAGGAGGTACGGTTGAACGTAGGTTAACACCAACATCCTGAGGTACATGAAGGTAGGACCTCCCTTGATAGTCATACATTTCTTTGACTAAAAAATAAATAAAATTTTAAAAATGCCACATAAAAGTAGAAAATGTACACTGTCAAATAAATAGTACAAGTGTTCAATGTTACGGTGGCTGTGATTAAGATGAAGTATATCCCAAACACTGGCCTTAAATTAATCTTCTTTGGATGGCTTCTTTTTGATACTGAGATGATACTTAGCTCAAATGCAGTTTATTTTCTATCCTTGAGCTGTGTGTGCATATTTGTATTTGTCTGCCCCCACAATGAGGTCAACTCTCTTCAGCTCCTGTCCTTAGGTGACTGTCATCTGATGCGGGCTTGTAAGCAGGCATTTTCAGCAGCCACCCCACTCTTTGGAACCCCTTCCTGGTAAAGATCCAGTCAACTTTGTCCCTCCTGGGCTCAGGAGATTGTTGGAAATCAACCTGTTCTGCTTGGCATTGGAGAAGAGGAAGCTGCAACTGAAGGTGGGCTTTGCAGGAATATGAGATTTGTATTTTTCAGTTTTTATATCTTCTTTGATTTAGTCATTTTGTATTTGTATTTGAGATTTTGGATTGTTGTTTATTTTGACGCTGTTAGCTGCCCTGAGCCATTGTGAGAATGGGTGACATAGAAGCAAAGTTAATAAATGCGTAATTAAGTTAATTCATTGAGCTTAAAATATAAGCTCCCCTCTTAAGAAATAAATCACTAACTTGATTTGACAAAAAGTTTAGATTTATGGCAGGAGAAGCATGAACATTTTAAAACATGTGCTGTTATTTAAAAGTAATCTTTGTAGCATGTGTACATGCAGCACCTGTCTTGTCTTGGAGGACACTACATAGGAATATATGTGAAAAATATCCTCATCATTTAATTTCATGTTTCAAGCTGACTTGCAATGTGTAACTGCTTGAGTCTTTGTGGAAAAGAAGGTCATAAGAAAAAAAAAGAATAATCAAGACTGATGACATGCATAAACCTTAGGATGATGACAAATAGAACTGGTATCAGGAAAAGAAGAAAGCACTGCATCTAGAAAGTTTGTTTGTTTGTTCATTCATTCATTCATTTTTCAAATTCCTATCACAGCCCCTCTCATGAAAAGGGGACTCTGGGTGAGGAGGAAACAGCAAAAGCTTTTCTCCACATTGCCATAGGTTTTTCATGCAGCCTCAAAACTTTATGACTACAACTTTAAATCTTAATGGCAAAAGCTACAAGTTTTAATCATATCATTTCTCTGGCAGAATGATATGATTAAATGATAGGAAAATATTTTCTTCTTCTCTTCTGCACCAAGGGCATCTCTATACTGAATTTGGCATGTTGTTGTTTATTCGTTTAGTCGCTTCCCACTCTTCGTGACTTCATGGACCAGCCCACACCAGAGCTTCCTGTCGGTCGTCAACACCCCCAGCTCCCCCAGGGACGAGTCCGTCACCTATAGAATATCATCCATCCATCTTGCCCTTGGTCGGCCCCTCTTCCTTTTGCCCTCCACTCTCCCTAGCATCAGCATCTTCTCCAGGGTGTCCTGTCTTCTCATTATGTGGCCAAAGTATTTCAGTTTTGCCTTTAATATCATTCCCTCCAGTGAGCAGTCTGGCTTTATTTCCTGGAGGATGGACTAGTTTGATCTTCTTGCAGTCCAAGGCACTCTCAGAATTTTCCTCCAACACCACAGTTCAAAAGCATCGATCTTCCTTCTCTCAGCCTTCCTTATGGTCCAGCTCTCGCAGCCATATGTTACTACGGGGAACACCATTGCTTTAAGTATGTGGACCTTTGTTGTCAGTGTGATGTCTCTGCTCTTAACTACCTTATCGAGATTTGTCATTGCTCTTCTCCCAAGGATTAAGCGTCTTCTGATTTCCTGACTGCAGTCAGCATCTGCAGTAATCTTCACACCTAGAAATACAAAGTCTTTCACTGCTTCTACATTTTCTCCCTCTATTTGCCAGTTATCAATCAAGCTGGTTGCCATAATCTTGGTTTCTTTGAGGTTTAGCTGCAAGCCAGCTTTTGCACTTTCTTCTTTCACCTTCATCATAAGGCTCCTCAGTTCCTCTTCGCTTTCAGCCAGCAAAGTGGTATCATCTGCATATCTGAGATTGTTAATGTTTCTTCCAGCGATTTTAACTCCAGCCTTGGATTCCTCAAGCCCAGCATGTCGCATGATGTGTTCTGCATACAAGTTGAATAGGGAGGGTGAGAGTATACAGCCCTGCCGTACTCCTTTCCCAATCTTAAACCAGTCCGTTGTTCCGTGGTCTGTTCTTACTGTTGCTACTTGGTCGTTATACAGCTTCTTCAGGAGGCATACAAGATGACTTGGTATCCCCATGCCACTAAGAACTTGCCACAATTTGTTATAGTCCACACAGTCAAAGGCTTTAGAATAGTCAATAAAACAGAAATAGATGTTTTTCTGGCTTTTTCCATTATCCAGCGGATATTGGCAATTTGGTCCTTAGTTCCTCTGCCTTTTCTAAACCCAGCTTGTACATCTGGCAATTCTCGCTCCATGAATTGCTGAAGTCTACCTTGCAGGATCTTGAGCATTACCTTACTGGCATGTGAGATGAGTGCCACTGTTCAATAGTTTGAACATTCTTTAGTGTTTCCCTTTTTTGGTATGGGGATATAGGTTGATTTTTTCCAGTCTGATGGCCATTCTTGTGTTTTCCAAATTTGCTGGCATATAGCATGCATTACCTTGACAGCATCATCTTGCAAGATTTTGAACGGTTCAGCTGGGATGCCGTTGTCTCCTGCTGCCTTGTTATTAGCAATGCTTCTTAAGGCCCATTCAACCTCACTCTTCAGGATGCTGGCTCTAGCTCACTGACCACACTGTCAAAGCTATCCCCGATATTGTTATCCTTCCTATACCGGTCTTCTGTATATTCTTGCCACCTTTTCTTGATCTCTTCTTCTGTTAGGTCCTTGCCATCTTTGTTTTTGATCATACCCATTTTGGCCTGGAATTTACCTCCGATGGTTCTAATTTTCTGGAAGAGGTCTCTTGTCCTTCCTATTCTATTGTCTTCTTCCACTTCCACGCATTGCTTGTTTAAAAATAATTCCTTATCTCTTCTGGCTAACCTCTGGAATTTTGCATTTAATTGGGCATATCTCCCCCTATCACTGTTGCCTTTTGCTTTCCTTCTTTCTTGGGCTACTTCTAGTGTCTCAGCAGACAGCCATTTTGCCTTCTTGGTTTTCTCTTTCTTTGGGATGTATTTTGTTGCCGCCTCCTGAACAATGTTGCGAACTTCTGTCCATAGTTCTTCCGGGACCCTATCTACTAAGTCCAGTCCCTTAAATCGATTCTTCACCTCCACTGTATAAAGGAGATTGCGAAATTAAAAGCCAAGGAGCTGACATTTGAGATGAGTATCCAAGCAAATGACATTTCCATTGTGTTCCCAATAGTTCAATCTGCCCACATCTTAAGTTTAACTGCATGTTGAATTTCTTTCCTGTGTTACCACAAACAAAAAGCAGTTTCTAAGCTGCCTTCTTATTGATTCCACACACACACATAAACACACACAAACACCAACCCTGCACTGATTTCTAGCTGTAAGAATTACTAGTTCAATAAAATACAGCATATGGGATTATCTTTAATAGTGACACAGTGGAAGGTTGATGACAGAAATGCAAATGAATTGCTAACAATACCACTTACCATGCAAAACTGTCTTTTCTTCTCCAGGCTTATCATCTTCATGTTTGCCCTTCTTCTGCCTTTTTGCAGTTATTTCATCCAGTTCCCTCTGTTCTTCCTAATTTACCAAGATATTAAAAATTACAATCCTTATTTCTACAGTGGAATATAGAATTGTACACTTTCAGTGAGTTCTTCTACTAAACAAGAAAGGATATCTGAAATAATGGGTTTTAAGTAAATTTCAGGAAATTATATTGTGAACAAGTTGATTTTTCAAAAATTGCACACATGTGCACTCATTGTGTGTCTCCATGTATGTAGTGTGCGCACTTCGGAACTAGCCATCAGGTCACTCCTGGTATATGACTATGGTCCAGACTGAAACTGGACTCATTTTATAAGAGGATTTGATAAAGTACACATTCTCTTGCATACTGGGATTGTAGTTGCTCTCTCTCTGACTGTAATCAGATTTGGATTCCTCGGCAATTGTCTCCCTGCATTGGAAGATCTATCTAGTCTAGCTCTCATACCATTTTTGACAGGATCTGTTCTTGATGTCTTACTGATTAATGTCCAGACCTCAGAGTCTTTGGATACGCTAGCTTGTGCTTACTATTTTGAGATGGACCCACTTTTCCTAGTAAATACGCTTGTTTTTCACCCACTTGTGTGATGCACAGGGATTATAAAGAAAAGATAGTTATTCTCTCACACCCATGCTCCTTTCCTCCTCTCTTGTTGGTATCTTTGACAGCAGTCACAGAATTGAAAATATATACTGTAATAATGCTTTGTGATTGAGGGTAGAGACAGGAAAGGGTGTTTGTCAAAAATATCACCATTAAAACATTCTGAAGAAGAGCACTGAATCCATTTGTGTGGCTGAGTGTGTGAATGGTCCTTGGTGTAAAGTTATTGCAAGCAACATTTCTTTGCTTTATTTTCAGCAAAAAGTATTGGAAGACTAATTTAGAAATATTTATTTCAACATGAGACACTATATTTTCTATATTTTTCTACTTGTGCCACACACACATATACATATACATCCTAATCTTTTCTTTTATTTTATTTATGTGCCGCCCATCTCACTGTACAAGTGACTCTAGGTGGCTTACAAGTAAAAAGAGAATAAAAAATCTTACAAAAAATATACAAAATTAAAAAGATGGAGAGCATACTCAACCCACCAACCAGCCCCAGGGCTTCATACAACTATCAGTTGTATGCTAGGTGGCAAAGCCAGGTCTTAACATTCTTCTGGAAGGCTTGAAGCGTGGGGGCCAACCTCACCTCCATGGACAAGATGTTCCACAGGGCAGGGGCAACAGCAGAAAAGGCTCTCCTCCTGGACCCCGCCAGTTGGAATTCTTTAGCCGACAGG
Organism: Candoia aspera; assembly: GCF_035149785.1. Lineage (NCBI taxonomy): Eukaryota > Metazoa > Chordata > Lepidosauria > Squamata > Candoiidae > Candoia > Candoia aspera. Next base: position 104,478,622 of record NC_086153.1, read on the forward strand.
GTCTGCAACATGCCCTTCCTGCCGGACCGGGTGGGACAGGGAATGAGATGGTCCCTCAGGTAACCTGGGCTCATGCCATGAAGGGCTTTAAAGCTCATAACCAACACCTTGTATTGGATTGGGAAACACACCGGCACCCAATGAGGCTCACAGAGCAGAGGTGTGCAGTCCTCAAGGCATCCATAACTGCCTGTGCCGCCACATTCTGCACCAGTTGCAGCTTCCAGATACTTTTCAAGTCCCATGTAGAGTGCGTTGCAATAATCCATATGGGAGATGACTAGGGCATAAGTGACAGGAAAGGCTTCCTGATCCAGGAAAGGGCATAATTGGCGCATGGGGTTGCACTGCCCCAGACAGACCCGGTGCGTAACTTGGGGGTCCTCCTGGACTCACAGCTCCTGCTCGAAGAGCAGGTGGCAGTCGTGGCCAGAAGGGCCTTTGCGCAACGTGTTGTGTGCCAGTTACGCCCCTTCCTGGAGCAAGAGGCCCTTTGAATGGTCAGTCATGCCCTGGTCATCTCCCATATAGACTACTGTAATGTGCTCTACATGGGGCTACCCTTGAAGAGCATCCAGAAGCTACAGCTGGTCCAAAATGCAGCTGCGAGGATGATGTTAGGTGCTTCAAGATCAGCACATATAACTCCGCTGATCCGTGAGCTGCATTGGGTGCCAGTTTGCTTCCAGGTCCAATTCAAGGTGTTGGTTATCACCTTTAAAGCCCTACAGGGCATGGGTCCAGGTTACCTGAGGGACCGCCTCTTCCCCATTACATCAACCCGTCCCACCCGATCGTGCAGAGAGGGCATGCTGCGGACCCCATCTTTAAGACAACTTCATTTGGCGGGGTCTAGGAAGTGGGCCTTCTCTGCAGTAGCTCCCGCCCTGTGGAACATGCTGCCCCCAGAGGTGAGATTGGCCCCATTGCTCCTGGCCTTTCGGAGGAGTCTGAAGACCTGGTTTTGCCGCCTCGCTTGGGGTGGAGAGGGAAATAGGTCTACATGGGGATGGCTGCTATAGACCACTCATCCCACACTTGGACTGTTTTAGATTCTTTTGCCATTTGGACTTTTTATCTTTACTTTTATTTATATTATTTATTATTGTATTTTTGTATTGTATATTTGTGATTGTTGTTTTAATTGGTTGTTGTAAACCGCCCAGAGTCCCCCAATAGGAGGAGATGGGCAGGAACAAATTGGATGGATGGATGGATGGATGGATAGATAACACAAAGTTGGGCAAAGGCCCTCCTGGCCACGACTGCCACCTGCTCTTTGAGCAGGAGTAGTGAGCCAGGAGGACCCTGAAATTACGCACCATGTCCGTCTGGGGCAGTGCAACCCCATCTAGGACCAAAGATGGTAAACTCCCAGATACAGAAGAGCTCCGTACCCACAGCCATTCCATCTTACCAGGGTTCAGTTGAAGCCTCTTATTCCCCATCCAGGCCCCCACAGCCTCCAAGAACATCCACAGACACAGAGGCTTTGGATATCAATGTCAATAATAACATCTGTGGTTAATGCTACCTTAAGGTAGTGTCCATAGTCTGAGTGGACTGTCTATTTTTGCAACTGACACCTTGATGCTCTGTAATTTGAGGAATTACTTTTCAAAAACCATTTGCATGATTTATGTTTTGTAAGCTGTTTTTTTCTGATCCCAGGCTACCAGAGTAGCCTAGTGTATAATGAATAAACTCTCTCTTTTAACCAGTGATTAGGAAACCTAGTTCTGTTCACATATTTTAGACTTTAATTCCCATCAGGCACAGGAGAATGGCCAATTGCAAGTAACTGAATTGTGGGACCTGGAATTCAAAACATTTGGATAGCGCCAAGTTGCTGTCCTGAATTAGGTAGAGCTTTTTCAGACTTCCTCTCCCATTTAAAACACAAGAGCAGGAGTGCAGCTGCAGATGTAAAGAAGCGTCATAAATAGAATGTGGGGTTTGCTCATCCCAGTCTGCTTACTACTTTTATACTTGGAAACAAAAAATAAGGGGTACTCACTTCTGAAGGTTTTGCAACCTCCTTTTCATCAACATATTTTGCCCAAGGTCCCAAGAACCCATCTATATTAGATGCATCATTCTCTTTGAATTTTTTCCTTTTCTCCATTTTCTTTTGTCCTGTTTCAAACACAGTTAAACCTATGGACAATAACAGAAGATTATGTCCAGATTTGAAAGCAATTCTTACTGTAAGAATGACAGAATATTCTTCCCCTTCCTGAAATATCAATTGGTGCTTCCAGAGATCAGATAATATTCTGCCCTATCTGAAAACAAGTCTCTCATACAAAATAAAGTTTAGTCTGTGGACGGCAAGTTCATAAGCAGTTTCTCTGCATCATGCTCATAACTCCAAATAGCTTTGGGTACTTCTACAGTTCTGCTAAACTCTGCTACAATTAGGTTCCTTATTAGTTTCCTCCTTATTGTGCATTACTGACATAACTAAATAAAAGCATTCAGAAATATTTTCTTTTAATTAGAAAATAAAATTTGTGACTACTTGCAACCCAATACTTTCTTTAGAAGTGAGGTCATCTGCCTAGGAAACAAAAACAAAGATAAGCTATGGCAATAAGAAGAGGCACAAGAGGCAATACTCAATGCCCACCCTGGACACTTTTTGAAAGCACCCACAACACGCTCGCAAATCTTAAAATGTGCCTCACTCACTCAAACAAGTCACAACCCCTGCCATGAACATGGTGAGATGTTTTCTTTTGTTTTCAGAAAGTTAGGGTTCATACAATCCTTAATTCTTATTTTGTGAAAGAACACAGAACAAAAGATAATAATGAAATCATAAATGAAATCATATTTGATGTTTCTTTACCTTGGTTTTTTTCTGCTTCTTCTACAGATCCAATATATTTAGTAGAAACTTCACAATTATCTATCGAAGGATCTAGTGCATATCCTGCAGGGCAAAATAATTTTAAATTTATCTTTTGTAAAGTATTTTTACTGCCACAATTTTAATTTATATCATCAAGCTCTCAAAAACTTTTGCCCTTGGCTCACATTCGACACAGCACATTTTATTACAAATATCATAATGAATTAACTGATTATCAACAGATTTTTAGGATTTTCACAGCTTTTGTTTTTATAATGTTATAAACAAAGACAATTATAACCACTTTGCATATAGGATATGAATGCAGAATCACATATTACGGTCTATCAACATCTGAATAAGCTATACAGATAGTCCTTGCTTAATGACCACAATTGGGACCGGAATTTTGGTTGCTAAGTGAAGCGGTCATTAAGCAAATCTGACCTGATTTTACAACCTTTTTTGCAGCGGCCATTAAGCAAATCACCATGGGCATTAAGCGAACCATGTGGTTGTTAAGCAAATCATGTGGTTCCCCACTGATTTTGCTTGCCAGAAGCCAGCTGGGAAGGTCGAAAATGGTGATCACATGACCAGGGGATGCTGTGACACTCATAAATGTGAACTGGTTGGCAAGCACCCAAATTGTGATCATGACCTTGGGGGATGCTGCAATGGTCATAAGTGTGAGGACTGGTTGTAAGTCATTTTTTTCAGCACCGTCGTAAAGTCCAAACCATCACTAAATGAATGGTTGTTAAATGAGGACCACCTGTATATTCAGTCTTTCACACTGTATGGCCACTGAAACAGAAAGCTTCATATCAATCTAGAGAATTCAGAGTCTATAAAACTACTATTTGAAGAAACAGCATTTCAGCATATATTGATAATGTGGCTTATATTTAATTCTTTTTTACTTTTAGTAATTTAGCCCCAGTTGTAAGCTTTATTCCCTGGTTAAATTGGGGGAGCAAAGGCACACAGAATAACTGTGCTTAAAAATACTGTTTATGCTGGTTCTTGCAATCTTTTGCTGTAAGAATCTGTAATATTCTAGAGACCTATTTATTTAACGTGATAGATGACAGACATATCCCTAGCTTCTTTGACATCTCTTGCTCTTCAAATGTTCCAAATGTAAGGATATTTCCATGGTGATTGAGTGTTTGAAAGAAAAAAATGGAAGAATATTGCACTATTGTATGATTGAACAAAATACCTGTTTGTCTTTAAAATGCTTGCAAATAACAAAAAAATGACAGGATTTCAACTGCAGACAATCATCCACTAACACTGCAAAGTGTAAATTGTAACATTAATCAAAAGTAAGGGATCATGTCACCGGATTTACGCTCCTTCCCCTTCCTGTCAGCACACATTCAAGCACAAATATCTTTTCAGTGATTAGATATTGCTTCAGAGTATGAATCACAGTTAACATAGAGTAGAGTAGAGTAGAGTAGAGAAGAGAAGAGAATAGGACTTTTATTGTCATTCCACTATACACCAAGGTGCACATTAAAATGAAATTTCATTGCAATTGGCTCACAAAAAATAATTACTATATAATATATATTTTTAACGGTTCCACTCCCCTAATCATTATCCCTAATAAATATCACGGCCCCACATACAACATGTACCACAATGAAGTAAGAGGAGACTGTTAAGAGTTCAGGAGTCTAACAGCCCAGAGGACAAAACTATTACCTAACCTAGCTGTTCTGCATCGGATGCAGCAGAACCTTTTCCCAGAGGGTAACAGGGAGAAGAAGCCACAATGAGGGTGGGAGGGTAGGATTTCACAACATGAAATCAAGACTGAATCTTTTGGCATTCTACTTCATACCCCTCTACAGTTTGATGAACACTCCTTTAGTATGACTTTCAAGCTAACTATTTATCCATTTAACTGCCATTATATCCATTCCACCTTAATTGGCTTACTAAACATGGGAGGTATGCATGCTGGATAATTGAAAAAGCCAAAGAATACCAAAAAGAAGTCAGTATGTACTTCATTGATTATAGAAAAGCCTCTGATTGTGTTGATCATGTCAAGCTGTGGAATGTGCTCAGAAAAATGGGAATCCCAGAACATCTCACTGTCCTCATAAGAAACTTATATACGGGTCAGGAAGCCAGAGTCTGGACAGAACATGGTAAAACAGACTGGCTCCAGGCTGGCAAAGGAATGAGACAAAGCTGAATACTCTCCCCTTATTTATTCAACCTATATCCTGAATTAAGGGAAGCTGGATTGGAAGATCAGCTTGGTTTTAAAACTTAAAGAAGAAACATTAATGACCTGCACTATGCTGATGACACTACCCTGATAGCTGAAAATGCAAAGGATCTGCAAGCCCTAGTACTAAAAGTCAAAGAGCATAGTGAAAAAAACAGGATTAAAATTAAATTTAAAGAAGTCCAAATTAATGACAACAAGCAGAATAACCAGCCTTAGAACTGACAATGAAGATACTGAAGTAGTGGATAGCTTTTGCCTTTTACGATCAACCATCAACAGTAAAGGAACAAGCAGTCGAGAAATATGCCACAAACTAGCACTTGGTAGAGCAGCCATGAACGCCTTGGAAAAGCTATTCAAATGCCATGATGTGTCTATATCTACAAAGATCAGAATTGTGCAAGCCATGGTATTTCCTGTGACACTCTATGGAAGTAAAAGTTGGACTTTAAAGAACCAAGATAGGAAGAGTATTGATGCCTTTGAACTTTGATGTTGGAAAAGACTCCTTAGTATACCATGGACAGCCAAGAAAACAAACTGATGGATCATTGAACAAATCAACCCAGAGTTCTCACTCAAGACAGAAATGACCTGGTTCAAATTATCCTATGTCAGACACATTATGCAAAGACCCAGCTCTTTGGAAAAGGCTCTAATGCTGGGAAAGGTGGAAGGAAAGAGGACAGCCAGCAGCAGGGTGGATGGACTCAGGTACAGTGGCGATGAGTGCACCATTGGGAGACTTGAAAGAACAGGTTAGGAATAGAGAGTCTTGGAGAAAATCTATCTATCTGGTCACCAGGAGTCGAAAATGACTTGATGGCCCATAATTGATTATGGGATATTTTGTCAAATGTGTTACTAAAAGCAAGATATACTACATCTGCAGCATTCCCATGATCTAGTAACGAAGTTACCCAATCAAAAAATGAGATAAGGTTAGTCTGACACCTTATTCTTGAGAAATCCATGTTGACCTGGTAATTACTACATAGTTTTCAAGCTGCTTCTGTGCCTTAAGATGCAATTCATCTTAAGACTGTATCATAAAGCTACATCTTCATATATCTACAATATAAATAAACTTTTGTGGGAAGGGTTTAACATCTCAGTGATCCAAAATTAAACAAACCACATTACGCCTTTGTGCAGAAATGCACAACTTGTGGGCCCCCAAAACATATAGCCTCTAGAATTCCTCTAAATGTTGCCACCGAATTGTAATTGTTAATATGACAAAAAGAGAAAATTATTAATATAATTACTGTGCACATATTTAACATTCTTTTATTTATGTTTAAACTTAATTAAATTTAAACTAAGTCAAATCAAATTTAGTTTTTTTTCTGGCCTCAGCCATATAGCCACTTATTCTTAGTGCAAATGCCATGCACTTTTTGTAGTATACCTCCTGGCATATCAAACTTTCATACACTGGCTTAACACTAAGAATAAGCCAGATGACTGTTATCTATAAATTCACTAAACTCTGTTTCAGTTCTCTAAATGCTTAATATATTCTCTATATTTTCTCTTCTCTGGATTTTTTCAACAAAGAAAAGGGAATCTCATGGATATACAGTATAGTAAAATGCAATAAACAAGTTCATATAATTAAGAAAAGCTATAGTTCATCCATCCCAGCCCTGTATCTGAATAAAATTAAGTTTCAAGAGGTGTACATATGAGAAAACTTGGGAGTCTCCCTTCCTTTTATTCTCACAACAATAGTGTGAAGAGGTTGGGAAGAGAGAATGACTGGCCCGAAGTCACCCCATGAACTCTGTGGTTGTGTGGAACCTTGGATTGATTCCCTGGCCCAAGCCCAAATATTTTCTGTTTGGATTATCACAAATGCATGAACAATTCTACTAGCATTCCAATTACCACACTGTTCTTAAACCTCCCACAGGAAAAGAGCTTGAGCTTATGTATTTTGAGTTGAAACAAATATTTACAACCTCTACTGAACAATAAAGTAAGAAGGCAAGGTACAACTATAACTCATGGAAAGAACACAGCAAATGTGTCAGTTTAGCCACTTATGTTTCATAATAGTTTCTAGGAAGTAATCTTGAGACTTAATGAAAGCAGAATTTTACATTTCTGATGCTTTTCTTTCCTTCAACATTGCCAAATTCAAACCATTCAGGTGCATTTTTATGAGCTGTTGACAATGCTGATCACTGCAAATGTCATGAGATTTGAAGTTTTTGGTACAGACACAAATTCTATATGAGTAAAATATTATAAAACCCAATTTTATCATAACTGAGTAGTAACTGAATCAGTTTACCAATAGCCTCCTTAGTCCTTCTTTAATTAAGGCAGAAGGCTCATTTGGATTTATGCCAGAATCAATACAGCAGCTTATTTGTCCTCCCACTGTACTGATGCTGTTTCTAGAACTCTTATTTTTAAGCCATTGCTCCCTCGAACCAAGTGATCATGAATGGAGCTTCTGGATGAGATGAAGCCTTAAGTGAGAGTTGTGTTTCAATAGCTAAACTGCATTTTGTTCAGAATCTTTTCTTTATGAAAAGGTCTTTGAACAACTCTTATTTTATACTGAGAATGTGAAAGAGATTCCTATCTTTCTTTTTGACAGAGACTTTCAAAAGCAGTTCTAAGGGGAAAATCTGCTGCTTTATAACAGGACTCTTTTTATGTAAAGGGTCCAAGTTCAATCCCTCCCCCTTTTCACATTAGCAATAAACAAGTTCATATAATTAAGAAAAGCTATAGCTCATCTATCCCAGCCCTGTATCTGAATAAAATTAAATTTCAAGATGGGTTCATATGAGAAAACTGAACTCCCCTCCTTGGGATGATAGAAAAGCTATCTATGCTATGCTGAGGACACAAACATTTGATTGCTTTTGGCAGATTAGACGAAAAAGCAACTTCAATCCAGTTACAATCCAAATACAAAGAACTAAGCAAAGATGTTCAATTCTCTCCTGATCTTGACATAAAATGAATATGATGTGATTAATACAAACACGTGATTGCTAATAAGCATAATTCTTTTCAGTGGTATCTAATTATTATTATCAGTACAACACAGAATCATCTGTAGAAATGGCGGCCAACACAGTGACAGCTAAATAGTTTTCTTCCAAATGGAACCACAACCATCCAAAAGGTTTCCTCAACCTTTTGAACTAATAGGCACATTTGGAATTTAGAGAGCATCTCATGGACACTCATTCAGAACCATTCTTGGAAATACACACAATGTTTGGACCAGATATATTGTTTTGCAACATACTAGGTTCTCATTTTTAAAAAATTAATAAATAAAAATAAGGTGGGGCAAAGGCATTGTCACCAGGCACACTAGTGTTTCAAATGTCAGGCTGGTGACCAGGATTTATTCAAATGAAGGTCAAACCCAGGAGAACAACAATCCAGCCAGTCTTTGCTCTCAACAGCAGTACCCTTTTTAATAATTAAACAGAGTACAGAAAAAGAATAGGGATTTCCTTTCGGCTCTTCAACAACCAGAAGTTCGTCTATACAATAGTAGGCAATTGCTCAATCAGAGGAGGCATCACATTCATTCTGTCACCCTAAGTTTGCACAGCTGAAATCTGTGCAAACAGATCATATGGCTGATGGCTAGCAATACAAATTTCTGAAAAGCATAGGTGGGAATAGAGAACAGGATGTCTCTGGATTGCAAACTACTCCAATGTGCATCTTTGAATTCCTCCATACGTGGCCCCAAATTACTCTACTGAAATCTGGCTATCTTGGACTTTCTGTGAGCACCATGGCAAGCTGACTGTCTTGCTGTCTAGCAAGACAGGTTTTGCAAGGGAAATTGCAGCTGGATACTGGATCCGGGCCACCCTAATCTCTCCGGAACAAAGGAGAGATCACTGAGATCATCCAAGTGACTCCGGACAGCCGCTACTTGTGAGTAGACACGGAAACTGCCATGTTATGGTCGGCTTATGAGTGGAGTGGCCGGGAGTCAGGATTACATCAACCTCACACTCACAAAGCAACCTTATGGACACTGAGCTTGACTGAGCCTTATATCCTAATCATTTTTTTGGATTTATTTTTTTATTTTTTGTATATTGGAGAGAATAAGGCCCTTCAGACTGGCAAGGTTTTACTGTACTCATTGGGCAAGTCTCTACCTCCTTAAAAGATGATGGTTTAAATTTGATTTTAAATATTTTGAAAATATATGAATTTTTTGGACTATGCAGCAAAATGGTGCTTAGTAAATTGATTTTGGAAAGTTAATAATGGATTAAGGGGCCAGAGGGATTTGGAACTATAGTTTTGAATTAATTGGAAGATATCTTCTCATGGGAAAATGGTGATTGCTTTGGTTTTCTTATGATAAAGAGATCTTGAAGGCTGGACGTTACAGGGAGCCAGAAGATAAAGAAAATGGAGCAGAAATCCTTTGTGTGAACTTTTGAATACTTCTCAGCTAAATTACTGGACAGAATGGATCAATCGCTTGAGAAACTGGACAGAATATGCTAAAAAAGAACTTTTTTAGATATGACAAACAAAAGGATACATTTTACCTAATGGACATACAAAAGAAATCTGAGTTCTGAGGATTTTTGCCTGGATATACAGATGACCAGCAAACTACCTCTTGGACTTTTTTTTTGAAAGTGTTAAAAGAATAATTTTAAAAATTCAGTGAAGGTTTTTAAGGTTGGTTATATATAAAGAGGAAAGTAATTATATATGGTTGTCCTTACTGGACTTTTGCTGACAAAGAATAATTGACAAAGCATTTGGATTTTGCTTTTTTTATTTAAGAGATGAGTTATGGGGAGAAGAGAGATTACGTTTTACTTAGAGACAGTGATAAGCTACTAAAATTGTTTTTGCCTCCTGGGATGAAGCCAGAAGTTACTTCCTTTTTTCTTTCTCTTTTTTTTCTTTTCTACACTCCCTCCCCTCTTTTTTGTGTGTATTTTTTGTAGTTTGTATGAACTTTTATTCTTTTCATTTATACTTCTTAATAAAATTATTTGAGGGAGAAAAAAAAGAATTCTGGCTGCGTTGGTAAGTTGATTTCAGGCTTTTTAAGGATATAAACTAAAATGGTTTGCTTTTTAGAGACTTCTCATTCTTATATCCTCCTTAATCCACCCCCAATTAACAATGGGCTGAAAATGCAGCCTTGCCTCTTCCTCTGACAACCCTACCTTATCAACAACTTCAACTACAGCCCTCCCACCCGTCAGGCCAGAACTGAAACCTCTGACTTTGAAAAAGTTGCCTGCTCCTGTTCTACCATCATCTGTCAGGAGAAATCTTACTAACTGAATTTCCTCCTCAAAAAATATCACCTTACTGTCTTTGGAATAGCAAGTATAAATAATTCTATTTGCTATCCTATATCTTTTTTCAATGGCTTAGAATAAATTCTATCTGAATACATAATTGTCAGAGCATGCTCTGATGCTCTTTACACTGAGATAAAATGAACACAAATAGCAAAGTGCAAGAAATGGGAAGATTGAAGCTCAGATCTCTTTTTCTTAACCTACAATATTTTATTTTACAATCAATAGCGCTCCACAAAGATTGGTCTGGAAGACAGCCCAGGATCTGGGTGAATTGAATGTATTAGTTCCTGCTGTCTCTTGCTGCCAACATTCCAGTTTATTTTATTAGACTGATGTAACTGAACAATGGTGCCTTTGTCTAATTCTTGCAACTGTTTAGGTACGAGCACATTCCTGTGCAGAGAAGCTTGGATTCTTGGGAGACAGAGAAGATGCCTTCTCTACCTCCTAGCATTTGGCAAATTCTTTCATCATCAGTGTACATGGAGACATTCTTTGCTACTCTTGAAAACTGAGAAAAGGAAGTGTTAGACCATTTAGTTTGTTTCCAGAGTAATATTCAACTTTTTACCTCCAGAAAATATAGATGTTATGGTAGTAGTATATAAATATATCTTTGAGAAACATTTTAAATATAGAACACACACATTCTACACCATCTGCTATTCTCTCTTTCATTTACAAACATCGTATTAGAATGAATGCTAAAACAATTCAAACTTCAGAGGTGATCAGCGTGTTGATTTACTTACTTTATTATACAGAATAATGAAAACTGTCCCTGAAGGAGGAAATCCTCCAAAATGAATTGGGCATCTGTTTTTTCAAGAAATATTTATTTGAGCTTCCTATCAGATTTTCCCTCTTTTTCTCAACTGATCTCCAAGGTTTCAGATAGTGGGCCTTCCTCTCTTCCTCCAGACAATGCCATGGATTGACCCTGGACCTAGAATGCAGGCCATGAGTTCTACAAGAGCTCAGGCCGGCCTCTTCCCAAAATAGAGAGAGTCTCTTCATCTTCTGTATAGATGTTTTCTTGGCTTATCTTGGATACTTTTTAAAAGTTGTAGTTATTGCTTAACTATTTCATAATGATGTTTGGACAGCAACATTAGGCTCATGGAACAGATATAAATATCTCCCTGCTCAAACAATGACTTTTCAGAACAGGGGCGCTTATAGGTACTAGCACTATTATGGGAACATCCCATGTGCAGACCTTCTCAAATAGATACCCTCTCTCTGGCTGATCCGAAGCTTTGGAATGTACTCCCTGTTGAATTGAGGGAATTAACCTTCTTAAATACTGGCATTTTAATAGCATTTTTAAACAAATTTTAATTACAATTTGTTTTCATTATTATGTTGTTTTTATTGTTACTTTAATATTTTTATTAACACTTTTATGTTTTTATTATTATGGATAAGATTTTTTTTAAAAAAATTAAGCATTCAGTAGTAAATATTTGCTTCACAGTGACCCAGTGTATTGGGATATGAGTAGTTGCAATGCAGTTCTGATCCTGGTTACTTTCAGGTTATGCTGAAAGTTGGATGGAAACAATGCAGTGTAATAATTTGTTCAATATGGACTACAAAAGTGAACATTTACATCCATCACTAATAGTTACAAGTTTATTTTATCTTAATCATTTCAGTGCAATGAGGGTCATTTCAGATATGTTGCAGAGCTGTATATACCACCAGCAGTATTTCAATACTGAATAATTACCTTACTCTTCTAGGGATTATATAACTAAAATTAATATTTTAAAAGCTTTAAGAAACAAAAGAGTGACCAAAAAAGGAAAGTTAAGTAAATATATGGTAATTTAAACCTAGATGTTTTCTGCATATTTTGGTGACATACATATACAAAGTCCAAACTGCCACTGAGATTTCCAATTAAACTCAAAGGCTTCAAGCACTAACTACTCATGATAAAGACCAATGGCATATGGACATTTTATTCTTAATCTGGGATTTAGAAAATTAAAAAACCTCTGAACCAATAAAGAGCATATTTAAAAGCTCTGAAGGTTCTAAGAAGTTTGGAGGTATATTAGAGCATGTCAATCATAAGCATAACAAGTTTTTAATCGGTTGGAATATAAAGAAACACACACATACACACATTACCATAAGTTGCAAATGTTCTTCTCTGTTGTTCAAACATGAAATCATTAATATGTGCTGGTTCTGTATATCCAGAAAGCATATTCCTGGGAGCTGCCATCTGTTGAGTCCTAAATGGATTGACTGGCCCAAACTGCATTAAAAATAGTAAAATAGTTTATAAGATTCACTTCGTACATGGCATTTTATTTACAAATATATCCATATTCAAATATTTATCACATTGGTGTCTTATGTTTCCTTCAAAGAATTCAGAGCAGCATACGTGACTCTATCCTTACAACAATTCAACGAAATAGGACAGAAGAAAGAATGACTGCCTAAGATGATTAGTGAGCCTCATGACAAAGTGGGCATTTGAACCTCAGATTCAACAGCTGTAGTGTAACAACATACTAACCATGATCTGACATTAGCTTTCTGGACCACGGGTTAGCAGCCTCCAGGTATTGCTGAACTCAAATAACCAGCAACCCCAGCCAGTTGGTCCAATGGTCACAGAAAATGTGACATATAGTCTGACATCAGGAGAGTCACCATGGCCTATCCTGCTAAGCCACTGCTTCATTATGGAAAAGAAGCATGTCTATTTGTATATCTATTAATGTGAGGATCAAAACCAAACATCTGCAATGGTCTCCAAATTCATACACAGAAATCTCCCCCCTCAAACAAACAAACATAAATTTGGTACAAATCTATATTCATGTAAAAGGTGTTACACACACATACACACACACATATATATAGGTAACTACTAAATAATAATTATCAAAATAGTTATTATTTTGTATCAATAACTATCAAATAGTCTGTATTGGAAATGAAGTCAGTAGTTTACTTTCAGAATTCTTCCAGTACAATATGTCAATTGTAGACAACACAAAATTGTATTAAAAACCACAGTTCAACAATATGTTTTTTCCCCCATTTGTTATCCAAAAATAGCAAGAGCAAGGAAATTAAACTGGAAGAAAAGCAGACAAATGCAAAGTTTTCCATTCACTCAAATAAAGAGACTGAGAGCAAACGATAAGACCAGAAATTCCCCCTCCAATTTATTCTTAACCAGTCTGTAGCATTAGAACTGTTGATTATTATTCCTAGCATACCCTATTTTGTCCAAAAATGTTCTAACAGCTACAAATTGGGGTATTTTATAGCTGAATATAACTGCTATAGAGCCAGAGAGGACACAGCAGTTCATTCTATGTTATCTACGGGCAATCTAGGAGTTTGGTTGTTATTCTCCCTGTGTTTCCTATTCCTGTCTCAATAGGATGGTCTGAATCAGGATGGAAGGGGTTCTTATTTTTTATATTGCCTTCTATGTTAATTTTTTCACATCAGTTAAGTAAAAATTCTGCTGAAAGCATCAATTGACCTTTTCTGTGAACTATGCTGGGATAAAACACATTTTACAATACCTCCAACCCTGTTGGTGATAGATGACTACAAGAAAGAAGCAGAATCTGCAGAAGTCACCACATTCCCTCCATCTGTGGGTGAGAGCAATTTAGATTTCCACTCTTCACAATTCTGAATCCAACCCTATCAGACTTCAATATATAATTGATTGCATTATAAATTTTAGATTGCAAGTTATCTTCATGTCAGAGCTAAAGCACTACATTCAATTTTACTTTTCTGTTTATGCAACGGCAATCCTCTTCATTCTTTCCTACTCTTATTATGTGCATCTAAAACAGTTCTGGAAAGCCCTTTTATCTACCAGAGACAGGCATCTATGTCTGCAGAGAAGAAGAATCTATTCCACAATGGAATGACAATCTGGTTACAACATATTCTATTCTACTAAAGTTGTGCACAATTTTGCGGGAGACATGAAGACTTTGATAATTCAGTGAGAAAAGGAGGCAATAATAGAGTGCAAAAGCACTGATCAGATGAAACAAATATATTCCTCATAAATTAACTACAGCTATTAATATGAGGTTGTTATGTGTAGTATTCTAGCCCACAGAGAGACTTAAGTTATCCCCACTATATGAATCTTAAGCCATCTGTCAGAAAAGTCAAAATTGCAATACTTAATGAGATTCATGTATTATTTCCACATCCTCAGGAGACATCTGACATGTTTTGCATCCTGAATCATCCCACTACTCCCTCATGTTTAAATATAAGATCAGACTTATCAAGTAACACAGATATTACTAACCAGCAAAAATCATAGTAAATTTTTGAACCCATTACAATTAATGTATGTTTTTCATATTGTTTACTCTTGGTAATGTAGATCACTACTGTTTCAAAAAACTGCATCAAACTTACCGAAATAGCCTTTGAGTATTGACAGTCATGTTTTTACAACTGATAGCTGTTTATACTGAGACTAATGAAACTGTATACTTATACTGGCTGCTTTTGCCTGGAGGAGCTTTTCCCTGAGGAATATTCAATTTTATGATTTTTAAAAAAAAATAATCTGGCTATTTGACAGCTTTTATATAGTACAAATTTGTATTCAAATTTTCTTCTCATACTTTTAATTTTACTAGAAAATTGCCATTAAACTTTTTTTTTGGTTAGGATTTAAGAAGAAAAATGATTGTAAATGTAAAGAAGACTGCTGCTTTTTGCCAGTAAATGTTATTACAGAAAATAAGGCATTTGTGAAACTCACAAAAACACATCAAAACATGCAAATTTATAACACAAAATCTTCCATGCATCAGTTCAGTGTGATTCCTAATTTTAATTCACTAAAAAAAGGCCATCATTTTTGTTACTACATTGCATAATCTACCAAGAAATCTGAAATTACAAGCTGCTCTCACTTGTCAAATTATGGAATATAAAGAATTGATGGAGGAATCTCCAGAAATGTCTATTACAGATCAGGCCAGGAATCCTTGAGAATCAAATTTGCTTCCTTGTCTGTTGATAGAATTAGCATCCTTCAAGCGTATAGATCTAGCATTTAATTGATAAAAAAGAGAGTCCACAATTACTGTGTAATTTCATAAATGCAAGAGAAAGAAGAAAAGGTAACATCTGGCTATGAGATTATAAAGCTATGAATAAGATTATTCTTTTCCCCACATCTTGCCTACTATTTCCAAGTAAAAAGTGAACTAGCTAGAGCGTTATGAACAGACCTGATGTACTTTACGAGTTAGCTTTATTATTTCTAGTTTTAAGAAGCTATATCATACAAAGGAAGAAACAATAAACAAAATCTGCAGAAGAACTCTCTCAGAGGAGATATGATAGCAGTCTTCAGAGGCTGCCATACACAGGAGGGAATAGACTTGTTCTCTGTCGCCCCAAAGGGCAGCACCAGTACCAATGGGCTGAAACTGCAGGGAAGCAGATTCAAGCTAGATACTGAAGAAATTTCCTGACAGTAAGAGCTGTCAAACAGCAGGAGAAGTTGCCTTGATTTCTGGCATGTTCCCTTTCACTGGAGGTTTTCCAATAGAGACTGGATAGCTGTCCAAAATGCTTTAGCAGATCCTACACCAAGCAGGGGTTGGGCTAGATGATTTCTGAAGTACCTTTCAACTCTATGCTTTTATGAAATGTTTATCAGGATACCCTATTCTAATTATATGAAATCTGAATTTTTAGTTAGGAAGATTTATTTACAGGTTTTCCAGTTTTATAGTTCAGGCTCTCTATTAAATATTTTTATTATTTTTATTATTCATTTTGATGCAGCATTTAATGTATTGAACAGTTATAAATTGAAACCCTAATATCTAGCTTCAGATCAAAAATTATAGATCTAGTTGAAGAATGTATCAATCATACTTAAATACAATAGGTGACATTAAAAAAACTGTTCATACATTTAACAATTAACAGTATTTTTTTCACATCTCACTGAACAATATCAGCTAATACTATATTATCAAGCTTAAGAAAAGTCATAGTTCATCTCTGTTCTGTGTTGGTGAGGCTGCAGCTAAAATACTGTGTCTAATTCTGGCTACTGCATCTTAGGAAAGGCACAGACAAAACTGGAGCATGCCCATAGGACAGGTGATAAGATGATAAGGAGTTTGGAAAGAAAAACTCATAAGAACAGCTGGAGCAATGGGTGTGGAGAAGGTTGGGGGGGGGAGACATGACAGCTGTCTTAAAGTATCTGAACAGCTGTCATGTAGAAGAGGGGGCAGAATTGTTCAGAGTTGCTTCAGAAAGCAGGATGGAATCAATGGATTTAAACTACAAGGAAGTGGATTTTGGTTAGACATCAGAAAAAATATCTTAATGGTCCAAGCCTTTAAACAATGAAATAGAGTGCTTTGAAGGTGGTGGGCTGGATGGTAGGATGTAACAGTAGATTCCATCTCTGGCTAGGGGATTGGACTAGATGATCTCCAGTCCCTCTTCTGACCCTCACATCTATGATTCTATGCTTAATTAAAAACAATTCAAATTAAAAAGCTAGTTTACTTACCTCTGGTGCAAACATGGTGTCATACCTGGGATTATATTGAACTTCCTTGGTGGTTGGATCAAGATGAACCCCTGTTTCCACATCTTCCTGAAAAATTGAACATAGTTGCAATGGACACACTTCCCAAACAGTGCATCTTCTATATTACCTTGATTACAACATTCAGAGCTTTTTATTTCAAGATCTCTAAGGTCCTACATTTTGGGGGGATGTGACACAATCAGAGCAACTGTTATATAAACTTTATATAAAATTGGCATCAGAAAAAAGCCCCAAACTTAACAAAGAAAGCTTAAGAGAAGGCTTACATATTCTTCAGTAGAAGGACTTTCTGAGGTTAGGATAACATTCTATCCACCATAGTCTACTTGCTTGGCAAACACAATTCTCTCTAGTCATATAGGAGGCTGTCCCCTATACAAGTCCTTAAACTAATCCAGGAGGCCCAAGCAGGGAACTTCAACATGTTTGGATTAATGCAAATATCAATATCAATTACCAAAGCTACCACAATAGCATTTCATCAATATAATTCCTCCAGGTTTACTTCAATCATTGCATAGCTTTGAATAAAAGGCCTTGGACCTTGTTATCAAAAACACTTAGCACTTTCCTCAAACATCAGTTAGCACTTCCTTCAAACATCAGTTAATTTCTCCAAAGCTAACAGAATCTTTGACAAAAAGCTGCTTTCCTGATGAAAATTTATTCCACTTCCTTTCAGGGCTGTATTTACCCCATGCTAAAACACAGATTCAGGACCAAGGAAAGCTGAATTATGCAATCTGCCTATGTTTTATGGCAAACTCTTGATTTAAGGAACTAATTGAATGAAAGAAATGTCTTTTAAAGCAAAATACCTTTTAATTCTGAATCAGACTGTATGCACGCGTAAAATAGTGTATCAGATTTTATGCATGCTCAGAAGCCTACAGTGTATGGACAGATTTTTTTCAGCTGCATCCAAAGTTCACTAACCAAGGTCTATTAAATTGAAAGTTTTTTCATGAAAAATTTTCATGAAATTTTTTTTCATCTCAGACACTGTCTGGATGACTCACCACATAAAAACAAAGTAACAAGTATACAATCAAAATGTAACATAAAACAGTAAATGGGTTTACTGTATATACATTTATTGTGTCTGTACTGTATATAGATTGTATTGTTTCAGTGTGTACAAGTTGTAAGGAAACACCAGAAGCATCAACCCCCATCCCTGAGAAATCCACAGTTCCTTTCTGGTTTTGGAGATTTCATAGCATCTCTCCCATAGTATATATGGGATCAATGAACTGGTCGTTCATTCATTCCCTCCCAACAACTCTGGACGGTTCACAAGTAAAGACATTTTTTTTAAAATATAATAAAAATAAGGAATAAAAAGTAGCAAGATGACAGAAACTGGACTTGAATGGAAAAAAAGAAACACACCCATACAATCCAAGGGGGCTTCACTCATGCTTGTTAAAGGCCTGAGAGAAAAGCCAGGTCTTCAAACCCCTTTGAAACACAAGCAGAGTGGGCGCCAGGGAATCTCATTCCAGAGATGCTGCTACAGAGAAGACACATGTTCCAGGTCCCAACAGATGGCATTGCTTAATCGAAGGAACCTGGAGCATGTCAACCCTGCCAAACTGAATCAGCTGGGCAGATACTATGAGAGATAGGCAGTCCCTCAGGTAACCAGGCTGTATCTCATGAAGGGCTTTATAGGTAAAACCCAGCAGCTTTAATCACACCCAGAAGTAAACTGGCAACCAGTGCAGCTCGCAAAGCAGAGGCATTACATAGGCATAATGAGGCATGCTCATCACTGTCTGTGCCACTGCATATTGGACCAGTTGAAGCTCTGGGTGGCTTTCAAGGGCAGCCCCATCTAGAGTGTGTTGCAGTAGTCCAGCCATACGGTAACCAGGGCATGAGTGACTGTCTGAAGGGCATCCTGATCAAGAAAGGGAGCAACTGGTATACCAAATGAAGCTGAGCAAACGCCTTCCTGGGCACAGGTGCACCTGCTCATCGAGTAGGAAATGTGAGTCCAGGATGACCCCCAGATTTTGCACAACTCTTGAATGGGGAAGTGCAACCCCTCCAAGGTCAGAGATGGAACATCCCCAGATCTGGATGGCCCAAATACTCACAACAACTCGGTCTTGGTAGGATTGAG
Organism: Candoia aspera; assembly: GCF_035149785.1. NCBI lineage: Eukaryota > Metazoa > Chordata > Lepidosauria > Squamata > Candoiidae > Candoia > Candoia aspera. Next base: position 104,497,801 of record NC_086153.1, read on the forward strand.
TAGGATTATAACGTTGAAGTGGTTTGGTAATTTAAGAGATTTTTTTTAATCCATTCAATTGTGTGTGATCCTTGGAGACTGCCTGGACAAGTCCCTGCAGTTTTCTTGGCAAGACTTTTCAGAAGTGGTTTGCCATTGCCTCCTTTCTAGAGCTGAGAGAAAGTGACTGACCCAAGGTCACCAAGCTGGCTTTGTGCCTAAGGTGGGACTAGAACTCACAGTCTCCTGGTTTCTAGCCTGATGCCTTACCCACTATACCAAACTGGCCCTCAAGAGAAAATTAATGATCGAATTACAAAACTAATATATGAAGAAAGATTGCAGGTTGCAAGGAAGAAGAAAGTTGTGATTGGATGGACTTTGATGAGATCCTCCAATAGAAAGAGGTAAGAAGTACAAAGAACAATAGGCAACATTTAAGTAGCTTATGTATGGTCACAAGTACAGAATGATATGAAAAAGTATAGTAAAAAATTTGGTCCAAAATAGATTTACACTTCTCTTCTCTCTCTCTCTCTTTGCCTTACATTTGATTTCTTTGGCTTACTATTTCTTCCTCCTTTTCTGCACTTAAAATAACATTGCTTTCCTCAAAAGGCAATAGCATAATGGGTATGCATTTCCATATGTATACTGTAAAAAGAAAATACACAAGGAAAATTATACTATAAACAGAGCAACTTAAAAATAAATGAGTATATTATTCAAAAATAATTCTTGCCTCTTTGTCAAAAAACAAAATACCAATTATGTTGACAGAAAACATCTATCACAGTCCACTGCTCAATTCAGGGATAGATTCCCACCCAACTCCATTATTTTATTATAAAATACTAGGTAAATCAAAATAATTTTTAATTTTGCAAAAGTTTTAAACAGAGGTTCTGCAAAACTGATCTAATATCTGAGAGGCCTACTTTACCCCCTACTCCAAAACTTGGTATTTACTTTCAGGGGAATGATACAATAAAAGCATTTATCTGCATGCCTATTTCTTGCACCTGAGTGATTCTGTATTTTGACTTGAATTATTAAAATTATAGACAAAACAATCTCTTTACTGCAATGTTTACTGAAAATATTTTACCCCTCAAAGCCCTCCCAGAAAATAAATTCCACAACTACCTGAGACAGCTTATTCAGCTATTGCATTGTTTTTGTCAGTGAAAGGTTCTTGAGGATCAACATTACACAACCTTGTGGTTTCAAATTCTTGGATGCCAAAGTGCATCATACATGTTTCCTTTAATGAATGCGGGTCCTTTAGCTTCTTTCCTTGAGTCACAACTTCCTACACCCTCTGAATCAAAAAACGCTTTACGGCCAAGAGGCTGCCATTGAGAAGAGATACTGCCTTCTGCAATTACATGGAAAACCTGCCCTCAACAACTGTCATCTTCTTTTTTAAATGTCTTTGCAAACTGTCAGCACAAAGCATCTACTGGACTGAGAACTTATTGCTGGTGGAGTGGCCAATAAGAATAGGATACCTATCCTCCCCTCTGCACATCTCCAAATTGCAGAAGGCTAAAGATAAGAAAGGAAAGTGAAGTCCCATTGTATTAGTGCGACTCACCAGCATAACACTGCTTGTTACTTTATGGTAACATAATGAATTATAATGATGGCCAGTATATGAGAAGATACTTTAGATTGGCACAAGAGCTTAACTCACTCAAATGGGATTTTGACTTCTTTAAGTAGCCAATACCTTTGGTCCTATCATTAACTACCTTAGAAAAGCCAGCAGCTTGCCATTTGCCTGCACTAGAAAAGCAGAAGCCAAAGATGCCCTTAGACACAGTCTGTAAGCTGTGTTTCCTTTTTCATCCTGACCAGCACCTTATTCCTCATAATCCACAGAAGTGCATGGCTACTTCCATGTGTGGAGCAGTACTATGGAGCAACACAGGTCCTGCATACCGCAGGACAAACAGCTTCTGAAATTTGAGTCGTTTTCAAAAGGGCTTAGAAAGAAACATATGCCAACTTTGAAAGTGGCAAACTGATCTCCAGATAAAAGCTGTTGATTAACTTTAAAGTACCCACTGAACTACAGTATACAATTTAACTACTATGTTGTTCCTGAAGAATTTAATCAAGTATTCGATGTTACTGTAACAATGAACATAGATTTAGGAAATTATAAGCACATTTAGTTTTTTAATTCTGGTTACAGTGCCAAATGTGCAAAGAGATAGTTAAATTCTGCTCCAAATAGTCATCAACTGTCCTCAGAAATATCTATCACCTTACATGTAGAATGTTGGAGAAAACACTTTAATGATACATTGTTCATACAGATTCTCAAACTATAGTAAACAGACTTGCAACTGGTTCTCAAGTCATGCTAAGTCGTAATGGCTCCATCCTTGATTTGTTTAATGTGCCATGCAGACTAAAGACTCGTTTCCTCCTCTTGGAATAAACCAGAGAAAAAAAGCCAAGACAACCATGTTTTAACTAGGCTTGTTCTTCTCAGAATAAGCCAGTTTTGATTTGTATAATATCCTAAAGTAACGACAAAACAACTATTCATACTGCGTGAGCCAAATCTGCTAACAAAACTCATCACTATTTACTAAGACAAGTACTCTGGATACTTAAGATGTATTTTTTGTACAGAATTCTGTTAATAAGAGAGAAACATTATTTTAAGAATGAGGATTACATATTACATTATTTAACCTTACAGTTGAAACAGGAAGCATTCAAAAATTATGTCTGGTTTAAAATAAGTATGTCATAAAAGTCCTGACAAAAATAAACCTTTTCAATACAAACCTTGTCTAGTATTAAAAACAGCAAAAGTAGAAAAGCTTCCGTATGTAAAAACAATTAATGTAGGCAATGATTCAGGGTATTGAAAACTACCTACATTCCTCAATTTATTCCCTGTGCATTAAAAGAAAAAAGCCTGGAGTTCAAATGAGTGCCCTCTTCTGATTCTTTAATAAAAGAATTATAAAGGACATAAATTATCAGCAATTCAGTGAGTTCCTTTGCATAAAACATCAATTAATCTGGGATTAGCAAATGAACGTGAGTGTGTCTCACAAATATAGCATATTAAAGATGATGTACATAGAATGATGTACAATTATATATAAACATGTAGGCACTCTTATGAGTAGAAGCTGACACAATTTTTAGTGGTACAAAGTTAAACATGGTAACTTTTTGCAAACTGGAATGCATATTCATTATTTTTGTGCAGCTGTTCCCAGATTCAAAATTTAAAAAGCACTGAATACAACAGGTGCACAAGTTAGTACTCTGTAACCTTTCCTTTGGCAGAAGTACCTTCCAGACATTTCCTGTCAATTCCTAAGAATCTTTCTATTCTTACTTTTGGAATGTTTTCCTGCTCTTGTTTGTAGAACTCAAGCTCAGAAATATTCTTAGGTCTCCTTGTATGCATGGTATGTTTGAGATCTCTCCACAGTTTTAAAATAATATTAAAATCTGGAAATTATGAAGTCCATTCAAAAACATTTTTCTTTCTTTCCTGAAAGTATCTCATGGCTGATTTGGAGCTATGTTTTGGATTGTTTGACTGACATATTCAACTTCTTTTCAGCTTCCATTTCTCTAATAATTCTGCTAACATTGTAAAACATTAGTTTCTAGAATATGTTGACATTTAATTGAATCCATTCAACTGGTAGAGACTTTTCTTGGACATCAAGCTAATGTCCCACAGTCAGTGAGACAGATGTACAACCTAACCACATTAATTAGGAAATCAGCGGAACATAATTTAGATTACTGAAACTGCACTTTATATTGAACTAACCTTGAAGACAACTCAGAAGCTGCAACCAGCAAAAATTAGAGCCAGTTTGGTCTAGTGGTTAAGGCACCAGGCTAGAAACCAGGAGGCTGAGAGTTCTAGTCCCGCCTTAGGCATGAAAGCTGGCTGGGTGACCTTGGGCCAGTCACTCTCTCTCAGCCCAACTCACCTCACAGGGTTGCTGTTGTGGGGAAAATACGAGGAGGAAGGAGTGTTAGGTATGTTAGCTGCCTTGAATTATTTATAAAAATAATAAAGGCAGGATAAAAAAATCTTTAAAAAAAGCAAAGCTAGATTCCTCTCAAGAAATACACATTCATTTTACAGGAGCAACATTGGCTTCCAGTAAGTTTCCATGTTAAACAATATTTTGTTTCAATGTAGTACTGAGTTAGCCACAGTTGGCTACCTTACATAGCATACTAAACTATACAGCAGAGTTTAAAAACTCTACTGGATACATGCATGAATATATCAACATTTAGTTTACTTTATATTGACTTAAGATGATGTCTGCACTCAGCCACACACTAAACTCAGAAAAAGAGCAAGTTACCAATGCAAGCCATATGTTAATTCCTATAGCATGTCTGAAGTACAAGAAACTTACTTAAAAAAAAACTCTCCTAGTGAAGCCATGCTTGTTTGTTTACATATTTATAGGCTTTATAGGCCACTCCAAACAGAACCAACTCTGGGCAACAAGAACCAATTTCACTCCTGGCTATTCATAACCTTTACAAATGGGTTTTCAGGCAACATCACTACATAAATAACCATGTCCTACACTGGGTTTTAGTAATTCACCTTTGCTGTTTACCATACAACACATAGTTATTAATGATTCACAGATGCCAACTAATATTAGCATCAGATGCTAACTAGTATACTTCAACTTCCCCAAGAACTAAGTCTAAGCAAGATTAGTCATAGTTTCCAAACTTCTTTAAGAAAAAAGAAAATTCTGATACTGCTCCATGCAATATTCTGATGAAGATCTGGAAATGCAGTTGCACATAGGATATTCACTGATATTTACACTTACGTACTAAGAATGTAGATTAAATATTTAAGCATACAGATGGCTGGACTAGGAAAGACCAATCCCTCCAAAATGACTGAAGTAAAAACCGTGAGTCGGAGGGGTACTGATGGCTCCATTAAACCACTCCTGCAGTGTAAGAACAGATCTACCCATCTCCCAGGCAAAGCAGGTAAACAGAAAAATGCATGGGCAAATATGAGGACTGAAGATGGAGGTCTTAAATTCATGACCTATTGTATGGACAGATTTATGGGCACCTTATACAGGAGTTACCTATTTGTGTTTAATACTGAGCATGCACGGTCTTTGAAATGACTTCATAACTGATCTTTACAAAATAAGTCATTATGACTCTATACAGAAATTAGTTTTTCCAACAGCCTTCAGTACTAGTTATCACCAAAATAACGCGAGAAAAGGCCGCACTGGATAAAACAGGAGAGGAAAGAAACAGAAACGTTTTGAGCAATAGAGATCTTGTCCCACAACTCAAAATAACCCTTTGATTTCATTTGCAATGATCTGATCAGAGAGAGACAGAATCTCCTGTCTTAGACACAAAGACGTGAAAAGAATTAGGATCGTGATCCTGGTCTGTAAAGGTAAATTTACTCCCCCCGCCTTCTGCTAACTTCCTTCCTTCAAAAGCAATGGTTGCTGGAAAAACTACAATGTTTTTGAAATCGTTTGCCAGCGGTGTTATTTTAAACATCCACATATTTCTGAGCGTGCATACTTAGGTTGATCACCAACTCCTTCCCCATGAGCCTTTACCACAACCGGCGAATTCTCAGGAGGCGGAATAAGCTTTTCCCAACGGACCCTCTGCTGTTGCACCGCTGTAAAATTTACACTCACGCCTTTTGGAGAAAGCCTCGCACGCGAGCGAGGAAAACACCCACAGCGTCGTTTCTCAGGGGCACAACCAAAGCAATCGGCAGGGCCTGGGAATGCCAAGTCTCCCGCCAGGCTCAGGAAACCGTTGACGTTTTCTAACTGGGTCGGCGGGGCTTAAAGCCGAGCGACCACGCTCTGTCGGCGGGGATGTTCGCCGTCGCCGTCCAGCTCTTACCTTCACCGACACCGCCGGGGCCGAGTCCACCACGGGCAGCAGCACCTGTTGCGCAGAGGGCGGCGGCGGCGCCAGGTGAAGCATCGCGTCGGCGCCGGCGACCTGAGCAGAGAGGCTGGGCCTGCCTTCAGCATCCGAGTCGGACTCGGAGTCCGAGCCCCCGTATGACGCGAGGGCAGCGATGGCGGCCGACATCTTACCCGAACGGAAGTGGCCCTCGGCCAAGGGGCGGGGCGCGAGAAAGGCCTGGCGCGTCCTGGCAGCTGCATAAAATAATTCCCTTTCAGGACTTTCCTCAGTTTGGGCTGAATTGACTTAGGGAGGGAGTACAAAATAATTGTCCTAATTTTTAGGCTTCTGTCCAAATGCAGTTGTGACGGGAGCCATTAAGCGTCACGCTTTTTAAGGTTAAGCGTTTTAGGACTTTCAACCAGTACACAAATCCCAGCATGCCCTCGATTGCTGGGGAGGAACGATCGTAGATAGTGATCTCAGACTGTTGGATCTGAGATAAGATCAGTGGAAAACTAATTTTAATGCAGATTTGCATTAATTTTCTCGGGATTACTTCAAGTACACATAATAGGAGGGGCTATAAGTACCAGAGAAGAACAGCTACTTGTAAATTGTATGAAGAAAAAAAAGATTTGTGGCACCCCTATAACTAACCAAATCTCGCTCTCCTTTTTATTCCAAAATAACGGTTCCCTTCTTTTATACCTCACACAAATACTGGGGCATGAATGTATCGGTATTGCTCACTAGCAAACAAAGTTCGACTTTTTTCTAAGTGTTCCCAGTAAGTCTGGAATGTGGAAACGTAAATAGGCGACTCGGTCCTCTAGTGTCAAAGTGCGAAAATCTTTTATTAGAGAACTCAGACTCGCCTTTAATTTCCATGTTTCCAAGTATCACCGAATACTTCTTGCAATGTTAATCGCAGGGCGCAGGTAGGTAGGGAGAACATGTTGCTTCTGTTTTAGCAACAGACTTAATATAACTATGCACTGTAGTCCGAGATCTAGTAAAAAGAATAGCACCCAATGGCTGTAGGAATTCACTGGTTCATTCTTGTGGCCATTCAGAAAGCACGAATGCATTCCAAAAGCTTCACATTTTGCATAAAAGTAAACGAACATGTAAAAATTCAGAGCATAAATCCTAAACATAGTCACTAGAAGTTAGTAACTTCCAGGAAGTAACTCAGTTGCTTCCAGGATTGTACTGGAATATATAATTGAGTAACTTAATTACAAGATAAATCAGTAGGACTTATTTCTGAGTACATACAAATACGGTTGGTTGTCGGTCCGATAACATTTATTTCAATAAAGGTAAGTGTGTTGAGATTATTTGTAGACTTACTAGAGACTCACTACCACTAAATTTAATAAAACCGGCTTCAGAATGACAGCAAACCATGTTGTCTAGCTTTATTAGAAAGTAAATCGGGGCTAGGGATTATTGCAGCCTTGCTTCCACGATTAGTGGGGTCCTGTGAAGTTTCACAGCACAATCTTACTGACAACGCAGATGCGAATCCCACTGAGTTCAGTGCGGTTTGACCCGCAACTGGATAGTGTATTGTATCCTAGGACAATCGTATAATGACAGAATGAGCGCAGTATTCAAACTACAGCATTTTAACTCCTTTCCTTTCTAACCAAACATTGCTCCAACGGAAAATGGAGCAAGACCCCAAGCATATGTAAACCCCGCGAACGCTAACTCTGCGCCGACCTGGCACTACGTGGAGTTCTCCCAGACCCTCGTTCCCCTCTTGCAAAGTCTTCTCCGTCCGACTATCTTCGGATCCAACACCAGCTCCTCCTCCTCCTGTTCTAATTGGCTGCGAGAAGCCGGTTTGAGCAAAGCCGCAATAAAACCCTGCTGCTGCCACCAGCTCCCTTGCTCTCACCGCTTAGGAGAATAAAGCTAGCCTGTACCACCCGACCGTGTGTGCGGGGGTGCGTGTGTGTGACTGGCGTCAGAAAAGCGGCTCGGGTGTCCACCCCCGTTTACCCTGAGTCTGAAGAGCCGCGCGGGGAGTGGGAGCCGGTCAGGTGGCTGCACAAACAACACCTTCGCCGCCCTTCCCTTCAGTCGCTGCGCCACCCCCGTTCCGGGAGAGAGTGCGGGAGCCGGAGAAGAAGCCCCGCCTTCGGCACACTCGCTCAGACACGCGCGCGCCGCTCTCTCGCGCCGTGTCTATTGTGAAGCTTTGTGGGAGAAGGTCCGCGCTTTCTCCCTCCCTTCTCCTCCAGCTGCTCCGTCTCAGCGCCCACTCCCTCGGGCTCTCGCAGACGCCGGTCCGCGAGGGGGGGCTCTTGCAGGGCGCGTTCGAACTTCCAGCCCCAAAGGACCCGGTGGGCGCCAACTCCCCCGACCCAGAAAAGGGAAGGGCTGGCGGGGGGCTGTGGGAAGATGTGAAGAAGGGAGAGTGGCGGTGCTGGTGGTTAACGCCGCGAACAGGGAAAGACGCCGGGATTCCCTAAGCAGAAGACGCGGTGAGTTTCCTGCTTGCTGCGGTCCAGTATTCTCTGCAGTGCTCCCCCTTCTCCCTCCCGTCGCCGCCCCCTTCCACTTGCCACCGCTTCCCCGCTCGGCGCTGAGAGATATTCCCACTCAGTCACTCCACGCGGGGAGGGGGCACGCCTCCCCCCTTGCCTGCTGGCGAGCCGGCCAACCTTCTCCTGCGCTGGGTTAATGAGAACGGGAAGGCGAGAGGGGGTCAGTGTTAGTAGCTGCCCCCCTCCTTCCCCTCAGTGCTGCGGCCTCAGGTTGGGGCATGCCGGCGCTTCCGGTTAGCTGGTTTTTTCTCCTCTTCCCCGCCGCCCCCCAAGATGAAGAGAGGAGGCGAGGCTGCAGTCAAGGGGCCACTTCGCAGCTGTACCTTAAACGCGCACTACAGGAGGGGGTTGCTCGCCGCTTCTCTGTTGAGCCTCGGGTCCTCCGCGAATAAATGGCAATCTTAGAGCTGGATAAGCCCCGCTTCGCGGCTGATCAAGCCATTAATGCAGGGTTCATTTCTTATCACATGCTCAGATCGCTCAATGCGAACTTGTTCTCATCTCTTCCCCATCTGATGGATGAGTGGTTAGCAGCATAGGCGGCCTTTTTCTTCCCGTTCCCCCTTTCGGTCCAGAATGCAGTGGAAAACAATCTGACGAATTTATTCTAAATAATATAAAACGAGGCTGTAATATTGGCTTTAGGGTGATTGGTGCAGAATAAATGCCTGCATGTGTATAATGCATTAGTGGAAATATGAAGGGACAGTTGGGGTTTTTTGGGGGGGGTGATGTGTTGGATATGGGCCAGAATACTGCTAAATGCAGTGAAATAGGAAGATAGGAAGGACTTTATATATCCTTGATTTGTATGAAGCTATGTAAAGCAGTGTGGAGTAGGTACAGGGTGGTAGAGCTCCTCTGTCAAGCATGTAGAAGTAAGGAGGGGCACAACTGGCCACTTGCCTTTCAGTATATATAATTGTGTCTCTGTAGGATAGAAATGCTATGAAATATTACAACCTTTTTTTGAATTAAACTAGTTTCTCTTAAACGCCTGATACATACCTTGAGAGGTGGTTGTCACATGGCGGTGAATGAGTTATCCAGTCCTGCTCCCCAAATGTACAAAATATATTGTTACAAAAGTATTTTAGTATATTTTTAATTACATTTATTATAGAAAAATTGTGATATTTAAAACTCTCAATTTCTTACTTTATGATCCAAATCATTTCTCCTGAAATCTTACTTGTGGCTTGCAATAATTATGTCATAACAGACTTTAATTGCTTTCAACTTATTTCAGCTCTTCCAGATTGTACTTTATGGTATATGACATAATTTTACAGACATTGAATATGAAGATTTAACATTGGTTTTGAGTGTTTTTAAATAATTTTAAGATTCCTTTTTACACAAATTCTTTTTTAAACAATGGTGAAAAAAACTTGATAACAAGGTAATAAAATATTTTGTATATATTCACATATAGCATAAAATATATATTTGAAAAAAGCCTCATTACTATGTTATCTTTATACCCTTGTTTTTGTAGCATCTGAAGTACTGTATGTATATTTTTATTATATTAAAATGTCATCTCTCAATAATATATCTTGAATTGTTTATTTGAATTGCACTGAGTTACTACTTCTTGTAAAGGAAATTTTAACTTTCAAAATTTTTCTTGGAAGTTGATGTTGCAGGCTATAGAGAAAAAGATAAAATATTTTTTAAAACATGCCAATGATTTTGAATGGATTGTTTTTTGGTTCCATTCTAAAAGTAAATGGAAAAATCAAAGCTTAAATCAAAATCAAAGCTAATACATTCCACAATAAAAACAATTTAGTAACCTGATCTTGGGCATCATCAGCTTCCTAAAATATTGTACCACAATATATCATAATCTATAACGCAATATCATAACAGATCCCTTTTGAACATAGTAGTATAAATGGAGTACATAGACAGCTTATAGCTTTGAAAAGATTGTACTTTATTGCTTTCATATTCATGAAGCTGTTTCATCTTAATTATTATTGCTTTTATGAATTAACAGCAGTACTGAGATATTTCTTCTGTGTGGTCTGACGTCTGTATGAACTCAATATGCAGTGTTCTGCAATAACATTGACTAGAAAGAGTTTCATGAATGTATTGCTACTTTTACTATCGGTATGTGTGTGTCTTTTTGGTGATGTTGTGAACTATGTAACTGGTATTTCTATGAAACTGATGGAGATGGAATAACCATGGTGACATTCTAATAGGAATAGGAAATTTCAATAATTGGTTAATTATCCATTAACCAGTTGTAAAAGTTACTCTAGTTACCATTCAAGCCCAAGCATTTATCTTCTTCAGAAAAGGAAATATTTGGAATTTTAACAAATGCTAGTAATTTGAAATATTTTAGATATTTCAGGGGTTATGATAAGTTTCATTGTTCTAAAAAATAAAGGATATGTATATAAATTGGGCTGATCAGCATATTTTCTTGAAAGGATTATTTTTTTAATTGGTTTTTATTGTGAGTGATGTGTTTAGTGGATTTTATGTGACTCATTTTGATTTAACCACTAAGGTATATGTATACAAGTACTTATCAAATCTGGTGATACATTGATGCTCCCTTCTTTCTTATCATCCATTAGGGGCAAAAATTTTACAATTATAAGATGCACTTTCTCTTTATGCAATGGGCATTGAATTGTGGTTTGTTCCCAGCAGGTGGCAGTACCTAGCAGAACTTGGTTGATCTTGGAAGCCTAGCAGAATTGGTTCTGTTTAATATTTGGATGTGGGACTATCTAGAAACTCCAGAACTACTGGTTACACTGAAAAATTGAAAAAAAAAATTAGAAGAGGGCAGTGGCAGATTAATTACAAAATACCACAAGAACCCCCCTATGCTTTCCAAGATTTGAGTTTAATTTGAGGGCATCTTTTTCATATTGATATGAACTTACAATTAACAGCTTCTAGAAGAGTGCAAAATTGTGTAATTGGTAGAGTGCAATGGGGAAATGTATCCATAGATATTCCGCTAGTTTTCCCTTGGTTTTTGTTTGCAGCAAATGAAATAGGAATAATGAAGATGTCCGTCATTCTTCTGAATCACCTTTTATATAATAGCTGTATCTTTTTTTCATAATATTCTACAACATGTATCCTACTGACTTTTATTAAAGTAACTTAGATTTCATATAAAAGATAACTAAACGATAATATAAAATGATTTCTCTGGGTATACTGAACTTAAAACTTACGATTTCGTTGACTTCAGATAAGAAACCCTTCTTTGGTTCCCTTAGTTGTCATTAGACAAGGAAATAGAACTTACTGTATGCTACCTTGTTCTAAAGCATTATGCAAGACCTATTTTACTTACGCTAATTGCTGAAAGAGTAGCTTCTCATTGTGTCTTCTATTCCTCCCATTCTTGTTTGGCATTGCGAATGACTTGTGTTCAGCTTTTTATTTTATCAACAGTTGCTAAGGAGTTCTGTATTCAACAGTTCAAAATCTAATGGACAGTGCAAAGTATTTTTAATACAAATAGTTTATTTAAAAGTTCTGCTTGGCTGTACCTGGTCCGCATTTATTTATTCTAGATCAGTCATATTGATTTACAGTAAATGTGTCAAGAGCTATAGCAATGTGATAGCCAGTTTGGTGTAGTACTGAAGGTGCCGGCCTAGAAACCAGGAGGGTGTGAGTTCTAGGCCTCCTGTAGACATGAACGCTGGCTGGGTGACTTTGGGCCAGTCACACACTCTCAACCCAACACACCTCACAGAGTTATTATTGTAGGGAAAATAGGAGGCAGGAGTGTTAGATATGTTCACTGCCTTGAGTTAAACAAAAAAGTATTATTAATTCTACTAATAATAAAATGTATTTTCTCAAATATGGTTACTGACCCATCAGGTCTTTTTTTTTTTTACTTAAACCAAAATTATTATTTATTAGGTGGATATGGAATTCAAGTATTAATTGAGTTCAGTCTTATATTTTTCCCCCTCTTTAAAAAAACAAACTCTGGGGACTAGCATAATTGGAACCCAAAGGCACGTTAGTTCGAGGCTTGTATAAAAAGTTAGTTTTCTGCATCTCCACCTTGCACCCATGAAAATTGCCTCTAGAGTCTTTTCAGTGTTTAAGGAGATTTAGGGGACTTCAGGGAAATAGAAAATTACAGCTCTTGGATTCATTTGCAGAAGCAGTTCTGTCAGCAGATGAATTTGACCACCCAGAGTGTTTTTGTTTCATACACAAGACTTTACTAATAGCCAAGACATAAATAAAATATATTTAGAAATAGCAGTACTCTTATGCACTAATTTAAGTGCCTTGGTGAATCAGATCAAAATCTACTTATTTTGTAAAAAAAAATCTCTGCAGCTCCAGTGAAAATTGATTAGTTGGCCATTGCTTTCTGTCTAAGTAGCTTTCCATGTTACTGTGAAACTATGAAACTATCTGCTTCTTCTTGTGGTATGGAGAATGGTCAGTCTCTAATTTTGGTAAACGTGGTAAAAACAACTACAGGCACAAATGGCACAAATTTTGGAATGAATGAGATAAAATATTAGTCAGAGCATACACTTTCATGCCTTCCTTCTATCTCTCAGGACCTAGAGTTCTAAGAAGGCTGTTGTGGTAAATTTGCAAGATCCTTAAAGGTCAGTGTTGCGTATGTTTGCTCAGAACTTAACACTACTAGTGGTAACTGCATTGAGATTTACAGACCAAAGTTGGATCTGGTTATATTTTTTTTTCTATTGTTGCAGCTTGATGATGTAAAGAAGATTCTTGAAAAGGTTCAGCTGATTATACATGTACTTTACCATTGCTTTTCATGGCTTTTAATAACTAGTTATAAGAGAGAAAGATTAGCTGTTTGAGTTCAGACAACGGATAAAGCTTTCTTGAGAGAGAATGAGATGCCAATAGGTTTGAAAGTGATTGTGGTGTATCTTCTTTAAAAAGTTAACAACTGCTCTTTGAGTTTTTGATAAAATCTTTTAAAAAGCGGTGGCTGGACAGCTCCAGAAATTCTGGTAAAAAGAAGATTGTAAATATATTTCAGTGTGACCATGCTGCCTTGTTACTGAAATAGTATTTTGGGGGTTTTGTGCTTTTGTTTTGTTTCTAGCCCTGACTGATGCATTCTCTTGTCAAAAATAATTTCTACTGATTCTCTGTGACTTCTTAGGAACTTCTGATACTACTAGCCATGGCATCGTATTTGATTCGGCACTATCTAGGGAAGTATAGTTTGGGTTATTTAGATTTCTTTTTATACTGAATTATAATAAAAAGGAGTCTCTGGTGCTGCTCAGTGAAAGTTTCATTCTCCAATTTTATCAAAATATGTTGCAGTTGTGTTGTGATTGACTAGATAGCAAATTCCATTAACTCAGGTATGACTTAGGCTTGATGTATCACATGAAGCAGGAAAAGCACAATTTCTATTGGCTTCAGGTTTGTAATAGGCTTTACATGGCATGTTGAAGACCATACTCTAAAAATAGGCAGGTAAGACCCATTTTAGGGTGGTTCTGAGACTCTACAATGATTAAAAGTCACATATTTTGCTCCTTCATTCTCCCCAAACTCCAAAAGATGGAGAAAAGGGACTGGAATTTTGAACCCTCCCGCTCTTGGAGTTATAAAATAGACACTGAAGGCTACAGGGGACCTCTGAGGTCTACTTTTTGCATTCCTCAAGATATATTTTGTTTAACCATGGTTTATTCAATAGCTTACAACTGAGCTTACACCGCATGCTAAGTGATAATCTATTCTTTACAGCCCAAACGATAGGTTCATATGTCACACTATTTTGTAATGTGGCTTCTTTAGTGTGTTCAGTGAATCCAATAATTATCTAACATTAATGAGTATTTGGGTGTCTTATTTTCCTTATCTCAGGATTGTCTGCTACTATACAATCCTGGATATGAATGCAGCTATAAACTAGGAATGTTTCGATTTTGAAACATGCCTAGAATGCTCAGAGTAATCCATTTCAAATTCAAACAGTCCATTGCAGATGTGAAATGATTTAACCATGCTTACTATAGACCTTAGTTTTCACATTGTTGTTTTTATTGAATAATGAGTGAAGATTATTTTCCTAGTTTTCTCCAACTATATAATACAAATCAATTAATTTCAATTATTTACAGGTAAGAGCTACATTATAATTTCATTGTGTTGCAGCTACTTGGACAATGATATTAAGACTTTGCATCAATGTTTCTAAAACTGAAATATTTTTAGAAATGAAGACATAGATTAACAAATTCAGGCTGTTAAATAATAGTTGCCTGTTCAAGAAAGATCTAGAGAAACCAGAGTTTCTAGTGAAACTTCTCCAGTGTATGTATAAGGATCTACAGACTATACCTTGGAAATCACTCCTTTTCCCAAAAATGTATTAGAATTTTTCTTCCAATGTGTAGATAGGCCCCTTAAAACCAGCTGAAATTACTACTTACCAGTTGAGTTGGAAAACCAAGAAGTAGGCATTTGTCCCATTTTGCTTAAGTCTTGAGCATGTGACAGTTATCAAAGAAGAGGGATGATAAGTCTGTATCTAAGGATCTTACTTAGGTACATGGGAATAGTGGGAGGGTGAGGCAGATGAAAGTACAGGTAGTCATTGCTTACTGACCATTTATTCAGTGACCAAAGTTACAACAGTTCTGAATAAAATAACTTTACGGCCCATTTACAACCTTCGTGTAGTCCCTGAGTCGTGTGATCGCCATTACAGCCAATATGGGTTGTCCTGTGTCTGGCCAATGTTTTTTTCTTTTCCCCCCCCTTGCAGAGCAGAGAGATTGAAGAGAAAGGGATTGCAAGAAAGTAAGCTGTTTGCTCTTCTACACATCAAAAGCAGTGTGATTGTGCTGGCAGCCCAGGGCTAGGAGCCACGGGCGCGCTACCCAAACAATTAGTTTACTCTCTTGAAATCTCTCCACTCTGCAGGGGGGCAGGGAGGGAAGCAAGCAATTTCTGCAGGCAATCTCTCCTTTACCTGACCCTTTCCCTCCACCTCACAAAGCTGAGAGATTGGAGAGGGATTTCAAGAGAATAAGCTGTTTGCTTTTCTACACATCAAAAGCAATGTGATTGGCTGGCAGAATGAGGGGGAAACTGGGGCAGCGGAATATGTTATATTGGAACATGTAGGTGTTCCTTTATATTATACATCACATTGCCTCTTTCTTCTAACTATATCATCCAGAAGGCAAGGAGAAGTTACATTTTAGTTCCTAAATCATGAATCAAAGCTTTTATATGTACGCTTAGGTTAATGTTCATGAACTCTCAAAATATTTCAGGTGGCTAACCATCCTCTAAGTCAATATCCTTAGTATCACATTCAGCAATCTTTAAAAGCTATTTATGGAGTTAATACATGGTACTAAGTATATAAATTCTGAAATTAAAATGTTTAGTTGCTTTATCATAAAAAACTTTGAATGCTAAATTTAGAGAATTAAGTATTTATGCTTGCTAGTTTCAAATCCTGAAAAGTATTTTAAGAAAAAATGACTAATTAATCTATCTGAAGCTACATTAAGTAATTAAGAATTTAACTAGCACTACTTTAAAAGTAGTGTTCAGAATACAGTAATGCAAATAACTGTTTTTCAGAAGTCAGACATTATGCTATGTCATATACTCACTGATCTGGATTTTGTTTAATTTACTCCTGGAAATGAGTTCTTTTCCATTCTTCTATTTACCTACCTTCAACAAAGAAATGCTGCTTGCAGGTGTTAACGCTTTACCTTTGAAAAAAAAAGTTTGTGCATTCTAAAGGAATTATATTTATTCTTACAGTTGCAATAGTTGATATTGAATGAGCTGTCTTCAACCTGAAATGTATTAATATTTAAGTTTTGCTATTGTCTCTTGGGACATTGAGTGTGTCCAGCTCTAGTAGCAGACTTGTCTTAGCTGCCTAGACAAGAAACTGTAAGAGTAGATTTCTAAAGACATCAAAGTTCCGTTAAGTACATTTATGGTAACAAATTTAAAGAAGCCGTTATGAAATAATTCCAGCAATTCCTGGGTATCATATACTAACCTTATTTATAGACAAATCAAGGTCCAGAGTCACTCTGTTTGGGCATGAGGATGGTTTCTGCCTGGCTCTTATTTTGGAAGCAGGATGATCTGGAATCAAACTCTTTCTCTGGGACCATGTGGGATCATCTTCCTTTCTGGACCTGTAGCAGTTCTTTCTTTAAATGGAAGAGCAGCTGATTTTGAAGCCTACTTCAGATCCTAAATTGGTTTTCAGATTTTCTTTTGACTTCTACTTTTAACATTATTGTTTTTATACAGTCACATTCTACAGTACATGTTTCCTAGATTCATGCTTCTGATGGCGTTCTTTTACAGCTTTTATTAGATTTACCAGCCTTCAAAGATAAGTAACTGGACAGCTTAAAAATTAAGATAAAAATATAAAAAAGCAAACCATAGAAAAATCAGCAGTTCTGGTTATTAACTTCTTAATTTATTAGTATTTCTTTCTCCAACTTTTTTTTTCTGTTGTTGCCTCATCCTTATACTCCAGTTGTCATTTAGATATATTTTTTTCTGCAAACTCTTGGAGCATGCTATTCATTCTCACTTCGATTTCTTTTCAGTCCAAAGAAGGTTGGATCTTAATTGTTCTCAAATTATTTTGCTTCAAGCTGGCAACTTTTAGCCAGCTGTTTAAGTTGTATATCCTTGTTGAAAATAGCTGAAAAATAGCAGTTGTGGTCCACCTGGGGTGGGAGAACCTTGCTACGATCGCTCATGCCCTTATGACTATGCCCTACTGTAGCTTGCTCTACTTGAGGCTGCCTCTAAAAACCTTGCACCAGAAGCTGCAAATGGTCCAGAATGCAGTGGCCAGCGTTCTCACTTAACACCTAGCCCTGGAAGGACATTGTATCTGTCTGGAGGTCTACAGTGGCTAACGGTAAGCTTCCAGGTACAGTTTAAAGTGCTGGTTTTAACCTATAAAGTCCTCCATGGCTTGGCACCAGGTTACCTTCAGGAGAGCAATTGGCAGATTCTCCCATTTGCTCTGGATGCTGTGGGAGGGGAAACAGCCAGGAACAGCCCTTAGAATGTCCTGCATTAAAGCAGTGAGGACAGTACCAGTCAAAAGCTTCATTATTGAAGCAGAGTAGAGTTTGGTGATCAGGACATCACACTGGTGGTATCCATTTCTGTCAACATAAGGACTGGAGGTGTTATACTGTATATTTGTGTGTGCATGTGTTTTAATGTGATCATGAGAAACAGTCCTTGGTATGTTGAATGAATTGAGCCATTGTGGCTCATACTATAGTATATGGATTAACTTGTGTGCAAACCTAGCCAATTATATTTTATTTGCTGTTGCTTAGCATAAATTAGATCTGGACTTAGCCATACATAGAGTAGATCTATTGATATCAATAGAGCTTAAGTTGGTCATGACTGAGTTAAGCCTCATTGATTTCAGTAGGTTCACTCTTTAAGTACAACTAAGTCCTGAGCTAATCTTTGAAGATCGTAATCAAATTGACTCAGCCTGCTTGCATAGTGAGGCTTTCGTATCTTATATTATCAAAGGAGCACAATATACTTTTCCACTGCTGTTAATGGTGACTTACCATATGCTGGTTCCTGGGCATTAAATGGAGATCAATTCCCTTTTCTCAGTATACCTTTATTTCACTGAAATTTTGTATATAAGCTGTTTAGAATTATGATTTAGAGGCTTTGTCTGAAAAATTGCTTTAAAAAGTTCATCTTATTTTCCTTGTACTAAACCCTGAGTTTACTTATCCATCATACAATTCTCTTTCAGCGTAAGCAGTGTTATATTAAACATAGCAAAGCAGAAAGAAATAATCAGCTGAAGAAATTAAAAGTATAAGATAAGAAAAAGAAAAATAGTTAAATAGAATTTACACTAACTTTATTTACCATATACCACACATTACTATCTTTGCAAACCATCCTCGCACTGCTTCATATGTTCCTTTTTGTTCTTTAGAAAGCTTTATTTTAATCACCTATTCCAGTGCTAAGATCATAAAGTTGTTGAACGTAAAATGATTTATAGTATTATTAGCAGAACTGAGTTACAAATAAAAGATTCTCTTATTTTGGGGTATGCATTTAATTCCAAACTTGAGGACCATATTGCTTTTAATTACAAATTTGCATTTTGTGATAGGTTTGTTTTTCCTCATTACAAAAAATATTCTGGTGATTCCATCTATTTCTAATTGTACTGTTTCAATTTTATATTATGCCCTGTGAACCTCCCCTGCTCTGCATTGCTGTAGTTCTGTTCACTCCATTAAAAATGTATGCCTTCCTTTGTATTCCCTTCTCTTTCCTCTGTCTTTTATATTTCTCTACGTGTAAACATCTTGTTGGTGTCCATATTGCATGCATTTATGTTGAAAGACAAAATCCTCTTTGGGGATGATACCCATTTTTCCCAGTAGTCTATAGCGACATTCCATTCCTGTTATCATCTCTACAGGTTTCTGCCAATGCCTTTGTTTCTTTCTCCTACATTTTTGATTTCTGAGTCCTTTCTGCCCCCATTTCTGGTTGAATGTACTTAGTCTGGAAATAATAGGCAAGATTTTAGCTGTCCCAGCAGTTCACACAGGAGTTCAAACACATGTCATGTATCTAGGCTAATGATACCAGCTGGAAACAAAAAATGGTATCAAATCTACTGTGAATTCAGGGAGATAAGAATCAGTGAAGAAGCAAGCATTCTTTTGTTCTATCCTATTTCTGATGCTTCAGCAGACCATATATATTTCCACAAAGAAACTTACCTTTAAAAGGTCAAATCACTGTCCTGGCATCATTGACCAGCTAAAGGAATTGGCAAGAAAAAATATGCTATACCATTCATATTGTCTAGAGCTGACTAGTTAAGATATTTCAGCTTAAAGTATCAAGAGTCACCATTTCTCTGTGCCTGTATTCTGATAACTATTAAAGATATCTTGTTTTTTAAGTTCCATTTTTTTTAATTTTGAGAATGGTTGTTTCCTACCTTGAGATCCATTTTGACATAATGGGATATAATCTGAATGTAATATAGACTTAAACTTCCTAAATATAAATAAAACAAACTGGATGATTATGAAGTATCATGAGTTTGTGTGTTCTGATTAAAATAAGACAGATACGAATACTTTCTGGCTTTTATATTGTGAAAGGTAGAGTGAATGTGTTTGTTTATTTTAAGATTTGGCTTTAAAATAAGTCTAACTGGACTCACTGGAATTTATTTCTGATTGTGTAGCATGCTTCTACGAAAGCCTTTAATATGTTTCTCAACAAGATCAAGTTGCAAGTTTAGGCTTAGGAGTCAGTCAAAACCTGCTTCCATATTTTCTAAAAGAAAGCTTCTGGAACACATCTAAATTGTCTTCACAAAGTTATCCATTTTCATCTTGAATCTATGCTTCTTCAGTTATTGATCTGGATAACAATCCAGTATGCTTCTGTGGTGCATGATGGAGAATTGTTGGACTGGGAAGATGTTTTTGGAGACAAAAAATCTTGTCCTCTGTGGATTTTCATATAGCCAATATAAATCCTCTATTACTGCTCCAAAAGCAGCTGTTCTACAACTGTATTTTCAGCAAAAGAGGACTGTGGAAAATAATGCATTTAAATACGAAATATATCAAGATATATTTGACTTGTTGCTTAGCAGCCAAAGCAAATTATGTAAATTGAAAATAAGATAGATTGAACATTATGATAGCAAAGTGATTTAACTTCATCTTGTATCTTCATGTTAAATAATGGTTTAACAGAATCAGGTTTTGTTCCTTTGACCTTTTTTTAATACTATAGCAAAATAAAATTATGCCCACAAAGTTCAAAGAAAAACATCCAAGTTTGGCTACATTTTGCAAAAACCTACATCAAGTCTGACAAAAGCATGTGGGAAAATGGGTTATAGTCTGATGAGACCAAGGTTGAACTTTTTGGCCATAATTCCAAAAAGTATGTTTGGCGTAAAAACAACACCGTGCATCACAAAAGTACACCATTCCCACAGTGAAGCCTGGTGGTGGCAGCAGCATGCTTTGGGGCTGCTTTTCTTCAGCTGGAACTGGGGCTTCAGTCAAGGTGGAGGGAATTATGAACAGTTCCAAATATCAGTCAATTTTGGCACAGAACCTTCAGGCCTCTGCTAAACTGCTGAAGATGAAGAGGAATTTCACCTTTCAGTACAACAACGACCCAAAGCATACCTCCAAATCAACAAAATAATAGCTTCACCAGAAGAAGATCAAAGTTTTGGAACGGCCCAGCCAGAGCCCAGACCTGAATCCAATTGAAAATCTGTGGGGTGACCTGAAGAGGGGTGAGCAGAGGAGATGTCATCACAATCTGACAGATTTGGAGCGCTTCTGCAAGGAAGGGTAGGCAAAGATTCCCAAGGCAAGATGCTGATAGACTCCTACCCCAAAAGACTGAATGCTGTCATTGTGCTTCAACAAAGTATTAGTTTAAGGGCGTGCACACTTATGCAACCACACTATTCTAGTTTTTTATTTTTATTTTTTCACCCTATAAGATTTCAGTTTGTTTTTCAATTGAATTGTACAGCTTGAATGTTATATTAAAGGTGGAAAAAATTCTGAAGTGATTTATCTTGGTCTGATTTTTTTACATCTCAAAAACCTGGCATTTTAACGGGTGTGTAGACTTTTTATATCCACCGTATGTAATTCAAGGGTTTGTGTTGATGATGGAATAAAACATGATTGAGTCAGTTATGCTGAGCTTAGCTCTACCCTTGATTCCAGTTGAATTCCAGCCCTGAGTGAATTCCAGCGAGAACAGGACTCTGATGACTGGACCTTGGCAGCCCACCTTCACGTTGCAGTCATAAACTAACTGAAGTTCTTGGGTACCAAGCAAACATTTTTGCTTGCTAGCATGCATGATCCAAAGCTGAAGGAAAGCACTGTCCACCATAACGGTATTTCACGGTGAAGAGATCTCCTTGAAGTGGAAGTGCCCAGTCCAAGGAGGAGAGACCAGACGGAACCCAGGACAAAAGGGATTGGGTCATCCCAGTATACACACTAGCGGCAGCAGCCAGAGCCTTGGTTCCAGTACAGGACTATCCTGGGTGGCCCCAGGCCATCCATTTTATTTTGGCATAACATGCTTGAAAAAGCAGGAGGAGGAAGAGGAAGGTGCTGTCTGATGGCTTGCCATTATTGTGGAACATGCTAATCTGCAGTTCGTTAGAAGAAGGCAAGATGAGAAATTAGGTGCGTCTGTGTTACGTGTTTTAAAAAGTCATGTCGGTGTACGTAAAGGAAAGTTTTAGGTGGGAAAAAAAATAATGGCAAACTTTTTTCATTTTCTAGCCAGTTCCCTGCTTGAAGATAAAAGCTAGCCCTGAACCTGAGCACTTTGGCAATACATAGAACAGTAGGAGATTTCAGGATGGTATGAAAGAGAAAAGTGTTGCTTTTTTCTTTCATCCCAATTCTTTTGCAAGCCTCAAACAATACTGCAAGATTCTTGTTTCTAGCTGGCTAAAGCCCTGAACAGGAAAAGTTCTTGTACAATGTGTAGTATCACTGCACCATTTTATTGTGGAACTTCTCTTGTATTTTCTGAAATTGCATTGTAGAATATAATCCATATATATTCAAAAGTTTACAGTATTCAGAAATGATAATTGAATGATGATGAAAGAGGGTTATAGTCATGATAGCTAATGCCATCTAATATTTGTTTTAATTGTGAAAAATCAAACAATGTGACAACATATGCATGTTTGACAACAGTTTCTTGGTTTCTTAGCCTGCAGTATTACTGCAGGGAAATCTAATGACAGAGGGAAAACTGTTTAAATATACTTTTATACTTTAATACTTGTCACATTTTAAAAAATAATAATCAGCCATATTATACAATCAGTGAGGTGTATTATGAATACAAACTTGAAAACAAGGAGCAGTATCTCTCAACAATATGCATGTTGTAACTCAACTCTATTATATAACTGAATCATGGATTTCCCGTAGTAGATTTTGAGTTTAGAAACAGGATTCTAAACTTGCTGTTTTCACGTTTTTATTTGTTCTTTGCAAATGCAGGACCATCTTTCAGAATGAACTTATATTTCATGCCCCAGACTTTTCACACACATAAAAAAGTTTAATCTTTTGACCTATGGCGTTGATCTCTGCTATTCTTTTATTTTTAAACTATGTTAATGACATGTAGCTATCTTGGATTAATTTAATCCAGTGTTTACACAAGTGAACAGATTTATTATGCAATCTGTATTTAATGCAGTTAACTTTCTTGCTATGTACTGTGCAATTCTAGAATGCTTCATCTATTGTACATAATTTATTGATTTTTTAAAAAGCTGTCTTATTTAATTATTTAATTGAAATATGGTTCTTTCTCATAAGTTAACAGTAGTTTTAAGTATTTCTAAACACCTGTCCCCAGGGTCTCATAATCAAAGAAAATGAAAGGGTTTGGAAGCTAAATTAGAAAAACTTAAATAAAAATTAAACTCTAAAAATAAAATCTATTTAAAGGGGGAAGCCTTTCATAAATAATCTGTTGAAAAAGTAATAACAGTTTCTAAATGTCTGTCAAAGAACTCAGTTGAGCTAAGTGTGGTGCAAAGCATAGATGTACTTTTGATTTCTCTGGGTCTCTAAGAGATACATTTTTCTATCAGATTTTGGAGTGACAGTATGCAGTTCTTAGGCTCCATAGCTCTAGAGTTTGCTTTCAAAGCACATAATCCTTTATTGTTAAAGGCTACTTCCTGTTATCTTTAGATTTTTCAAAAAATGCCTTTCAGCTTTGAATCCATCACAAATAACAGATTTTGGGATTGGCTTTTGATTACTAGTTTAAGATGGAAATAAAGTATTAGTGCATTTCAGTTATTTGACAGAAACCTATTTCTGCATTTTAATTACCACGTAATTGCTATTTTGAACTTTAAGTATTAATTAAAAATTGAAGTACACCTGGACATAGATTCTGAAAAGAAACTGTAAGATTTTCTGTTAATGCTATTGTGGCTTTAGAATATTTTGCTTAGATGGTTGAGGCAGTTGTGCTGAATATTTTCTCACAGAGACCCATCTTTGCTTTACCTTTGTTATTTTCCACCATCAGTTGCTGGTAAAGAAATACAGGCAGTTCCCAGTTTAAGAACGAGTTCTGTTCCAAAGCTGAGCACTAGCATAGTTGGGTGGTACAGATGTGACTTAACCACTGCTGTGGGGTTTTTTTGTTGTTGTTCTTTTTCTTCTTGCTCTAAATTATTAATGACTGATTTTTATAAGCAATTTTGCATTAGGCGCTAGAGCAGCATTAGGAGATACGTTCCTTTTTTGTCAATCTGTCCATGAACTGCTGCCTTGACCTTGTTTGGTAACTAAGATGGTCCTACATTATTTTCATGTATATCTTGCCATTAGCTATGCTATTTTGTTTGACAATATCATCTTAAAGGGAGGAACTGAGCTAGATGACAGAAGCTTTTATAAAAATTATCACTTATCTGGAATTCAACTTTACTAAAAAAAAATCCAACAGTATTAGCTTTTCAGTTTAGTTATGCATTAGCTACTACAGCGGCAATTAGTTTTATGGGAAATCCACAAATGCGTACTTGCCTGTATTTGTCATACGCATTGTGCATGTGCAGCATTTTTGTGGTTTATTTCAAAGTAATTCCCAGTAGTTTATACCATAAAAAGATAAGATATAAAAACCTAAGTGAAGCATCTGCAGAATACCTCAGTATTGATCTCCTGAAGCCTAGAGAACCCAGCTACTAGTATGTACAGAAAAACTGGCTACCTCTATTCCAAGAAATCCAAAAACCTGTTATTTCAACAAATAGGCAATAGGCAGATGGTGATCATTCAATGTGATTTGCTATGTGGAATGATAAAACAATTATCTGTGAAGAGATGCGATTGAGCGTCTACCTATTGGGATGCAAATGTGATATATGGGCAAAACCTTAAGCAGAAAGTACTTGAAGTAGTTTTAAAATCCAGGATTTTTTTTTACAGTTTATGCAATGTACTTGGTTTCTTAAAAATAATGAAGGTTATTTTTCTTCTTCTTTCTCTTCTATCCCCTGAGTTCTGTAGGGAGCATGTATTCTCTAATTTCATTTTGGTTTATAAATGCTATTCTGAGCCCCAAGTAGAGGTTTAAGTCAACTTTCCATTCAACCCATCTAGAAGGAACCAAGATGGGAAAAACTGGCATCAATTTTGAAAATAATAATAGAAAATTAAAGGGTTGGGTAGGTTTGTTTCAAAAGAACATAAAAGAACAAAATGATTTAAATTAAGACATTTAACTCAGTGAAAACTGTTTTTAAAATATATATTCATAATTTTTAAAATAGGTTTGCATATTGATTGATTGATATGGCCATTAAAACATGTTGAAATAAAATTAGGCTTCATTCTACATATTGGATACATTTTAAAACTATTTTTCTTTGCAAATGTATGCCTTTCTACACTGAGTTTAATAGTTCTCATTCTCATGTAAATGTGTATGAGATTACAGCTGAAACATTAAGTGTATTAACACATTTTTGTATTATTCTGGAAAATTTGCCTTGATGCTATTTCTTGTCCATGATTGTGATAATGGTGGTAGTATGGCAACCAAAAGTTACACACAAAAATGAAGGAGCAGTTTTTTTTCCCCACCTGTCCTTAACATTTTTTGCTTACTTAAGAATGCCCAGTTCTCACCAAGATGGATATACACGTGGATTCATCTTACAAATGAACAGTTCTTAAAAAACTGTTTTTAAAAGGAGGTTAATTTTGCTATATATAAGGATAAGCACTTGGATGATGAATTCATCCTTAATTATTTTTTTTGTCTGTCTTTTTCAGTATCTCAATAAGTTTTACGTGGTATCTTATGGTGTAAAAGCAACCCAAAGTAGCTTTCAAAAAATGTCTAAAAACACAAAATTACAGCATCTTGAGCCATTAATAAAAAAAACACTAATAAAAAAATTTAACAATATTGTTCCCAAAGTAAAACTGATATATAATTATTATCTTAAAAATAGCTAAAACATCTCTTGTGAGAAAGCTGCAGAGAACATATATTTCAGGTGCACCTAATAGCATACAGATTTATTGAACCCTAGTAGGAATCCATTCCATAGCCATTGAAGCTCTGTTGAAAAACAAGTCTGATTATTTTTATCATGGAGATGAGAAAAGCTTCAGTCGCTAAAATATATATATATAAAAAAATAAAGACAGCTAAGTATTTCTTAGTGGCTAAAAAATTAAAAAATGGAGACAGGTGTTCCTACCTCAGTTTCCCCCAAATACTCCCAATTTGTTGAGCAATAGTGCAATATCCATAAATTATTCAGTTATAACAAGCGTTTACAGTTTTGTCCATGAAATAAAATAACAGATGACAGAGTTGTAAATAAACAGAAGCATTCTATCACTCCTGATTTTATTTAAATTAAAAATGTCAACTACATCGACTATTCTTTGGTTATTTGGATATGTATTATGTCTCAAATTCATCTTCAGATGTTTTTTCTTGGAAAATATGAATGCACATATTTGCATGTGATGACAATAATAGAAAAATGGCTATAAATTATTCTGCACATTAGCTATCTTTACCACATCACTACAACCAAAACAGTGAAGTTTTTAGTGGCACTCTATAAACATTTCCTGATTTTCTGTACTATAATAGTTGCCATATGAAGCCATTTAAAGCTATATAAAGCCATATAACTTTCCACTCGAAACAGATCACACGATGATGGTAGCACATAAATGAATATTTCATAGTTCACATTCATTAAATAACATTTTTGTTGCTAATTATCAGTTTTAAAAATATTTGGCTTATTAAATTAACTACTTGGGAAGCAGGAATAAAATGGTATAAATAATTCTAATTTTAGAGCAGCTGCTTTCCTGCAATGTAATGGAAGGCTAACTACTTCTGGCTTTGTATAAGAAAGGAAAAATTGGCTGAAAAGCTTTAATAAAGTAAATTATACCATTTTATATTGATCTATCAAATAAGTCTGAAGTAGTAGTAATTATGAATCATTCTTGGAATCATCAGAAAATGTATAATACCTTCATGATATCACTCATTCTATTTTAAGTATCTGATGCAATTTATTATTTCATTAGCTTCTAGTTTCCCATTTAGAGGCCACGGTAAGCTAATAACGTGAGCTGTATACTGTCTTATTTTCCCTTATTTATTTATTTATTTATTTATTTAGTGGGAAGTCTGATCATAATCGTTCATTTAGCATATACGTTAGTGTAGATATAGGAACTTCAGCAAAGGATCGTTACCTTGTGCTGGAGCTTGAGCACCTCGATGATGCCATGAGCTAAACCGTGAAGGGCCACCCAAGACGGGAAGGTCATGACAGAGAGGTCAGACTAAATGCGATCCCTGGGGAAGGTAATGGCAACCCACCCCAGTATTCTTGCCGTGAAAACTAAATGGATCAGTACAACCAGAGATATGTCAGTATACCATCGGAAGATGAGACCCCTAGGTCGGAAGATGGTCAAAATGCTACTGGGGAGGAACAGAGGATGAGTTCAACTAGCCCCAGACGTGATGACGCAGCTAGCTCAAAGCCGAAAGGACGGCTAGCGGCCGACGGTGCTGGTGGTGAGCGGCGAATCTGATGATGTTATTGATGAGATGTCAAGATTAAAGATAGACATTTTGGGTGTCAGTGAACTGAAATGGACTGGAATGGGCCACTTCACATCAAATGACCACCAGATCTACTACTGTGAACAAGAGGACCACAGAAGAAATGGAGTAGCCTTCATAATTAATAGTAAAGTGGCTAAAGGAGTGCTTGGATACAATCCAAAAAACAATAGAATGATCTCAATTCGAATTAAGGGCAAGCCATCTAACATCACAGTGATCCAAATATACGCCCCAACCACAGATGCTGAAGAAGCTGAGGTAGAGCAGTTCTATGAGGATCTGCAGCACCTACTGGACAACATGCCTAAAAGAGATGTTATTTTCATCATGGGAGACTGGAATGCTAAGGTGGGCAGTCAAATGACACCTGGAATTACAGGTAAGCATGGTCTGGGAGAACAAAACGAAGCAGGATATAGGCTGATAGAATTTTGCCAAGACAACTCACTCTGCATCACATATACTCTCTTCCAACAACCTAAGAGACGGCTTTATACGTGGACTTCACCAGATGGACAACACCGAAATCAGATTGACTACATCCTTTGCAGCCAAAGGTGGCGGACATCTATACAGTCGGTAAAAACAAGACCTGGAGCTGGCTGTAGTTCAGATCACGAACTTCTTCTTGCACAATTTAGGATCAGACTAAAGAGATTAGGGAAGACCCACAGATCAGCTAGATATGAGCTCACTAATATTCCTAAGGAATATGCAGTGGAGGTGAAGAATCAATTTAAGGGACTGGACTTAGTAGATAGGGTCCCGGAAGAACTATGGAGCCATCTAAGTTCACAACATTGTCCAGGAGGCGGCAACAAAATACATCCCAAAGAAAGAGAAAACCAAGAAGGCAAAATGGCTGTCTGCTGAGACACTAGAAGTAGCCCAAGAAAGAAGGAAAGCAAAAGGCAACAGTGATAGGGGGAGATATGCCCAATTAAATGCAAAATTCCAGAGGTTAGCCAGAAGAGATAAGGAATTATTTTTAAACAAGCAATGCGCGGAAGTGGAAGAAGACAATAGAATAGGAAGGACAAGAGACCTCTTCCAGAAAATTAGAACCATCGGAGGTAAATTCCAGGCAAAAATGGGTATGATCAAAAACAAAGATGGCAAGGACCTAACAGAAGAAGAAGAGATCAAGAAAAGGTGGCAAGAATATACAGAAGACCTGTATAGGAAGGATAACAATATTGGGGATAGCTTTGATGATGTGGTCAGTGAGCTAGAGCCAGACATCCTGAAGAGTGAAGTTGAATGGGCCTTAAGAAGCATTGCTAATAACAAGGCAGCAGGAGACGACGGCATCCCAGCTGAACTGTTCAAAATCTTGCAAGATGATGCTGTCAAGGTAATGCATGCTATATGCCAGCAAATTTGGAAAACACAAGAATGGCCATCAGACTGGAAAAAATCAACTTATATCCCCATACCAAAAAAGGGAAACACTAAAGAATGTTCAAACTATCGAACAGTGGCACTCATCTCACATGCCAGTAAGGTAATGCTCAAGATCCTGCAAGGTAGACTTCAGCAATTCATGGAGCGAGAATTGCCAGATGTACAAGCTGGGTTTAGAAAAGGCAGAGGAACTAGAGACCAAATTGCCAATATCCGCTGGATAATGGAAAAAGCCAGGGAGTTTCAGAAAAACATCTATTTCTGTTTTACTGACTATTCTAAAGCCTTTGACTGTGTGGACCATAACAAATTCTGGCAAGTTCTTGGTGGTATGAGGATACCAAGTCATCTTGTCTGCCTCCTGAAGAATCTGTATAATGACCAAGTAGCAACAGTAGGAACAGACCACGGAACAATGGACTGGTTTAAGATTGGGAAAGGAGTACGGCAGGGCTGTATACTCTCACCCTCCCTATTCAACTTGTACGCAGAACACATCATGCAACAAGCTGGCCTTGAGGAATCCAAGGCTGGAGTTAAAATCGCTGGAAGAAACATTAACAATCTGAGATATGCAGATGATACCACTTTGATGGCTGAAAGCAAAGAGGAACTGAGGAGCCTTATGATGAAGGTGAAAGAAGAAAGTGCAAACGCTGGCTTGTAGCTAAACCTCAAAAAAACCAAGATTATGGCAACCAGCTTGATTGATAACTGGCAAATAGAGGGAGAAAATGTAGAAGCAGTGAAAGACTTTGTATTTCTAGGTGTGAAGATTACTGCAGATGCTGACTGCAGTCAGGAAATCAGAAGACGCTTAATCCTTGGGAGAAGAGCAATGACAAATCTCGATAAAATAATTAAGACCAGAGACATCACACTGACAGCAAAGGTCCACATAGTTAAAACAATGGTGTTCCCCATAGTAACATATGGCTGCGAGAGCTGGACCATAGGGACGGCTGAGCGAAGGAAAATAGATGCTTTGGAACTGTGGTGTTGGAGGAAAATTCTGAGAGTGCCTTGGACTGCAAGAAGATCCAACCAGTCCATCCTCCAGGAAATCAAGCCAGACTGCTCACTTGAGGGAATGATATTAAAGGCAAAACTGAAATACTTTGGCCACATAATGAGAAGACAGGACACCCTGGAGAAGATGCTGATGCTAGGGAGAGTGGAAGGCAAAAGGAAGAGGGGCCGACCAAGGGCAAGATGGATAGATGATATTCTAGAGGTGACGGACTCATCCCTGGGGGAGCTGGGGGTGTTGACGACCGACAGGAAGCTCTGGCGTGGGCTGGTCCATGAAGTCACGAAGAGTCGGAAGCGACTAAACGAATAAACAACAACAGATTTAGGAATTGGGAGCCAATCTGGTGCAGTAGATAAAAGCACCAGGCTAGAAACCAGGAGATTGTGAATTCCAGGCCATCTTTAGACATAAAGCTAGCTAGATGACTTTGCGCCAGTCATTCTCTCTCAGCCCTAGGAAAAAGGCAAGGGCAAACCACTTCCAAAAATGTTGCCAAGAAAACTACATGGACTTATCCTGGCAGAGTGCCCAGGAGTCAAGACTGACTCAAAGGTGTACAGCATGGACACACACACACAGATTTATGAGTGACAAAAGGAATCATTATTTTGTGGATTGCTTTCAAGTTTCTGAAGAAGTTCTAGTCATTAGGGTGTTTCCTCTCTGCAGCCTTCAGAAAAGTAGCCCTCTTGTTGAAGAAGAATATTGTATTTTGAATTCTAATTCATTTGTGCAATGTCCAGCATGTTTTATAGTATCATGGTGATTGGTGATGCTTACTAAGATTAATAAATGCTCAGCTTTATGATTAGCTAAATGAAATGTACGTTGCTGTATTTTGATAATGTTCATAAAAATATACATTCTAGAATACACTTGAAATGAACACTGTAAATGTAATTTAAATTTGCAGTATGAAATAGTTTTGAAATTGAAAATCAAGGTATTCTGAAACAGGAGATTGTAGATTTTTAAAATCATATTTATATTCTGAGAATACAATTATATATTTAATAAATTGTTTTATACTGTTGAGATGTTCCTTATCAAATATAACTTCTGGTAAATTACACGTGTAAAAAATTCTTGTCCACTTTGATCAATCTTGTGTGCTGTGTTGGCTTTACAAGTCAGAGTCCATGCATCTACAGTTTGTATTAGTTTTTCAGATCAGTATTGGACTGGGAAAAGATTGTTCCAACCAAATAGATTTGGTTTCCCCAATCAAATGATGACGATGTCCAATAATTTATGAAATTCAACTGTTTGATGGTCATGTAGTCCTTCCTGAAAAATCTTGCTCTCTTCTCAGATACTAGTGGCCCATAACCCATTTCAGACAAGATATTTGAAAATGTGGTGCCAGTAGCTGCTTGTCTAGACCCATTTCCATTTAGATGGAGATCTGTTTTTCAACCTGAAATAATATTGCCAACCCTTTATCCAGGCCTTTGTTGTGACTTTTCTTGGGAGAAGAATAATGGGAATGCAGCCTGCTACTTTTGCTTGACCTCCCAGCTGTTTTTGATATCATTGACCATAGTATCGTACCACAGAAGATTACCTCTGAGAGTTAAAGGTTAGGGCACTTTTCTAGAGTACTTCCATTTCTATTTCCAGGGTCAATTGGTAATGGATAGTATTGAGTAAAATTTTAAAAAGAATTTACTATCTTGTCCTCAGTGCCATTTAATGTCTGCAGGTAGGTGCAGTTACCGGGAGATGCAGAGTGTCATGTAATTTGTATTATGAGAGTCTGAGGTTCAACAGAATGATGTCTGAGTGCTGTGATGGATTGAGTGAGGCCAAAAAACTGATAGCGTGAGGTCCAATGAGTGGATGTTTTCACAGTCCAGGGAATAGGAATTTTACTTACCATAGATAGGATAACACTTGTCCTTCTACATATTTGATCATTATGTATTTTTGCCACTGTACTTAAAACAGATGTCAGACCCTCAGCATGCAAATATCTGAATCCCTCCTAAAAACTGGCATTAAATTGAGTATTTTCCAGTCCTCTGGTATAGAAGTGACATACACAAACCCAAATGTAAATATAAATAAATATAAATAGTGTAATGCCACATATTTTTTGTTAAAAGATCAACAAATTGACATTTGAATTCAGCATGATTTCAGTTTCCTAATTTGTTAGTAGAGATGAGAATGTAATCTCGTGTTACCACCCAGGATCTTCTCACACAAACATTGGGACTAGTCTGAGCGCATTCACAGATAATCATGATAAAGTGTTATCTACATTTATTGTGAAGTGCTATTTAACAGTTTTAAGTGGAGAAGTTAAACACTAAATCTAGAATGTCTGTCTTTACAGCAGGTTTTCTATCAATGATTTATGGTTTCTTTTCCATATATTCTTTGCTACCTCTGAGCAACTTAGGGTGGGAAAATTATTGTTTTTTTCACTTTTTATTTAAAAAATTGCATGGTTATTTAGAACCTTACAGTTAAACCGAGTCATTTACGCTATTAAGTCCAATGTGTTGCTCAGTGCACAAATCCAAATTAAAGCATTTCTGAAAGATGACTGTCTAGCCCCCATTTAAACAGATCCAATGAAGAGAAGCCCACCTTTTCTTTAGGTAGGTAGTCCTATTGCCAAATTCTTTTATGTTGGAAAGGTTTTCTTTTTCCTAGCATTCAGCTGGAATCTGTCTTCATGATAGCTAAATCCATTATTTCATGTTTTACAACATAGAATAATGAAAAACAGCTCTTTAACAGCTCTGCATGATATCCTTTCAATTACTTGAAGGGTGTTATTTCATTCTCCCTTAGTTTTTCTCCTCTGAATGCTAAACATATCCAGCTCCTTCAGTCTCTCTTCATATATTTAGTTTCTTGTCCCCTGATCATCCTCACTTTCCTTGTCTGAATCCACTTAAACTATAGTGCTTCATAATTGTCTTACCAAAGCAGAATAAAATGGAAAGGTTATTTGCCGCGATTTGAAAATTATATCTCTGTTGATGCTGCCTAAATTGTACTTGCCTGTTTTTAAGCCTCTTCATAATGCTGGCTCATATTCAGTTTGCAATTAGTTACTATTCTAGGAACTCCCTTTTTTACCCCCAAAACAATGCTCCTATGAGATATGCTTGTCTGAGTGAGAATGACTGGCTGGAAGTCCTCCAATGAGCTTCCATTTCCGTGGCTGAGGATGAACTTGAGTCTTGTCTCCCAGGTTCTAATCCAACATTTTAACTGCCACATCACACTGGCTCTCTTATGGCATCCCAGTTAATACCTCATTCCAGTTTGATAAGGAACTATTGATGATCAGTCTTTTGCCATTTTCAAACTAGCTATGTATTCACTTATTTGTCATGCTATCCAGCCCTCAATTAGCTTACTAATCAAAATGTCATATGATACTTCATCAGTGCTTTGATGAAATTAAAATATATTGTTTCCATAGCATTCCCCAATTTACTAAGGAAGTTACCTGATCAGAAATGTTAATCTGGCAACACTTGCTCTTTACAAATTTATGGTGATTTCTAGTACTTACTGCATTATTTATAAGAGTGTTTCTTAAAGTGTGGTCCTAGGATCCCTGAAGGTCCCCCAAGACCAGCCCAGGGGTCCACAAAATCAAAACTATTTGCCAGCCTATGTTGAAAAATAACACAATATTAAAATCCCATCAATCGATCATGAGAAGCAGTGGTGGCAGCAAATGCATCAATTTTAATTTCTAATATGGTAAATATTGATAAATATAACCCATACAAACAAAAGCTCTTTTGGAGTCCTTCATAATCTTTAAAAGTGGGCAGGGGTCCTGAGAGAAAAAAGTCTAAGAAACACTGGTTTATAAGGTGAATCGCTGTAGGATTTGCTCTAGAATTTTCTCAGATGTTGATATCAGATATATTAATGTTTAGTTTCCCAGAATGAAGGACAATATTTACCCTCCTCAGATCATCTGCCACTTCACCTTTTCTCCAGACTTTTTAAAATATAATTGATAATGGTTCAGCTAGACCATCATTTCGTTCCTTTAGTACCCTAGGATGGAATTTTATGGCCCTGGAGATTTAAACTCATTCAAAATAAACATATTTCTTACGAATTTTAAGTTTGGCTCTTGCCCTTTCACAACTGACTGATATAGAACTATAAAATGTAAGTACTCCCAGCTTCACAACCAATGAATGAATAGTACAGCGGCTCAGTGCAAAACAGTACAAGATTTCTATATTTTTAATAGTTCTATAAGGAAATTATCATATAAGCACTAACTGAAATTTCCAAATAAGTACGGAAAATGCAGGAGCTCTGTCCCCTTTTGCATCTGACTTGCAACTTTTCACAGGTACCTTAATTGTATTTTCAAGTGTTCGTCATCCTTTATACATCTTACTTGGAAACAAGCAACACTGAACTATATTATAATTTGCTGTTCTATCTTTTCACAGGCCCATCAGCTGCTTGATATTTCAGGATGCCACTGGTAAAGAGAAACATAGACCCCAGATATCTTTGCCATACAGCTCTGCCACGAGGCATCAAGAATGAACTGGAATGTGTTACCAATATTTCCTTGGCAAACATAATAAGACAGCTGAGCAGTCTAAGTAAGTATCTAATTTATTAAGAAATAATGAATTTTAAGGGTACATTTCATATGGCCAAATCTGAGTGGCTGTACCCCAGATCCTATTTCATCATGTCCATCTCTTTATTTTTTTTAAAGATGATTTGTTGTCCCATCCCTTGTGTATTTTAAAAAATGTTCTATGTGTAGCTTTATTGTTGAATATGATTGTCATAATAGAATTCACATTTCAGAGGCTTTACAAAATTTATATAAAAAGTATTGAGTGTATATAAAGTATTACATTTGAATTGCACTTTTCTTTCTTTTCTTCCTTCACATCTTTTTTCTCTTTGCACATTTTACTCTTTTTTTCTATTCTTTCTTTTAGTTTGTATTAGTTTTTACTATTATAATTATAATCTTTAATAAAATTACTATTTTAAAAAAGCATTGCACTGAAATGCATAGTTATATTCCACTAACATGACAATGAAGTCTGACTTGATACTGTTGATTAATAGAATTCTGCAATAATAAAACTCCTACTAACTGATATGCATGTGAAAAGTTCTACATGTTGGTGAGGTCTGGGGTGGGTGACAGCTCAAAGAGGATCGCAGAGGCGATTTTAGTATCTTATCATCAAGTGTGAAGTCTCACATCAGGGGTTTTGCTTGCGTTCAACAAGCGCTCTAGCTTTCTCTGTTGTATATTACCAAGGCATACCATTGATCTCTGTATAATTGCATCCTGACTGAGACTATCTAATTCAACATTGCCATCTTGTTGTTTGAGTATAAACAGATGCATCTCTTTACCCCGGCCCCCCCAGTCAATAAGCTTGATACTCATCCATGCATGTGGTATGCAGAGACCATGAAGAACAGGTTGCTTACCTGTAACTTTGGTTCTTGAAGGGATCACATGTACATTCAGATGAATCAACTGCTTTTTCCCCCAGCCTTTCAGTGGTTATGCCTGCTATCTAGGCTGTGCCAGCAGTCTAATAGGAACCTGAGATGAAAGGCAGAAACTGCACCCAGAAGCACAGAGCAGAATGTTTCCTGCCTAAAAGCCTGCTCCACCTATACAGAAGGTCCTGGAAGAGGTTGTGTGCAGGCGCATCATCTGTTTCTGTGAATGCAGAAATAACCTCTCAAAGAACCACAGTAAATAACCTCCTACAGCCATTAACTTAGAGTCAGAGGAAATAGAAGATAATTTAGCTTTAGGTTTATGTGTGATTTCATTAGTATAGCCAGGGCTGAGTGATCCCAGGGGTAGACATGACATGTAGTCCAGGTGGATCCCCAGCCACACTGCCAGATAGGCAGTGTTAGCAACAAGGAAGAGGCTGCATAGCCAGCCATTAAAAGAAAGCAGTATATTGGCTAGCAAGTTAAGAGGATAGGAAGGTGTCTTTAATATGGCTCTTTTCTACCACACTGATAAAAATCACATGGTGACCTGGGGAGACATGTCTAATGAGAACACTGAAGAGATGAGAAGGAAGGTTTTAGAATCTTTCAGAGGTTCTGTGCCCCAAAGACAGTGTCTAATAGGGCCATTTGGCTGCTAACATAAGGAAAAATACCTTTTGCTTAAAAGTGATGTCTGGCTGCAGCCTTCACTAGTTGACTAGTGCATCTTGAATGACGGTGATAGCTGGGGAGGCAGCATTGGTAGTATTAGTCAGCAGAGGAGAGGAGGTGACAGAATGTGAGGGAAGGAGGAAAACACAGAAAGAGTCTTAGTAGATCATATCAGCAGCTCATCTGGTCCAGTAGTGGCCAGCCGGATCCATTCATGAACTTCATAAATGTATATAAATCCCTTTGGTTGGATACTGCAATGTGCTGTACATAGGGCTGCCTGTAAAAATCCCATTCAGAAACTACAGTTAGTTCAAAATACAGCAGTCCATCGGTTAACTGGGGCTAGATACCGTGAACATATTATATCTGTGTTTCAGGCCCTGAATTGATTTCCTGGGTGCAATTTAAAGTGCTGATTTTAACCTATAAAGTCCTATGTGGCTTGACACCAAGATACCTTCAGGACCACCCTTTTAACCACAATCAACCATCCAATGCAAATTGGGGGAAATTGCTGACAGTCCCTCCCTCACTGTCACAAAGTAAGGGGAGCTGAGACTAGGAGGAGTTGCTTCTCTATTGAAGCCCGTGTCTTGTGGAATAGCCCTCTAGAGAAAGTCTGTCTTTCCTTGCCACTGCTGGCTTTTCTAACATATGATAACTGCTGTCTTCCGTTACAACTAATATATCAGGTGTTTCGCACACCTAAGTAATAGATTGAGTCTGAACTTCCTATGCTTTCTTAGCGCTTTTTAGTTACTTTTTAAGGATAAATACAGTTAACTGTATAGTTAATGCAAGTTTAATACGGATCTCTGATCTTTGGAAGTGATTTTGTCAGGTAAATACATCAAGTCACTACAATTTTAACAGTCTGATCTGACTAGAAATTTTAGGTATACAGGAACTCTCAAGAAGCGTTAAGTAACATATTTGATACCAAGTTACAAGCATTCAAACAGTTCAATGAATGAGTGAGTGAGTGAATAAATATCCCATCTGCATTGGTGCCGATACTGAATATCAGTTATTCAAGCTGAGGACAAGGAGAAGTTGTTTGGATAAGCTGACCTGCCACCTCTTTCTTTGCTTGTTGCCTTGTGGGCTTTATTACATCAAATAAAAAAGGGCTTAATTGGCTGGATCCAGGCAATGATAAATACTTTCCTTGCCCATCATGTATGTGTTTCCTAATTGCCTTAAAAACAACAGAGATTCTGAAGAAACCTACATTGACTAAAGATTATGATTATAATTATCAGCCAGTTGCTAAGAATCTCATCCTGGGAAGTTGCTCAAGCATGTATAATTGCCATTTTGAATTAATATTTAATGAGATTAATTTTCTAGACTTATTT
The DNA here is from genome assembly GCF_035149785.1 of Candoia aspera. NCBI lineage: Eukaryota > Metazoa > Chordata > Lepidosauria > Squamata > Candoiidae > Candoia > Candoia aspera. The sequence continues at coordinate 104,535,009 of NC_086153.1, forward strand.
CAGTCTCCTTCAGGCCTAGTTTTGGAATTCAACCTACGTCGGTTTTCTGATGGGTGGCATGTTCTAGGAGAATGCAGAGAGTATGGACCTATTAGTTACGTACTGTATATATACAGTACACCCATAACACTATTCTGCTTTGGGAAAGAGTAAGAACAATAAGCCAGTAACACTAGGCTGACCATATCTCCTTGAGACAAAAATGGGACATTGGGATGGCAAAACGGGACGGGGTTAAACTTATGTAATATTCCGTATTCATGAAAAAGTAAGATGATAAAAAGGGTTTTAAAGAGTTTTTAAGATCCATTTGCTGGTCCTTAAACAGATTACTGTTTATATAAAAAGATTTTTGTTTTCGTTAAAATGAAAAAGTTTTATTACATGAACATATTGAGCCAACAATTATTCTTCAGTGACAACTCATACAAAAATTTAGCTAGAGGTAGAGGGGGACTGTATTTTATCGCTTTCACTATCGCCATCATGTCTCATAAACGAACTGATGTTTTTAATTGAAGCCAGAGTCTTTTCAGCATTCTTATATTTCTGGCCACATAGATGTTGGTTGATGTCACCTCTACCTCCATGAGCAATGGAAAAATGGATATTACAATGTTGGCATACCACTTTTGTTCCATCACTGCACAGTTTGTCCAGTTTAATAAATTTGAATTCCTTCTGGAGATTGTCATTAAAACTGCAGGTTCGCCTCTTTGTCTCTGGCATTGCAAGGGTAGACTTCAAGCTATAAAAAAATATGAGTCCAGTTCACACGAGGTGCAAGGCAAGGCTTGAGTCCAGTCCACACTAGGTACAAGGCAGGCAGTAGGACCGGCACGGAAGCCGGCAGGTTCAGGCACGGAGCTCCATCCCCGTAGCCCTTGGAGGCAGCGGCAGAGATTGGAGGCGGCGCAGGAAGGCAGGCTGGGGCGGCAGGGCAGGACTGGAAGCAGTGGTGGGCAGTGAAGGTGCAGGAAGGCAGGCTTGTCTGGTGGTCCGGCTGTGCGAGGCTCGGAAGGTCTTCCCGGTTCTGGATTCGACTGGAGTCAAGAGGCGAAGTCTGGAAGTTGAGCCTGAAGAACGGTTGTCCCCAACAACCCATTCCTCTTTTTTCCGTCCTTTGATTCTTTTTTCTTCGCTTGCTTTCTTTTTGGCGCTCTTCCCAACTGTCAAGCTGAGCTTTGTTGCAACTGTTCTGCCGTTGCTGCAGAGCTCAGCACTTTTCCCGCCGTTGCTGCAGAGCTCAGACGGCATTCTAACAATAACGGCTCCACCGTTTTTTAAAAAACGGGACAAAATTGACATTTATATTAAAACGACGGGACAGTCGGGAAATGTTAAAAAAAATGGGACTGTCCTGTTCAAAACGGTACATATGGTCAGCCTAAATAACACTAAAAATGTGGGATAAGAAAAAGAAAAGTAAATATAGCTAACCAGTTTACACCAGCACCATTGACTATTCTTCTTCATACCTTTCTGTCTTTGCAAACCATCCTTGTTTCCATCATGTCCACATGCCATTTTATATACAGGTAGTCGTTTAGCAACCACAATGGGGACTGGCAACCCAGTTGTTAAGCAAAGCAGTCACTAAGTGAAACTAACTGTTCTTACAATCTTACTTCAGCTTTCCTTTGCTTTCCTGTGAAGGTTGTAAATGCGAAGATTGGCCACAAAGTTCCTTATTCATCACCGTTGTAACTGTGAATGGTCGCTATATGAGGCAGTTGCTAAATGGGGACTACCTATATCACCTTTTGTTCTTTAAACTTCTCACCTTTCTTTTTGGCGATCTCAGCAATTCCACCCAACCATAACTTTCTCAGTCTTCCTTTTGTTCTTGATCCTTTTAATCTTGCTCTCTCTAATCTTTAATCTTCCTTCATTTTCTTTTGCAGTTGATCCTCATTCATTCTCTCTATGTGAACAAGCCAGTTCAACATAGTTCTTTCATACTGGTTATTCATTTTTGTATTCAATCTATGTTCAACGTCTATTCATTCTTGATTCATTGTCTTTTTGTTCTGCCATACACACTTATGAAACACCCATTTTCACTGCATTCAAGTTTTTGTTGCTTTTGAAGTGTCCAATTCTTTTTCCCTTATAGCAAAGTGGGGAAAAGCACATTATTATGCACAGTGGTTTTAGCTTCTTTTGACAAACATTATTTGCAACAGACTTAACTACCTTTCTAGAAGCATCTTATTAATTCTTGTGGACATATGAATTGCTTTTTAATACAGGACTCCTAGAAATAACACCAGCTTTTGTATTGATATTTTGATATTAGGGATGTTCTTAATTGGTTTTGATCTGATGTGATTAATGCTTTCAAGAGCAAGCACAATGCATGCTCTTGAAAGTGATTCAGAAACTCTAGCCATTTTTAATAGAAGATTATTGCTAGATAAAATCAATTGAATTATATGAAAAACTGCATCAGATGGTTTCCTTCTGGGCTAAATTCAGAATGTTGGTTATGATTTGTAGACCTCTTCAGAAGTAAAGCATTGTCCCTCTATAACATCTTTATTAGATACCTTTCTAAAGCTCTCCTAGTGTCGAAGATATAATTGAAGTTTACTGAACAAAGGGCTTTCAAAACAGTGACATTTTGACTGTGGAATATTGAAAGCATGCTTTCCTGGTACTTGCTTTAATGTCATTTTAGTATCAAGTGATTTCTTTTTAATATATTCTCCATCCTTTTAGTTAAGCTATATTTATCTCTGTTGATTATCTTACATAGCTCTTTTTTAGATTTTTTTTGGTTTTTCCTGCCTTACTGTGCTTTATGGGTTGTGTTTTAAGTAATACTGGGAATTATTTGAGAATTCGGTAGAAATCCATTAAATAAATATGCAGAAGTGTGTATGCGTGTGACCTGTTATTTCCAAAGGCTTGCCAACCAGGACTGAAAGGGGCAAGGGAGGGTTCTGGCAAATGTTTTTAATTTTTCTCCCATTCATATTAATATGAAAGAATTTTCTTACGCTAAGATTGTTGTGGGTGAGGCATCTCGGATCAGAGTCCTGTACCAGAAGCCTTTGGAAACAGCAGCTACAAGACCACTCCGACATGGTCCCATTATGCTTTTTCCAGGGTAATCCTGTACCTGCAAAGTATTACATGGGCATAGTGATAAATTTTGTGGCATATAGGAAACCCCACAGACAGAGATCTTTTCTTCTTCACTGTAGTCTCCTTCAGGTAGGACTGTGGTCTATGAAGAAATAAACAGTAAATGTATACACAGTTTTCATTAGATGAAAAGTATGTGATCTGTGACCTACCAAATATTCCTAAACTTCCATGTCCCTCAGTGGATTGGAAGTGACTGGCTGGGCTTGCTAGAGTTGCAGTTCAACATCTGGATGTCTGTACAAGTTGTCATCCCTATTTTATGCTTTTATTATAAATATACTTCATACAGATGGCTGCATTGTGTAGGTGGTTGTTGTTCTCCCACAATCTTGGTTTTTATTTAGGTTTAATTGTTTTTAATGGTTGTTATACTGTTTTTAACTGTTGTTGGTTATACACTACCTAGAGTCACATTTATGAGATGGACAGCTATATAGAAGTGATTGAAAGATAGATGGATAAATAAATAAATTTTAAGTACTGTATGTAGATTTTTTTGGACTATTAAGCTTGCCTTGAAGGCATCTGTCTCATTTTCAGCTTTTACCTCTCTGGTGGCAGCATATAAGGTAAAGGTAAAGGTTTCCCTTGACGTAAAGTCCAGTCGTGTCCGACTCTAGGGGGCGGTGCTCATCTCCGTTTCTAAGCCTTGGAGCCGGCGTTGTCATAGACACTTCCAGGTCATGTGGCCAGCATGACGACACGGAACGCCGTTACCTTCCCGCCGAAGCGGTACCTATTGATCTACTCACATTTGCATGTTTTTGAACTGCTAGGTGAGCAGGAGCTGGGATTAACAACGGGAGCTCACCCCGCCGCGCGGTTTCGAACCGCCGACCTTCCGATCGGCAGCTCAGCGGTTTAACCCGCAGCGCCACCGCGTCCCTCGGTGGCAGCATATAGGATATTATTTTTCTATATTCTCATTTGGAATTTATTACTACTGTGTAAGTCCTAATCCTACCAATGTCATTTTAAAAGTACCTAGGACAATGCTTTAAGATGTAAGTTATTTAAAATTGACCATATCATTTGTGGCTTGATGTACTATAGCAGCCATTCCCCACATTAGAGAAAACTGGGTACTTTTTTCTTTCCTTAAAAGTCCAGTAAAAAGTTTCTATTCTAGCATATGTGTCTCTCTCCCTCCCCCTCCCTCCCCCCTGATCTTCAAGATAATCTGATCCTGAGCCATGATTTTGTTCATCAAGTCAGTGGTAAAATAATTTGTAAATGAATGAGAAGAGGTGAAGAAATAAAATACGATCCCATGGTCGCCCTTAAACCATGTTAGGGCCCTGTGAATATTACGTCTGCTATTAGCTTGGGTCAGCCTTCCATCCTTCTGAGGTCAGTAAAATGAGTATCCAGCTTGCTGGGGAAGGTGACAACTGGGGAAGGCAATGGCAAACCACCCTGCTATAGTCTGCCAAGAAAACGTTGCGAAAACGGCATCCCTCCAAAGAGTCAGACATGACTCGGTGCTTGCACAGGGGACCTTTCACCTTTCACATTAACTTGGGTAAGCTTTCTATTTCATTTGCTTTTCCTTTTGATTTCCAGTTTTGTGCCAGGGAATCTAGTAGAGTTTAGACAGAAAATGCATTTTATTCTGAGCCCAGAACATCTGAAATTGACATTCTGAGTTTAGAACATTTTATACATGCATAGCACCTGTACTTTAGAAAAACTATGCTTACAGTGATGCTGGACTCTGCAGGTAAAACCTTACAGCCTGGCAACATTCTGGAAAATACTGCTGGGTTGACTTACTTTCAGTGAAGAGACCTACACTATTTTGACTGTACAGGTAGGATTTTTTGTTGTTGTTAAGATCAATGGACATGGTCTTACGTGAAGCTTGAATAGAACATTCTTCGCTCTTGCTGTGGAATTAACATTTTTGAAAATTTTCTGCCAATTTGTGTAGGTTTCTAACTGTCACTAAGTGTGATTCTAAGCAGCATTTGTAAATTCAAGTCTTTCTGTGCAGAGACAAAAGCAGGGACCAGCATGTGTGAAAGAAATATATCTCTACATGGATTATTCATTGAGTTTCTAACATTATCATCTTGAGTATCGTGACTACGTTAGTGTTTGAAGTTTCAGGTATACAGAGAAGATATCAAATTGCAGATTCAATTGTCGTTAAGAGGATTGTCCCATACATGGCACGGTATCTATAGTTCTCTCCTGGTTGAGAATTTTATTAGTACCTGTTAGTTATTCCATCTATTGGTCATTTTACATGGTAAAAGACATTGTAGTAGTTGTAATTATGAGCACTACCTCCCTGGGGGACTTTTCAAGAGAAAGTGTGAGCATTTCTTGAAACAGTATTATGAGGATATTAGTGATATGTATCTATTATAAAATATTAAGTATCTGAGAGTAGAATAGAGTTACAGGGTTTTAACCCTGAGATAGTAGGCTTTAAAAACATCTGTGTCTGTGTGTGCATGCACCTACATATGAACAGGAAGATCGGCAATAGTTAAAGATTTTTTTCAGGAAAATAAAGCTGCCCCTTAAAATTAACATTTTGAAATATATTCTTGCATTTTTTTTCTCTTTCCAGCTAGATCATTAACAATCATTTACAACAAAGTAAGCCCACTAGGAAGAGGATGAACACACAGAGCCAAATACAAGGGCCAATAATAATAATAATAATAATAATAATAATAATAATAATAGAAATCATCATCATCATCTTTGTGTATTCCAGACAGAAGAAACTGTAATACGGTTTCAAATATTCAGCAGTTCTGTTTGGATCTTTAGCAAAATACTTGACTGTTTAGTCAAACTAATTATATTTAAAGCTGCTGGATGTTTGATGCTGTTGTGTTTTTTTGTTTTTTATGTCTATGGAATTATGAATAACTAACTACTAGACTTCAGTGCTATTTTATGCCTATGGTAATATTCTGGCACTTCTAGTTGCATTAATCTTTGAGTGGACATTCCATTCTCTCTCTCAATTAGAATAGTCTTGGAATCCATTTTGTTTCATTTGTAAATACATATTTAAACATTTCTACAGACTTTCATTTATAATGCATAGAAATTACGCATGTTTCAGATTGTAAACACCTATAGATCTGTAGCAGTGGGGAAAAAATCCAGATGCTTAACTGTTACACCTGAAAAAACACCTGGGATAATTATTGAGAAAAATGGGATATTTCTTGGATCACGTACCAAAGCATACAAGCTCCTAAGGACTGGGGCAAGCTGCTGTTAATGGGCATTGCACCTGTAATTATGCACAGAACTCCAATAAAAAGGCTATTGAAGTTTTTCCTGTGTGTTAGTCTAAGTTCCAGAAAACTGTTGCTTTCAATGCAACAGACCAATACAGATTCCATTAATGACTTGACTTTTTAAGCCTGCATTTTTATTATATGACATATATCTAAAATGGAAGTATGATAAAACAATTCAAGTCTTTTGAAGCATGTTCATATTCTTAACCCTACTTTTAAAAACTTCCTTTTGCAGGTAAGTATGCAGAAGATATCTTCGGCGAGCTTTTCAACGAGGCACATAGTTTTTCTTTCCGAGTGAATTCCTTACAAGAACGTGTGGATCGTTTATCTGTCAGTGTTACACAACTTGATCCAAAGGAAGAAGAGCGTGAGTTTTTACATAAATAGTAGATGCATAATTTTATGGCTTGTACCAGACATGGTTACCATCAGTAAGTATTGCTACTGAAAACAGAACAAGTAAAAGCAGTTTTCAGTATTCCTCTGAATAATCTGTATTCTTGGAATGAGAAATCAAGCTTCGGTTAGATCTGTCTGAAAGCAGATTTCAGGAGATATTTGCCATGCTGATTCATGAAACTAGCTGAGTGTCCTGCAGAAGGCTAACAAATACTGATATAGTTGATTTGTGACAGTTCCTTTTTTATATGAAATCTTTATTAATTTATTTAATAAACATAGAATTACATACAAACAAAAATTACATACAAATAAACATAGAGTTACATACAAACAATAATACAATACAAAAAAGAAAAGAAAAGAAAAGGAAAGGAAAGGAAAAAAAAGGAGAAGAAGAGGGGGGGGGAAAGGAAAAAGGAATATATATATATATATATATATAAAAATAAGTAAATAAAAAAAAATAAAAATAAAAGGGAGGGGGAATAAGATGAAAAATAAATAAATAGAAAGATTAGGGTTTCCAACTTTCTAGACAGTACAGCTTAGTATCCTAAAGTATTTTTTTTTCTTAATTCTCTAAATTACCTTCATTAATTCTAATAAGAGATTAAACAATTTGCTATCTATATACTATATATTCATATTAACTTTTTGTGTCCATTCCACATATTTGAAAAAAGGTGTCCAATCCTTTTGAAAATCTTCCATATTTTTATCATTTAGTTGATCTGTTAGTTTTGCCATTTGCACCAAATTTAGGGATTTAAGTATCCATTCCTCCACAGATGGGATTAATTATTCTTTCCACTTTGCAGTGTAGAGAATTCGGGCCGAAGTAATCAAATACAGTAGAAGTTTTCCATAGTTTTTTTCCAAATCTTTGTTCATAAAGCCCAATAAATAGAGTTCCGGTACTTTATCAATATTAACTGCCAGCATTTTACAAATTATATTATGTATAGATGACCAAAATTTTTTCGCTTTTTTACAGGTCCACCACATATGGTATAAAGTTCCAATTTCTTTTTTACATTTCCAACAGACATTTGACGTATTTTGAAACATTTTCGATAATTTTTCAGGGGTGGTATACCACATATACATCATTTTGTAAAAATTTTCTTTTAAATTATAATTTGATGTAAATTTTAATCCCTTAGTCCACATTCTTTCCCAAACATCATATTCAATATTGTATCCAAATTTTTCTCCCATTTATTCATACATTGCTTAATTTGTACATTTAGTATTCTCATTTGTAATAACATTTTATATATTTTAGAGATCATGTGGTCATTATTAGCATAGATTTGTTCCATCCCACCAAGATAATTTTTTTGTAAATTTGTAACTTTTAGCATCTATTTTAAATTGTTCTTTTAATTGAATATATGTAAACCAATGACACAAATATCCTTCATTTTCCAATTCTTCTCTTGTTTTCATTGTAAATTTAGTCCCTTCAAATTTTATTAAATCCGAATATTTTAGCCACTTATAGTTTCCTATTGTTTCTCGCCTTACAAAAGCTTCTTGTGGGGAAATCCATAGTGGTATTGTCGATGTTAGAGTAGGTTTATATTTTCCCAAATTTTAAGAATAGACGATCTAATACAATGATTATTAAATGTTTTATTTACTTTCAATTTGTTATACTATAAAAAACCCTGCCATCCAAATTTTAAATCATGCCCTTCTAAATTTAGTAATTTATAATCTTGTAGGGTGATCCATTCTTTTGACCATAATAAACAACATGCCTCATAATATAGCCTAAAATCAGGAAGACCCAAGCCTCCTCTTTCCTTGTCTTCTTGTAGTAATTTAAATTTAATTCTTGGTCTTTTCCCTTGCCAAATAAATTTTAAAAGATCTTTTTGCCATAATTTAAAAGTTTTATCAGTTATAAATATTGGAATAGTTTGGAATAAAAATAACATCTTCGACAGAATATTCATCTTAATTGCAGAGATTCGTCCCATAAGTGATAAATTTAATTTTTCCCACCTCGATAAATCTTGTTTGATTTCCTTCCATACTTTAACATAATTATTTTGAAATAAATCACTAGTATTGGTTGAAATCTCTTTCCCTAGATATCTAACTTTTTTGACACTATTAAATCCTGATTTAATTTCTAATACATTCTGATTATTTTGTGGCATATTTAAATTTATCATCTTCGTTTTTTGATTATTTATTTTAAAACCGGCTAATTCTCCATATTCTTGTAGTGTCTTTAATAAGTAATCAGGTGATTACTTAAGGTATTAATTGAGGTTATTAATTGGATAGATGAAGAAACTGAAATTTGATCCAAAAATATAAGTGGTGGTTTTCTGTTTCATGATTGCAAAAGCAGTTAAATATGAATATATTACTATTCCACCATAAAATTATCTTCATGACTTGGGTGTAATCCTTGAATTGATAGTGGTATTTACGAGTCCCTGTAACCAGCTTTGACTTGGTAGCCACTGTGTGCCCATTCCTGGAAAAGACAATTTTGCTATGTTATATTGAAGTTTATCAATATACAGGTAGATAGATCCTCTGTATAGTGCTCTGGGCTCCTTCAGGAGGAAGCACAATATAAAAATAATAGTAATTGTAATAATTTGCAATAGGAAGTCATAAGTCAGTGATATTAGCAGTGATATGGTGAATGGTGACTTGTGATGAGATTTCTGAAAAATTGTGTGACATTTTGAAATCATGTACTCCTGTGGTTATGGTAGATTTTCTGGAAGGGTGAGAACAAGATGAGAAGAGGCAGGCAGGCAGGCAGGCCAAAATGAATGAGAATGGTAACTGGAACACCATCCACCCAGAGGAAGACAAAGTATGAGTCCTGTATTAAAATATTAATCCCCCAACAAAATGGAAATAAGATGTAAGTAGGAGGGGGGGGATGTAGAAGCTGACTGGAATAGAATGAGAAAGATATGCAAGCAGGAAGCATGAAAAAGGATGCTTAGTGGAATGATGAAGTGAAAGAGACTGGGTGATAAAAATGCATATAAGAGAATTATTATTGCAAAATGAGGGCTGGAGAAGGATATTATACAATGTATATACCTGTATAGAGAAAACTATAGTTGCAAAGAATGTAGTCAAAGAGAAAGGAAATATTAAATGAAGCACTGAAATCGCAAAATGATTTTCTTGAAAGTGGGTGAAAATGACTAAAAAGGAGCCTTTAGAAGAGTGAATGGAATTCAGAACAGAAGTAATAAAATAATTTTGGATGAAACTGAAGTGGGGGAATACTGAAGAAGCACTTTAGTGATATATTAAAAAATGTAATTGAAACAAGTGCTGAAAGAAAGTAAAAAATATGAGAATGTTGAAAAGTGGCAAGGTGGCAGGTGTAGATGGCATATCTGAAGAAATCTTAAAATATGGATGTGGTTTGCCTATGAATCAGCTGTGTAGTGCTTGTGTGAAAGCTGCATCCATTCCATACAATTGGAAAGATGCCATTATTGTTCCTTTGTACAAGGAAAAGGTAAGAGTGAATGTAGATCTAGAGGGATATTTATTAAGTGTGCCTGGGAAGATATTTGGCAGAATACTGATTAATTGAAAGGGTACAAGAAGCAACATTTAAAATGCAGTGTGGCTTTGTGCTAGGCAGAGACTGCACAGACCAGATTTTTGCTCTCAGCAACTTGGTGAGAAATATATGTATATAAGCAAGGAAGTTTATTGTACATTGTTTTTTTAAAGAAAGCATCAAAGAAAATGAATAGGTTTGAATTATGGGACTTAGTGCAGATACGGAGTTGACGGTTGGTTGCTGAATGCGATAAACACAGTATACAATACATAGAAAGTTTAGCAGATGGTTCAATATTCAGGGAGTAAGGCAAGAATGTGTGATGTCTCCTTGGTTGTTTAATGTCTGTGTAGACAAATACTTAAGGAACGGTTATGATGAGTTAGAGGGGGTTAGTTAAGGACATCAGTGTATTTCTCCATGCTGATGATGGCATGCTGTTTTTTGAGAATCCAGATTATTTGCAATAAATGTTAGATTGTATAATGCAGCAAGGTGTATGGGTCTGCAAATCAATGGATCAAAGACCAAAGCAATCGTTTTTTATAGGAAAAATGGAGCAAACAACTACATGTTACACATAAAAGATGAAAAATTGGAACAATGTTTACTGAAATTATTGTATGCCTTGGTAGAATAGTTAGTAAAGATGGGGAAATGGATAGAGCAGTTTTAAGACATGGTAAAAGCTGGTAGAAATATAGTGGGTACTGTGTGGTCTGTTTTAAGGAATGAATGTCAAAAGACGTGAAAAGACTGTATATTAAGAATTACAATTCTGCCTATAGAAGTATTATATGGAAATACTATATGTCAGAAGAAATGTAATAAAAATAAGTTGATTATAATGGGGACAGATTAATTAAGTGCATGGTGCAACAAAAAGATAGGTTCAAGAATGAATGGTGCTAAATGAATGTGGATTGAATAGAAAAGTGAGGGGGCCATATGAAAGAATTATGTTGAGGTAGTTTGGTCTTATATAGATAGTGAATGAGGAGAACAAAACAAATATATGAAAGAAAAGTGAATGGGTGAGAAGGAGGGGGTAAACTGAGAAAGCCATGGCTGGATGGATTTGATGAGCAGGAAACTATGGGAATTGGGAATTGAAAGTTAATCAATGGTGCTTACTATCTGCAGATTTTTAAGCACTTTAAGGTAATTTCTGTAAATATATTTTCAGAAAGATTGTTTGGGTTTAGCCGAAATCTGATCTGGATATCACTGTGAGCTGGTTACTCAAGAGAGTGTACCAGTGAAATTTTAGCCATTCTGTAAAAAAACAAAGAATTTAAAGAAGTTTCCATTGATGTTTGAAGTATTTATCCACCCCAAAGATGGAAAGAGGGTTGAAAAAAATGAAACAAATTAGCAAGATTTCTCTATGTATAACAAGTACAATAATTTTAATGACAAAAGTATAAGAGAGGAACATTTACAATATTTTGCATTATTTATGTGCCAAGACTTCCAATACCAAACTGGCATAGCTTCATTCAAACCCAGGACTATTTTAATCCATCTGCTCTCTTAGGAATGTATGGACATTTTCAGTGAAGAGTTTTAGAATCAATAAATTCAGAGATAGAAAGCATTAGAAGTACTTTAGTCCAACCAGTTATCATAGCCTTTCCAATATTATGTTCTTTTGGATGTGTTGAACTATAACTTCTGTTACACCTAGCCAGTATGGTCTGCTAGGAGGCACTAGTTTGAAGAAGCCCAATTTACTAGTTCCCTTCAGATAAAACCAAATGCCGTACAGAAAATTGCCTTCACAGAAAGTAATCAGTTTCATTCAGTTTCATTAAATATGCAGTTATAGATTAAGACACATGTATTATTAATTAAATTCAATTAAATAAATTATAGGCAGTAGAAATGTATGTGCAATTTTGTTAACTACCTGAATTTATAGTCAATATTAGATGTAAGCCACATCTGAAGAACAGGAACATGGTTGATAAATTACGTAGTAGCGCATACATGCTTTTTTCCATTATATTATTCTTTTGTTGCTTGTAGTTAATTATTCATTTGGAAGGTATCTTTCATCAGCAAAATATATGGCATTATAAAGAATCCACTCTGCTCAGCTTTGAGGAAACAATTTGCAAAAAATCATTGATGACAGTAGTCTAACTTATATGTTAAACTCTTAACAAAATATTGCATAAAAATAACTTACTAAAGTGATGGCAGCTACTTAGAAAATTCAGACCACAGTCAGAGAATCTGCAGCAGCTTGTTCTACAAATCCTGTCAAGCTGTTTATTTCCAATTTCAGTTGCTCAATTTTTCTTGTCATAACAACTTCTAATTTCAGAATGGTTACAGCCTCACTTCCACTAGGTGTATTGAGTTCAGAATACTCCACTTTACAGAATTATAATTATCTATTTAATTGACTATGTAGAAGCATTCAAAGGGGTTGCCCTGCAAAGCATGTTGTTGTGAGTTTGACATTCTTCTCCTTGAAGCATTAAAGGAGACATGTCCTCCAGAAGGCTTGGCATAGCTGTTTTGAAGGCTTTCCCAGTTATTTACTATGTGTATATGTGCACAAGACTTCTATTGAGATTGAAGTGAAATGAAGCAATTGGATATGCACAAATATACCAAAGCAATTAGGGAACGCCTTTGACATATGCACAGTGAGCTTCCAGAGAATGTGGCTGCTTTAATGCTCCTAGGAGGGATATTTTGCAAAATGCTCTTCAGATGCTTTGCACAACCTTAATTTTTAATGAGCTGACCTTAACAATTTCTATGCCCCGTTTTTTCTTACAAAGCACAAACTTTCAAGTAAAGTATGACCGTCTCTGAATACTTGAGATTAATAACTGACTAACTATATAAAAACTAATCTTCTCTTCAGTTTCACTGCAAGATATAACAATGAGAAAAGCTTTCCGAAGTTCCACAACTCAAGATCAGCAGCTCTTTGACCGCAAGAGTCTTCCAATCCCTTTGCAAGAGACGTACGATACATGTGAACAGCCACCACCACTCAACATCCTTACCCCTTACAGGTTATCATTTCAAAAATATTTACCATGTGTTATATTATGCATTTACTGTTTATCTCAGGTAATTATTCTCAAGCATCTCTAATCCAATTAGGGGATTTCATTTGAGATCTCAATTCTTTTTCATCAAAAGTGACACAATTGTTTCTGTACAACTTAAATTTCACCATTTTTGTTTTGGGGTTATTATTAGGGCAACTGATGATTCTAAGATTACATAATTGACTATCTAGATTACCTGCCTTGTATTTGTTTTATTATTCATCATGATTATATTCTTTTATAATACATAGGCAATGATTTATACGTATTCCTGGTCTAGCTAGTCCTGTACTGCCAATGTTTAGGGAACTGTTTTTTTCCAGGAGTTCTCCCTGCCTTACTTGGAGATACCAAGATTTAATTTTGAACTTTCTACTTAGAAAGCATAAGCACAAAGCTATAATGGTAATATCTTGTCACACTTGAGCTTGTACTAGAGATTGGATCAAGTCCTTTGATTTATGTACACAGAATGCTCTTTACAGCTACTAAAAAATCTTGTAGTCATCTCTAGCCCAGGCTATTGATAAAGTGTTTAGTTTGTGGTGTGCTGAAGAAGAGGAACCTCTTTCTGGCATTAGAGAGCATGCAATATTTAACAATATTTGATTAATTTGCCCCTGAGCATATTTTGAGTGCATTTCCCTCATTATGGAGCAACTGCACATGGTTTCATTCCCAAGTGCTGACTTTTTTCAAGCCACCTGATTAGAACTTTGAACCAGAAATAACTCTTCAAACAATTTATGTACTAACAAATGATTTCTATTACTTTAACCATTTCCTTATATTTTTAATATATGACTTTATATATTAACTGATGTTTAAATCAGTGCATAATATTTTGCAATGAGCTTAGTGGCGCTGCGGGTTAAACCGCTGAGGTGCTGAGCTTGCTGATCGGAAGGTCGGCGGTTCAAATCCGCGTGACAGGGTGAGCTCCTGTTGCTAGTCCCAGCTCCTGTCAACCTAGCAGTTTGAAAACATGCAAATGTGAGTAGATTAATAGGTACCGCTTCGGCGGGCAGGTAACGGCGTTCTGTTTAGTCATGCCGGCCACATGACCACGGAAGGTCTACCGACAAACGCCGGCTCTATGGCTTGAAACAGATGAGCACCGCCCCCTAGAGTCGGACATGACTGGACTTAATGTCAAGGGAAACCTTTACCTTAGTACTCAAGCTCCTTTTCAAAATCACCAAACAAATAATAGAATTTAAATAGGCATCACATAAAGAATTTGAAATGCTCTTTAAATATTTAGACATAGGATGACACATTTACTATGATTTGTGTACTCAACTTACGGTTATCTACTGTCTTCACATCATTGAATTTTAATATCTCATGTTCCTTCAATGTGTACTTTATTGTGGAGTGTCAGTATTTTTCTTGGAAATTAAAACGCACCTTTTCTCCCATGTGTGTGTGCATGTGTGTATGTATGCATGCATGCATGCTCTGCTTAAGACTTCACTCTGTTAGAAATGTATTTCTTCATTTGGAGATGAGGGTATTATAGTCTCAGATGTACAATATGCTATCATTCAATCTATACTTAATAACATTTTACCTAATACAATTGCTTTGCCTTTAGAGATGATGGAAAAGAGGGTTTAAAATTTTACACAAATCCTTCATATTTCTTTGATCTGTGGAAAGAAAAGATGTTACAAGATACAGAAGATAAAAGAAAGGAAAAGAGAAAACAGAAGGTATTTCCAATGTGGGATTCATTTAGTCTTTAAGATAATTTAACAAATGAGATAAAATGTAAAAAATATTTTTTGTATTTATAAATGATTGCATTTAAAAATGATTGCATATTAATTGATTAAATAAAAGCAAGATACTGCTTTTGACCAAAGAAGAACAAAAGTAGCCACATTAAAGCAGCCATTAAAATCATGTGCTTTCCTAAACATAATAAAATATATTTAAATAATAATTGAATAACTGGCAAAAATAATAGAAATGCCTTCTGGAAAATCAGAGATGCATATAAAGATGGGAAAGAGATGCAAACTGGATAAAAAAGAATCTTCATTCCACCAGTTCAAGCCTGTTATGTATTTAATTCTCTCTTGACTGTCAGGTAGCAGTTTTGTTTCCTATATGATAAATTCTATAATAGGAAATAGAATGGATTGAACTTTGGTTCCTAGCGATGAATTTTCCCCCCTGTTGTTATCACAGCTAGCATTGAGGTTTACAAAACATACTTTTATAATAGGAGGGAAACTCTTTCTGTAAAGTATTAAAAATAAATTTATTAGCCTGTGAATGCTTGTACATAGATACCAAACCTAATAGAAAAGAATAAATTATCTTACTTAGCTTTGGGTAAGTATAGAAGTATAACCAGTCTAGATTTCTTGTAAGGCAACTTATAATGGAAATAGATGGTAAAAAGCATTAGGTATAGTAGCATTTGCAATGTGTCCTAAACACAGAAGGGTTTTCACTCAGGCTCATATCCCTACCCTCCGCTTGGGTGTGCCAGAGGGAAGATATAGGAAGATCTCCTTAATGAAACATTTGTGTCCTTGTGATGATGGCCAAGTCAAAACTGTTGAATGCATTCTCTTCTACTGTAAATATTACAGAGACATTTGTACTACATGTATCTACCCATTACTTTTAAGGCTACCAGCCTGTACAATACAGATCAATTCTACATCCATTTATTGCTTCTAGAAAACAGCTCTTAGTGCTTTCAAAGCAGCCAGGTTCTATGTGGTAGCATATAAAATATGGCAGGACCTGATAGCCAGGAAATGTTAATTGGGCTAAAAAAATCTTTCATATGTGTATTTTGATCTTAGTTGCTTGTTAATTAAAGATAAATGCATAATTATTATTTTAATTAGGTTTTATCTCAGAGTATTTTAGGTCATGTGAGTTTGTAAATTTATAGTTTCTAGCTTTATAGATTTTATTCTCATAGGCATTTTATATCATAAACCTTATAGCATCTTATAGCTCTTAAATTAATTCATTTATAATTTTCAGTTACAATCAGTAGATCTTAGTCTTATAGCTATTTTATAGTAAATATATCTTATATTAACTTATAATATTACAGATTGTCTCTATATATTACATTTGATAATTCAGTGATTAATTCTGTATTGTTTATTATTTATATCTTATGCTGCTCAGAAACCAAAATAAAAATGAAGGAATGATAAATATGTGAAGGAATTATCACTGACAGTCTAGTTTAAATGTCATGTGTTTGTTATAATTAAAAGAAAATGTATGTTTCTGGCAGATTCTGTTGTGATTTGCTGAAAAGAACTGTTTCAGTGTCAGGTTTTCTGTTTTTTTAATAGCAGAAGAATCTCGATCGTCCTCATGAACCAGAAAAAGTACCACGGGCTCCTCATGACAGGCGCAGAGAGTGGCAGAAGTTAGCCCAGGGGCCAGAACTTGCAGAGGATGATGCCGGCCTCTTACATAAGCATATTGAAATAGCTAACGGCCCAGCCTCACATTTTGAGACCAGGTTGTTTGTTTGATTAAAGTTTTATACTAGCTCATTTATGTTATTAGTATGAATCTCAAGCTAGCTGTCATCCTTGCATGTTGTTAGTATGACTCTCAAGCTAGCTGTCATCCTTGCATGCTATAATTAGGGGTAATTTTCTAGAAGAGACCATAATTTGACATTGCCATACTATATCATTGCCGTATGTCACACCACATTATATTCCTGATTGATATCATGGTTTTTCTTCACATACTCTCCATGGAGGGCTTTTGCATGCCTTATTCTCCAGACAACGCCCTCCTGTTCTTACATACGTGTGTGTGTGTGTGTGTGTGTGTGTGTGTGTGTACAATAGCAGTAATAATAATGATTTACTATTTACTTTGGAGTTAATAAAACTGAATTTATCATTTCTGTTGCTACCTCCGATATACATCTTCAATGTACACAGTTTATGACAGTTACAAAACCAAGTGTTGTGTGTGTGTATTTCATTCTCATGTGTTAAGTTGCCTTATTTGCCACCTAATTATTAACTGTTTTGGGCCCTCTTCCTCCATAAGTATTGAAACAGTGGAATTGTTTTCCTTCTCTTTTGAGAGAATTTTTTTTTCTTTTGATGGAAATGAAATCAGAGAATAAAATGAATTTAACAGATGTGCATGGGATTTATTTCTGTTCAGACCTCAGGCATATGTGGAACACATGGATGGACCCTATTCTCTTTCTGCATTACCATATAGCCAAATGAATGAACTTCTTAACAGGGCAGAAGAGCGTGTTTTAGTAAGACCACATGAACCACCCCCACCCCCACCAATGCATGGAACAGGAGATGTGAAACCCATTCCGTCCTGTGTTAGGTAAGAAGCACAATGAAAGATTAGGGTGCCTTTGCAATAGCTGGCACTTGACAGACTGTAAGTTGTAGGTACAGAAAAATAGGAAATCTTTACAAGAACAAGAAAACATGAAACACCTAATTCCCTATTTGCTAAGTCTGAGTACTATGATACTCTCTAATATGTTTTGCTCTTAATGTTTTTCCTATGTATTTATTCAATAAATAGATGTTTTCCCATTAATTATGAACCAATTCATCATTTATAGTAATCAAATTCAAGCAATAAGTTAAAACAGTATAACACACTAGAAAGTGACACATTCAGCTTAAAACTAAAAAGAGGGAAAAAATCAAATCCATATACAGAGAGTCCTCATTTAGCTACTGCCTTGTTGAGCAGTTACAACTGTGATGAAAAAGTAACTTTGCGACCAATCCCCGCATTTACGACCTTCACAGGTCTGTAAGCAAAGGAAAGCTGAAGCAAGATGGTAAACACAGGAGCGATTTTACTTAGTGACCATTTCGCTTAACAGCCAAGTTGCCAGTCCCAATTGTGATCACTAAATGAGGACTACCTGTAGAGCACATCACAGTATTTGGAATATATAGCTACCATTGTGTGAATCCCTTTCATTAGGCTATCCTGTCCAAGAAAAGGCATACTTACTTGAGTTGTGCAGTGATCAGATTCAAACAGTAAATGTGATTGGGTGCATGCATAGGTAGCAGATAGCAGTTGTCAGCACCTCCTTAAATTTGTCCCACCTTTTCCTGGGATTGCTCAGTCACTGTCCAAGCCAAGGAAAAGAAACGGCGTTTTTAAACAATTGCTCTGAGGTGTGACATGGAGGTCTGTCTGTGCTCCTAAGCACCTTTTATCTTTTAAATCTAAATTGCTATACAGTCCAAGTGGCATTCCAAAAGAAGATATAGGTTGTTACCAACCAAAACTGAAGTTAGGCATAGTTGTTGAGGCACCGGCCTAAGATTGGGAAGATCTAGATTCAAGTCTATCCCCAGCCATGAAATTCACTGGCTGACTTTGGGCCATCACTTTCTTTCAGGTTTGGGGAAAACATTGATGGAGAGAGTACCATGTACCTTTTCTTCAGTTCCTGGAGGAAATGTGGGGTATAAAGCTAGCAATAAATAAGATCACTTGATCTCCAGTGATGATGATGACTCTAGGAACACTTGAAACTATGTATACTTATTAAAAAAAAATGCAAAAATAAGGGCCAATGTTTTTGGCCCCATCTATGGGGGTAAGCTCTGACAGCTGCAAAAATAATGTTGGCAGGCCAGTTTTTACACATGCTGTAAAATTTACAGAGGTCTACTCCAAGTTCTACTTCACTCTGAAGTGCAGAGAGTGACCATAAGGAAGGAGGACAGTGTTTCGCACTCCTTTTGTGGAGTACTTTCAAAAGAAGCTTGCCTTGCCCTTATGATAACGTATTCTTAATGCATTCTTAATTTATCACCTGGGCTCTTAAACATCTGAATACATTTTATCATGTTAATCAATGCATTGCTGTCAGTTATTTAATTATTGTAATGAAATGCGCTCTACTTCGATAGATTTGTCTTTTTAGTGCTATGTAATAATAGTTGAACTCTAGTTTTGTTTTTCTTTATTAAATTCCATATTGCCAAGAACACCAAAAATATGCAACAACCCAGGAAAGAATTATAAATAAATATATCATTTATTTTCAAATTATCAGTATTTGTAATACGATCTCAGAAGTGAAATGTTAAACAATATGTGTTAGATATGGGAACACTGGGAACTGGCTCAGGTATGACTGACTGCACATTCAGAATATTTGCATGTTCTGAAATGATTATTGATACTTGGAATATAATTTAGGCTAATTTCAACTCTTCTAGTTGTACTCATTTTCAGTATTTTTTTTTTAATCTCAGCTCCACTGCAGCTTTGTCAGAAAATCGCCCCCAGTCACCTGCTGCTGGCAGAACCCAAGTGTTTGTGAGTCCCACTCCTCCCCCTCCTCCTCCCCCCCTCCCGTCTGCTCTGTCTGCTTCTTCCTTAAGATCTGCAATGACTTCCACCCCTCCCCCTCCGGTCCCACCCCCTCCCCCTCCTCCAGCCACTGCTCTACAACCTCCCGCTGTCCCTCCACCCCCAGCACCGCTCCAGATTGCTCCTGGAGTCCTTCATCCCGCTCCCCCTCCCATCGCACCTCCTTTAGCACAACCCTCTCCACCCATCGCTAGAATTGCCCAAGTATGTGAACCCATTCCAGTCCCACCAAGTGAAATGCAAGGACTTCCTCCACCACCACCTCCTCCTCCCCTGCCACCACCTGGCATTCGTCCCCCATCACCAGTTTCAACCCTTTCCCACCCTCCCACCTCTGTTGCCCCAGGCCCTCACGTTCCCACAATGCCTCCATCCCCACCATCCCAAGTCACTCCTGTTCCTGAACCCAAACGGCACCCGTCAACACTACCCGTCATCAGCGATGCCAGAAGTGTCCTCCTTGAAGCAATACGAAAAGGTATGAGCCCTCTGTAGATCCATTAGCAGGGCAGCCCACTTGATGAAGGAAATATTCTTTCAGCAGATTTAATGTTTTAAAAAAAAGGATTTGTACATAGAATAGAGTAAGCATGTCGTGTTAAGTAAATTGTTATATGGATTTTTTTTTAAACTTTACTTGATGCTAGATAGTCATTTATCCTTGGATGGAGCTTATAACAGCTCTACATAAATGTTAGCAAAAAGGGTTCATGCACAGTACAATGTTGAGCATGTAGTTTGTGAAAACACAAGTATATTTTATGCTATTAAGTTACAACCACCACAAAAAATCAGTATATAATTGATGCATATTCTCACATACCAAACATCCCAGCTTTTTCTTTCTGTTGTTCATAAGATTTTCACCATTTTTTTTAAAAAAAGCCAGTTATATTACTTTGCTTTGTTACTTAGTTGAAATCATTAGCCCAAGTAACAGAAGAGCTTAAATTCTCAACAATATTTTATTAATTTTAGTAGTTCAGAGATAAAGAGAGGGTAACTAGGTAAAAGTATAGTCTGATTTCTCCTAAGCAAGCTATAAAAGTATATGCTATTAGTTAAAGGTTCTTACGGAAAACAAATTAGTTTATGTTGGTATGCCTAATACGTACGGCCTGCAAAATACCGTGTTTTTTGTGTGTGTGTGTGGTTTTCTAGGTATTCAGTTACGGAAGGTTGAAGAACAACGTGAACAAGAAGCTAAACACGAGCGTGTTGAAAATGATGTTGCCACCATCTTGTCTCGCCGCATTGCTGTGGAATACAGTGATTCAGAAGATGACTCCGAGTTTGATGAAGTGGATTGGTTGGAGTAAAACGGCTATATGCTACAAAACTGAATGCTAGTGTCCATTGTGGTGCTTGTTCTTTGAAAACGTTTGGTCATTTCTAGTGTTTTTGTATTTTCTTTGTATAATCTATGTTTTTCTACTTTTTATTTCGAAAAACGTTGGCACATCTTTGGAACTAAATGTTTTACCGTGAGACAGTTCTTTAAAAGGAGCGTCATTTTGCTCCAGTAGACCATTAAGTATTAAGCATGGGCAGCTGTTGATAGAGTAGCAGACTACATTTTCTGGCATTTAACTGTGCACTTTGTGAATTTTAAGTTATGAAGGCAATTAAGTCTGAAGTTTCAAGGGCAACTGCATGTACTAACAAGCTTTATTACATTACACTGCTAATGCTGCAAACTTGGAAAAAGGGGTGTTCATCCATCCAGCACTGCAATCCCAACATTTTAATGGACCTTGGGTATGAGAAGAACTTGAAGGATTTACACCCTAGTAACCACTGCCTTGATTACATCTGTACAGTACTTGTAGTTTTAGCAGCACTGGAATACTGAAAGAAAAGGGAATATGGATCTTTGGGGAATTTTATTGTTTTTTATTAAAGAATTATGGCCTTATTTGAATGCTTTTGCAGTTTTCTTTCCTTTTACCTGTTGTGACGATATTTTCCCTGCTTAAGATTTTGGTTTTTCTCCCCTTGTGAAACCATCTGACTTAGTCATTCTGTGTAATTTATGTAACTGTTAAAAATAACCGTTCAGTTTAAATAAATGGTTTGTTTTAAATGTTCTTGGCTGTTGCTTTTTGGCATAGAGTGACTCAGAACATTCATTTGAGACTTTATTGAATGTTAAATAGTAACTTCCAAACTTTACAGTGATTTTACAGATGTATAGAAAGCTTTTTTACTCTTTGAAGAATACTAACAAGTTGCATATTTTTCTTGGCTGTGTTGGATTCATCAGGGTAGGAACATTTTTGGCCTTAAAAGATACATGCAGTTACTGGTGGTTGGGGACCACATATGTAGACGCTTTGCCTCTTCTTCATAGAGTGCGCTGGAGAAGCAAAGTTAAAATGACTTCTTCTATTACTTGATAGGCAGCTGGACTTGCTTTTTTTCCTATTACTATTTTTATAGGCAGAGAGCCAGTCTGGTGTAATAGTCAAGGCACCAGGCTAGAAACCAGGAGACTCTGAGTTCTAGTCCTCCTTTAGCATGAAGCCAACTGGGTGACCTTGGGACAGTCACTCTCAGCCCTAGGAAGCAGGTAATGGCAAACCACTTCTGAAAAATCATGCCAAGAAACTGCAGGGACTTGCCTAGGCAGTGGCCAGGAGTCAACGCTGACTCAAAGGCACCAAAAAAACCCCAACAAGCATCTGCAGGGAGAAGACAAGTGATAAAACTTGAATTGTGTCATCAAAACTTAAACTCTGTGATATATGTACTTGTATGCAATCATCAGGATGCAAATACAAAGGCCAGGTTTTGTGTTACGCTATCACAATGCATGGTCCATCATTTCTTTGGCAGCATGGTTTATAGCAGATATCTTATGATTTTGCAAAAAGGAAAATCATTAAAGGAAAGGGAGAGAGTTTCTTATTTCATTCTCCCTGCCATCAACATTGATGAAGATTGTTTTTGGGAAAAGGACTTGCAAAGGTGTCTTTCCTTACATTCCATCTTCAGCACAATTGCACTCTTGACAGCCCATCAAATAGCTAATTCCTGGACAGTGAAGAGTCTGATCAAGGTGTGGAGAAGGTCCCCTTGCATATCCTATTCCCCAGCATAATTAGGGCAGTGACCGTTAAAGGGGGGTGGGAAACCATCTATGGCAAGCTACAGAAAAGACCTTTGAGAGTCTCATGCTCCATAAGCCACCAGTTGCTAATTCCTGCCCTATAGACCAGTGAGTCTCAACCTCAGCAACTTTAAGATGTGTGGACTCCCAACTCCCAGAATTCCCCGGCCAGCTTGGGTCAAAAAGACTATAGAACTATCAATAATCTTAACTAATTTGGGTTTGGGGACCCTGCTGCTCCCTTTTATTTTATTTATTATTTATTTATTTGTCATATTTCTTTCATTGTGACGTTTTGTTTCTTGTCTTCCCTCCCCAGGACCCACTTTATGTGCTTCGTTATTCAGATAAGCATTCTTTTCTCCTGTGTAATAGAGGATATAAATTCATCACAAATAATTAAAATGGACTATATATTTTTTTTAAAATAGCATCCAAAGAAGTCTTGATTTCTTAGCATAGCAAACAGTATTAGTAACTTTTCTTATCCCTCCATGTCTCTTGAGAAGTGACATCCTAGTCTCTCAGAACACAATTCTGTTATATTCAACTCCTTTAACTTAGGGAGGGGTGGTCAACTAATTTATGAGTCACACAGTAATTTGGCTTCTGGTATGGCATATTCCCGTTGCTCGTCCCAGCTTCTGCACACCAAGCAGTTCGAAAACATGCAAATGTGAGTAGATTAATTGGTACCGCTTCGGCGGGAAGGTAACGGCGTTCCGTGAGTCATGCTGGCCACATGACCCGGAAGTGTCCTATGGACAACGCCGGCTCCAAGGCTTTGAAACGGAGATGAGCACCGCCCCCTAGAGTCGGACACGACTGGACTTTACGTCAAGGGAAACCTTTACCTTTTATGGCATATTCAGTCCCTCCATCTTCTCAGCATGTTCCTTTCCCTGCCCGCCTTCATCTGCTGCCACCCTCACTACAGCCATCCATGGCCATGGCTGTGTATAGCATGCCCAATCAGCTATGAATTTTGTACTATAATTATTCTTTAATTGAGATTTTGGAATCGTTCTTCAACTTCCCACTGTACTCTTCTGTGCCCAAGAACTAGCCAGGCACTCAGATTGGCTAGGTACTGCCACCATAAATATTTCAGATTTTGGCTGTTTTGTCTCATACATTTGGTTTGGAACAATATGGTAGCTCCCTTGTTAATTTTCAACAACTAAATACATTGCAAAATACAACACTGGCTTTGTCACAATGCTACAAGTTTAATGATGGTGAATGTTGTCTTTGCAGGAGCTCATATCCCATAAATAATTGTCATTCCGTCCATCCATGGTGGGTTGGCAGCTGAGACATCACCCTTGCATGTGTAAATTCCCATTGTAGAAACTATGCATGGTAGTCTCTTTTCATTTGCATGTCAGTCCTGCTGGAGTAGGTGCAATAATTGTGTACAATTCCTATATTGTGCTTAATTGTGGTGAACTACAAGAGAGGGTGAAGTAAAGAAGAAAACTAAATATTCTTAAACAACTATCAGAAAGGCAGGGGCTTTGTTAAGAGAATGCAGCACAAAGAGTCCCAGCAAAGGTGCATCAAATCTGTATGCGGCCCACAAAAAAAATCCTGTCTACCTGGAGGTACATCCTTCTGCAGAAGAAAATGGTTAATACCTGTACAAATTCATTTTCCCTGCTAAATTTAATTGCTGATGTGAGTACATCAGAAAACCTTTATGGTTAGGCTCAAATACCATTGCTTGATATTTGCAGAAAAATGCTAATAAGATAAAATAGAGTCAACACTATACAGTTATTAATATGTTGTAACTGAAATTCGTGGGTTATGTGTAATGAAAAGATGGTTACATGGCATTAGAAGGAGGAGATAATTCTTACCCTTTTGGTGCATATATGCTGGCATATATGGGCAAGGGATATTGCTGAGTCTCGGGATGCAGGAAGCTTACACATACAGTTCCTGGCATTGCCAGTCAGAAGGATTTTAAGGAACAAAGCTGAGAACAACTGAGGCTCTGCAAAGCCACCTCCAATCAAATAAAAAAAGTCACAAGGGGTAAATTGACTTTGCATAGAAAAGGTTCAACTTAAGGGAGAAGCATACTCCATTTGAGCATTACTCTGAAATTTAAGTTCCAAAAGGACTTATTTTTATTCTATTTCCTTAATCAGCAATTTTACAATCCCTAGAGATACATACAATGGACTGTTCTGATCCCACATTATACATTTATAATAGGAATTATGTGTCTTCCTTTATCTTTCAAACCAGGGATTTTAAGCCACTCAGATATATAAAAGCCAAATGACTTTCACATGCACTCTGTTTAGTGAAAACAGCATCTTTCAGGGATGCATTCGTTCCATGCAAATACCTTTATGCCATTTGAGTGAAGGATTGTAACAAAATTAGCTGGTATAAAATGTTTGTCTTTGCATAATAATTTGAAAGTCAACTTCCATTATCTGCTTTCCTTTGAAATGAATGTGAAATCTGAACTTTCAGCATGGCTAAATGTTACAGAACAGGGTTTTAAGTTTAAAAGCAAAATGATATTTTTATAAAGGTCACTTGTGAGCATCTGCTATCTACAATTTCCCATCCACTCTGATATGCACTCTTCCTTTCCTAGTTATTGTTCTCAAAATTGTTTATATTATATGTACATACAATAACATTTCTTTCTAATTGGTCTGTTAACCTTAACCAAGTCTTGCACTAAAACATGTCTTACATTGCTTTAGAAAGGAATTGGAGCCCTCTGCTGTTGATTATGCTTCCAGCTTTTCAGAGATAAAAATGATATTTGGCAAAACTTTATCAGGCTGTAAGGGCATCAACCTTTGTGGGAAACCTAACAGATTTACACATTGCACTAAGTCATCACTTGTCTTAGCCATAGTTGGTTGAATAAGACACAATGGCTGTGTTCACAACAAAACAGAAAAAGCCCTGTTATAGCTTAGTGCAGTGTTTCTCAACCTGGGCAACTTTAAGATGTGTGGGCTTCAAATCCCAGAATTCCCCAGCCAGCATGGGATGTCTGATGCTGCACTCTTGCTCTGCCTGGAGAAAAATCTCCTCATATACCCAGTACCCAAAGCCTCCTGAATGGTTCTGTTACGCTTAAGCTAATCCAGAAACAGAATCCTTTGTGTTGGAAGTGTTAATACAAAGCAGCCTTTCCCTCTGAGCTGCCTCACTCAGCAGGAAAAGCAGGCAGGTCTGCTCCTCATGCTGAAAAGAACGATGAACAGCTTCTGACTTCCCTGGTCCATTTTATTCAGCACAGTGAAAATGGCAGCATGTAATGAGAGCCACGGAGATACTTTGACCACGAAAGCTTAAGGGAACAACTGAGATTCTGAGTTTCGATGGCTGTAAGGGGGCAGAGATGAGTAAGAATAGCTATTCATATGTACAGGGGAAAGTATGCTTGGCTTGCTCACCATGCCATATTTCCTCCATGCTTTTGTTGTTGTTCATTCGTTCAGTCGCTTCCGACTCTTCGTGACTTCATGGACCAGCCCATGCCAGAGTTTCCTGTCAGTCATCAACACCCCCAGCTCCCCCAGGGATGAGTCCGTCACCTATAGAATATCATCCATCCATCTTGCCCTTGGTCAGCCCCTCTTCCTTTTGCCTTCCACTCTCCCTAGCATCAGCATCGTCTCCAGGGTGTCCTGTCTTCTCATTATGTGGCCAAAGTATTTCAGTTTTGCCTTTAATATTGTTCCCTCAAGTGAGCAGTCTGGCTTTATTTCCTGGAGGATGGACTGGTTTGATCTTCTTGCAGTCCAAGGCACTCTCAGAATTTTCCTCCAACACCACAGTTCAAAAGCATCGATCTTCCTTCGCTCAGCCTGCCTTATGGTCCAGCTCTCGCAGCCATATGTTACTAGGGGGAACACCACTGCTTTAACTATGCGGACCTTTATTGTCAGTGTGATGTCTCTGCTCTTAACTATTTTATCGAGATTTGTCATTGCTCTTCTCCCAAGGATTAAATGTCTTCTGATTTCCTGACTGCAGTCAGCATCTGCAGTAATCTTCACACCTAGAAATACAAAGTCTTTCACTGCTTCTACATTTTCTCCCTCTATTTGCCAGTTATCAATCAAGCTGGTTGCCATAATCTTGGTTTTTTTGAGGTTTAGCTGCAGGCCAGCTTTTGCACTTTCTTCTTTCACCTTCATCATAAAGCTCCTCAGTTCCAGAAGCATTTTAGCCAGACATTGTTTAGAAAGAAGTTTAATGAAACCCTGGCCAGCCACAGCCAATTAAGTGTATGATCCTGAGCTAGATAGTCCAACGTAGAGTTTCTCAACCGTGGCAACTTTAAGACCTGTGGACCAACTCCCAGAATTCCCCAGCCAGACTGGCCCAACACTCTCACTCAGTACAACACCGCATCCTATGTCCTTATGACTTACTCAGATCCAGATTTCGTAGCATAGCATTTGGCATACTTTGTGACCAGATTTAAGCATACAGTAGTAAGGTGACTCTACCTATAATACTTGGGAAAGGGAAAGTCAAGCAGTGCTATCTTACCAGGGACACACATACATAACTTAAACATTTTCTTCCTCCTTTTGCACCATGTGTATCATTTCCAAGATGAAACTGCTTCAGCTGAAATTGCCTCTACAATGGCTGAATCCCATTGCTGTAATGCACAACTGAACTTAAATACATCTAATTAAAGGATGAATTTAGAAGCTTGATAAAGTCCAATACAGCAGAATTTAGCAATTTTTGAAAAATGAAAATGTATACCAAGAGGGGGCAGCATTTCCATGCTTTTCACAATCCACATATCCTTGAAGAATCCCAGAACATTTTAGGAACAATTCTTTTCTAAGACATTTGTAAGCTTTTGCAGGTATATGCAAGAATCATAAGACACTGTGCCTATGAAAGAAGCAGGATGACTGTGCACAAAAGCCTTCCCTGGAAGTGCTTGCAATATGTAAAGATGTGCTTTTAAAAAAATCAGGAAACCATAACCCTTCTTTTGTGAGACTAGGCTGAAGCTGCCATAACCTAAAGATGAAGCAGGCACATAAGCAGAGAGGACAAAAGCCAGGAATTGTAATGGTTGCCTATTCTGACAGACTCAGTCTCACAAGCAGGTGCTTAAGGATAACTGATTTATTGAGAGAATAGTGTGCAAATACAAAGAAAGCTGAGAATGAGCAAAAGCGCGCCAAATACAAACTAAAAACCCTCGCTTCAAACCCGGTCCTGCCCTTGCTCCCGCTTAGCAACCACCCCCTCCCAGGTGTTAGCAACCGTCACCCACATCGGCCTGAGAAAGTAACCTTGAACACAGTCAATAACCCAAACATACATTCCACAGTTACAGTAAGGAGATTACAGCCTGGCACGGCTGGAAATCTCCACTCCGCAAACACGGATCAGGAAAGTGACATGCGAAACGTTACGATATATTCAGAACATTGAAACCATGAACATGACATACCGCCCCCCTTAAAAAATTCGAACTTAAGGAGCGGGCTTAGTAGGATAGGCAGCATGAAAACGGGCCACTAAACGAGGGGAGTGAACATCGTGGGCAGCAACCCACTCGGGATGAGGGAAATGTTTCCATCGGACCAGGTATTGCAAAGTAGAACGAAGACGTCGAGAATCTAGAATCTCCTGGACTTCGAAGTGTTGCTGGCCATCAATCATAACAGGAGCAGGTGGTGGGGGTTATGGATGCCAGCGATCCGAGTGGTGGAAGGGTTTGAGCAAGCTGCAATGAAAAACGGGATGCAAACGTTTAAGATTATGAGGCAAATCCAACTTAAAAGTCACAGGATTAATTTGGGCCACAATAGGTAAAGGGCCCACGAACTTTGGTGCCAACTTCTTAGAAGGTTGCAGAGATTTAATAAATTTGGTGGAGAGGTAAACTTTGTCTCCAACTCTGAAGGGTGGCTGAGGTGCCCGTTTGGTGTCAGCAAAGCGTTTGTAAGCAGCTTGGGCATCAGCAAGAGCTTGTTTTATTTTAGGCCAAGAGTCCCCCAGATGCGCTGCTCAGTCTGCAGGGGACGAAGGAGGAGAGGTTGGGTGAGGCAGCTCAGGAATGGGCACAAAATCTCGACCAAAGACAGTGCGAAATGGCACCTGACCAGTGCTCTAATGCACTGCATTGTTGTAGGTGACTTCAGCAAAGGGCAGGAGATCAACCCAATTATCTTGTTGATAGTTAACAAAAGCACGCAGATATTGCTCCAACATGGAATTAAGCGCCTCTGTAGATCCGTCAGTCTCAGGATGCGACGCAGTGGACAGTGCTTGTTTGGTGCCCACCAATTTCATAAAAGCCCGCCAAAACTGGGAAGTAAATTGTGTGCCTCTGTCAGTCACCAAACGGGAGGGGCTCCCGTGGAGCCTGTACACGTGTACAAAGAAGAGGCGGGCTAGCTGTTGTGCTGAGGGAATGGAAGTGCGTGGAATGAAATGGGCTTGTTTTGAGAAAAAGTCCTTTACAACCCAAATCACAGTTTTCTTCTGGCTTGGAGGTAGGTAAAGGTAAAGGTTTCCCTTGACGTAAAGTCCAGTCGTGTCCAACTCTAGGGGGCGGTGCTCATCTCCGTTTCTAAGCCTTAGAGCCGGCGTTGTCCATAGACACTTCCGGGTCATGTGGCCAGCATGACGACACGGAACGCCGTTACCTTCCCGCCGAAGCGGTACCTATTGATCTACTCACATTTGCATGTTTTCGAACTGCTAGGTGAGCTTGGAGGTAAATCCACGATAAAATCCATAGAAATCTCCTCCCAGGGGTGAGAAGGACTGGCCACTGGTTGGAGCAAGCCTTGGGGCTTACCAACCTTCCGTTTAGAGCCAGCACATACAGGACAGGAGGCAACATAGTCTTTAACATCCTGCCTTAGTGTTGGCCACCAGAATTGGCGTCTAACCAAATGGAGCGTTTTAACAAACCCAAAATGCCCAGCCAGTTTGTCATCATGGGAACGGAGCAAAATGTCTTTGTGCAAAGCCTCAGGCACATAGAGACGATCGTTCTTCCAAGCAAAATCACGGTCAAAAGTAACATTGTGTAAATTTGCTTGCAACCAAGTGTCAGATTTCAATTGGGAAAGAAACTGTTGTTGCAAGTCAGAGGGAACTGGCAAACGTCCCGGACGGGGTGAAATTGAAGCGTCTGGTTGTTGCGTGCGAGTCTGGCTGCAGGTCACAGCTGCCAGACTCAATTGCGGCTCTGTCCATAGTGTACCTATCACATCAGGCACAGTGCTAGAATCTTGGGGTCTGCGGGAAAGTGCATTAGCCAGAAAGTTTTTCTTTCCCGGAATAAATTTTAGCT
This sequence comes from Candoia aspera, assembly GCF_035149785.1. NCBI lineage: Eukaryota > Metazoa > Chordata > Lepidosauria > Squamata > Candoiidae > Candoia > Candoia aspera. The sequence goes on from NC_086153.1 coordinate 104,565,295, forward strand.
TGAAATCAAAACGACTGAAGAATTGAGCCCATCTGATTTGCTTTGGGTTGAGCTTACGAGGTGCACTGAGTGCTTCGAGGTTCTTGTGGTCAGTCCAAACCTCGAAAGGGTGGGTAGCCCCCTTCAACAAATGGCGCCAAGTGTCTAAAGCAGCTTTAACAGCAAAAGCCTCTTTCTCCCAAACGTGCCACCGCCTTTCAGTCTCAGAGAATTTATGGGAGAGATAAGCACAAGGCTTCAAACATCCCGACTCATCTGCTTGTAGCAGGAGTGCTCCAATGGAGAAATCTGAAGCATCCACTTGCACCACAAATGGCTTGCTAGGATCGGGATGCTGTAGAATGAGTTCTGCTGTGAATAGCTTTTTAAGCTTGTCAAAAGCCACCTGGCATGCGGGCATCCATTTCAACAATGCCCCTGGATTCTTTGCCCTCCGTGTGTCCCCCTGCCCTTTAGTTTTTAGTAACTCAGTGAGGGGCAACGCTATCCCCGCGAACCCCTGGATAAACTGGCGATAATAGTTCGCGAATCCGAGGAAACTTTGGAGCTGCCGACGCATGCATGGTGGCTCCCATGCTAGAATGGCTTCAATCTTAGCTGGATCCATTTCAATACCCTTGTCTGAAATTCTATAGCCCAAATAGTCAATTTGAGATTTATGAAAAGCACATTTGGACAATTTAGCATACAGTTCAGCCTTTCTCAGTTTGCTGAGCACTTGTCTAAGCAGTTCTATATGTTCCTCCATGGTTTCAGTATAGATTAACACATCATCCAAATACACCAAGACCCCTTTGAATAAATGGTCATGCAAGACCTCATTGATCAGTTGCATAAAAACCCCAGGCGCTCCCGCCAGCCCAAAAGGTAACACTTTATACTGGAAAGAGCCCAGAGGACAATTGAAAGCAGTTTTCCATTCATCCCCCTCCCTTATACGAATGCGGAAATATGCCTCCCTCAGGTCCAACTTAGAGAATATTTTCCCCTTCGCCAGATGTGATAACATGTCTTTGATTAACGGGACGGGATATTTATTCAATATTGAGACTGCATTCAATCCATGGAAATCCATACATAATCTCAAAGTCCCATCTTTCTTTGGTCTGAATAGAACAGGAGCACCCACTGGGGAACTGGCTGGTTCGATAAAACCCCTGGCTAGATTTTTATCGACAAACTCTCTTAGCATTGCCAGTTCCTTCTGGGTCATAGCATAAATTTTTGGCTTAGGCAACTTTGCATTAGGGATAAAGTCTATGGCACAGTCAGTTTTGTGGTGCGGCGGTAGCTGATCCGCTTCCTTTTCGCCAAACACATCTGCAAAGTCTTGGTATTGTTCCGGCAGTCCGTCTAGCGGACCAGTAAGGAGCTGCGGAGTTGTTGCTGCCACCCTCCCCACCTCGCCGTTGTCCAATTCATCCCCCTCAGGGGCTTTGTAGAATCCATCTGCAAACGTCACAGTCCTGCGCACCCAATTTATGTGTGGGTTCTGCTGAACAAACCAAGGCATCCCCAAAATGACAAACGGACCCCCCACAGGCGCTACCACAAAAGGTAGTTTCTCCCAGTGGCTCCCCATTTGCAATGCCACCATCCCTGTGGAGTGAGTCACCGGTTTCCCCCCTGCTGTAGATCCATCCAATTGGGTGAAGATCATGGGCCGTTTCAAAGGGAATGTGGGTAACTCTAACACAGCTACCATGTCAGGGTGCATTAAACACCATGAGCACCCCAAATCAACCATTGCCCACACTTCCACAGTTCTTGTCCATGACCCCAATTTCACCTTCACTGTCATGGTAGGGAAATTTCCACTCACCGAAGCGTGATCGCGCCCTTCCTCTTCCACCTGCCCAGCAGCGCCCCTTAAAGCAGGTGGCTGGCATTTCCCGCCGGCTGATTGAAAACAGCCTCCTCCTCATCCCCAAAGAAAGGGACTTCCTCAGGTTCGACCTCCGCCAGCGCCGCCTTCATCTTCCTGGGTAGGGAAGGAGATTTTCCAGATGACTTTCCCGGCCAGTCTTCGGTCTTTCCCTTCAGGCACGCCACTGCTCAGCGCCCCTCTTTTCCGCACTGCAGACATTGCCCTCTCGCATAGCGTCGCTCCTTCTCTTCCTCCCAGGTCCGCTGGCTGGATTTCCCTGGAGGAGCCGAGGTGCGGGACCCCTTACTGAATCTCCCATATCTCATCAATTTTCGGTGGGCAAACGTCTCTAGGGCATGCTCAGCGCTGCTCGCCAGCTGAATACAGTCATACAGGGTTCTTGGGTCCTCACGCCCCAGAGACCACTTCAGAACCTCAGTTTCCAGTCCATCCTTGAACATCTCCACCAGCGTGGATTGGGACCAATCCTCCACTTTCCCAGCCAGTGCTTTAAATTCCAGCGCATAATCCGCCACGGATTGTGACCCTTGGTACAGTCCCTTTAATGCCAGCTTCGCTCTTTCCTGAGCTAGCGGGTCTTCAAAATGTTGCTGTAACGCCCACAGAAATTCCTCGAAGTCTTCTAACTCCGGAGCATCCGATTGGCACAGCTGTACATACCAATTGGCCGCCCTCCCCTTCAGCTTGGTAGCAATGGTGTTTATTTTCCCCCGCTCTGACCGGAACCCCTGTTCCCAATCCTCCATATAACTGTTAGCATTAGTTATGAAGAAGGACAATTTGGTGGGGTCCCCATTGAACTTTACTGTGAAGGGTGGGGGTCTTGCAGTTTCTGGTCGCTCAGCCCTTTGTACGGCCCCTAGTGAGCACCTCTCTGCTGGAGGGGACCTCGAAATTGTCACCCTCAGGCCCCTCTCCTCTCCTTGATGCCGGACCCTGCTTCTCCCTCTGGGGGATGGTAGGGGTGACGGTGTGGTGGAATGCCTACAGCGGGACCCTTCCCTTCCTTTTTCAGGTGACCCCCATCCCATTGACATCTTCTTCAGCATGAATTCGACCGAGTCTAATTTTGCCTCCAACACCTTTATACGATCAGGGGTGGGGGACCCCTCGGGCGCTTCTTTTCTGACCACCTTAGGTGACAGCGGGTACCGCCGCTTCCAGGAGGCTTGAGCTGCCCCAGTGTCCGATTCCTCCTCCCAAGTAAGGTAGTCACCAACCGAAGTACTGATCGTCTCTGGTACTTTTTGACGTCCCTCCTTCTCCTTCGAGTTGGGGTTGGGTTCTGCCCGAACCTCCGGAGCGTCGCTGCAGGGTACCTTCTCCGCTCTAACCACCGTGGAGTTCAGTTCCCCTTCGCTCGATGCCTAGCTCTCCATCTCTTGCAATCTCGGTTCATTCCTCGCTAGCGCTCCCCTTCACAGATGAATCTGGATAGGGGCTAGCGGAATAAGGGTTTTGAGATTCTCAGCTTTATGTAATGGTTGCCTATTCTGACAGACTCAGTCTCACAAGCAGATGCTTAAGGATAACTGATTTATTGAAAGAATAGTGTGCAAATACAAAGAAAGCTGAGAATGAGCAAAAGCGCGCCAAATACAAACTAAAAACCCTCGCTTCAAACCCGGTCCCGCCCTTGCTCCCGCTTAGCAACCACCCCCTCCCAGGTGTTGGCAACCATCACCCACATCAGCCTGAGAAAGTAACCTTGAACACAGTCAATAACCCAAACATACATTCCACAGTTACAGTAAGGAGATTACAGCCTGGCACGGCTGGAAATCTCCACTCCGCAAACACGGATCAGGAAAGTGACATGCGAAACGTTACGATGTATTCAGAACATTGAAACGATGAACATGACAGGAATCTTGTCTAAAAGATCCCTTCAGGAGGGTAGACAAGAAGGAAGCAAGTTGTAAGGAAAAAATGTCACCAGAGCAACAAAGGAATTGGGCCTGAGCAAATGGGCCTGAGCAAATGGAAACCCCCACCCCAATCCCATCAATAACTACTTGTGAATCAACAAAGCAACGACTTTAGGGGATAAAAGGGGTCTCAGAGCCCGCCCACTCCTTAAGTCATCTTTGGATCCAGACTTGGCGGCTCCCGTCCCTCTAGCTAGTGCCTGGCAGCCTAGTTGAGAAGGATGTGGGTAAGTGTATGAGTGTGTATGTGCGTGAGAAAGAGCACAGGTACCTTGCAACCAGTAAAGTTTTGCTGTTACTTTAAATTCACTGGGTCTCCATGTATTACAAAGAACCTGTTGTGCTTCAGAGGTTGGTTGGAAGTGATTTGTGTGTGTCCCTAATTAATCCCCATTTTGTAGGGAAACCTCTTTCTCCTTAAATTTGTATGGGCGTGCATATGCTGTTAAGCTATACTTAATAAATAAAATATGAAAAATAAATAAATACTTGCAGAATGATAAGGGAACTCTGTTTTTGTCTTCTTCCCTGGCCTTTCCTTGTGGTCTTCCAGCTGAGCATTAACTGCATCCTGCTTTGCTTCCTAGCCCCAAAGAAGCTCAGCTATCTGCTGCTATCTGCTGAGACAATCGTTGAGGAGCATCACCTTGCATTAGTGTTTGCAAATTCTGCCTCATTTATTAGCTTTGGAACAATATGGTAACTCCACTGTAGTATTCAGAGCCAGTGTGCTCTAGTGGTTAAGGCACCAGGCTAGAAACTGGGAGACTGCCTTAGGCACAAAGCCGGCTGAGTGACCTTGGGCCAGTCACTCTCTCTCAGCCCTAGGAAGAGACAATGGCAAACCACCTCTGAAATCTTGCCAAGAAAGCTGCAGGGTCTAGTCCAGGCAGTCACCAGGAGTCAACACTGATTTGAAGACACACACACACAAAAATTGCACAAATATGTCACTGACTTTGTCACAGCTTACGGAGCTAGCAGTGACACAACTACAATTGTAATGACTTCAGTCCTTGCAGAATCCCACACCCTTCAATGTTTGTCACCCTAGCCATCCTCTGGTGGACATGTTTTTTCCCCACATATCATCCTTGCACCTTCATAGATGTTCCTGTCATGGAGATTTTTTTGTATCTTTATGTCCAGTGATTGTACCCTGTTTAGCTTTGGGCCAACTGGCTGAAGTTACTAAGCGCTGCCATGTGTTACAATCTTTTTTTTGAAGTCCCTCTAAAAAGCAGCCTTTTCCTGGAGCTTTTGATAAAACTCCCCAATCCCTATACGTCCTGGTAATCAAACTGTAGCATTTGCAACTGAAATCACTGTATATTTCTCTCCTGCCCTCCTGTGTCACCAGTTCCTTCCCCTTCCTCTGTTGTGCCTGGTCAGTCTAAACTAGTCCAGTTAGAGACGGGGTTCGCTGGGATTGAACAGAGGCTGGAAACTGAAATTGGTGCAAACTGTCCCAGTCAAGTAGGCTGCTCACTGGTGCAAGACAGAAGGATCTATTGAAAGATCCCACCGGCTACCACTTGTCTAGTGATCACAATTTAAGGAATTGAGCTTTAAAGTCCAAACTGGTTTAGGCCGTGACTGTCAGAGGAACCACCTCCTCTCTTTATTTATTACAGGAGATCAATTTCCTGCTTTTATTCAGGAGCTCAAGGTGGAACACTTAGCACTTCCTCCTGATATCCTCCCATTTTTCTTCCCAACCACAGCCTTGTGAGGTAGGTTGGGCAGAGAAAGTGAATGCCACAAATCCAGGGAGTTTCTGTGGCTGAGGCGGGCCAGACCTGGGTTTCCCCCCACTCCTATACCTTTACCACTACACCACAAGGAATCTGCCTAGTTATTCAACCAGCAGGAGATGCCCTTTTAAAGATCTCTCTGGTGCTAAAAGCTTGGCTAGCTGGTTCAGAGGACAAGGCCTTCTGGTACACAACTCCCAGCTATGGAGCACTCTATTCAGGAAGATGTGGGCAGCCTCCGTTTTCACTGGACTGAGGAAAACAGCAAAAATGTCTCTCTTCCACCAGGCTTTTAAATGTGAATTGATTTTAATCTTACTGATATTAATTCTGGCTTTTGCTGTACTGATGTTGCTGTCATGTTTTGTACCTTACCTTTCATTTTATTGTTGTTAGTTGTCTTGAGATGTAAGCTAAAAAGGTGGGACATAATTTTAATAATTAAAAGGACTGTTTTGCTTTGCAAAATGCCACATGCATAAAGAGGACCAAACAGAACAAATGCGCCAAAGAAACAAAGCAGTTATGTTATTCCTGCTTATCTGGATCCAGTAGCCCAATATCACAATGAAGAAATGTATAAGGAACCACATAGAAATAGCTTCCACAGCACTGTGGTGGTTAATATATGAAATGTCTCTGGAGGCTGTGAAGAGGTCAAATGAACAGAAATGTTAGAGTGATAGAAAACACGACAATGTGGGAATGGGGAAAAAAAAAATTGAGCTAGAAACCATAAAGAAGTTATTTCAAGCAGTCTGCCATGAAGTTATGCTTTCCTTTCTTATTCTGCCTGATCTGAATGGGGTGTGTGTGTGTATGCACAGGAGTGTGTGCGCAAGAGAGAGAGAGAATGAGAGGGAAAGAGTTTTCGCATAAATGTGCCCTTTCAAACTCTTCCATGAAGCTAGTGAAAAAATGCCCACTTTCCTCCAGGCAAATTCATGCTGGTTCAGTGATGGTTTTCCTAAGATCAAAACAGCCCTTTTTAGCATCAAAGTCAAACTAGAAAGATGGCTGGCAGGAACCCTTCCTCTAAAGTGTGCATAAGGTGAACTGAAGGTAGAGGGGCAAGCAGGAGGGCTGGTGGCCGTTTTTTCTCATCCATGTTTCCTTCTTATTTGTTTGGGTTTTTTTTTTTTACTCAACTGGTTTTATTCTGGTGAATAAAATATATCCCCAGTGTGTGTGCATGTGCAGTGGCTGAAGCAGGGGGGAACGGTTTGAGAGCAAACATTCTTACAAGGGGATTCACAGCTCTTCCCTACCCCCAACACACATACCCAACACATACTCCCTCTCCTGTCATAATAGGAATTATGACCCAGCCACCATAATCATGTCCCTGTTTAGCTTAGAGTTAGACCAGCATCTCCCCCACTTGATTTCCTCTAGAGGTGCTGGGCTACTTTGGACATGCCAGCTTGGGAATTATAGGAATTGTGATGCAACTCACCTGTGGAGCATTATCTTGGGCAGGGGCATCCTCAGGGGGGATCAAAAAAGTCAAAATGGCAGTCCATGTTGACTTTTTGACACCTCCCTCCTTACACCTGTGTTTAGGGAAGGATGTTTTAGATGAAAAGCATTTCTTGCCAGCTTACCTAAGCTTCTGGCAGCTACAATTTTTAAAATGTGTTTTAGTGGCCGTGGGTGTGCAGTTCCTGGCCCACCTTCTAGTTCTAAACATTTGTCTTGGCTTGCCTTATGGCTTCCAGCCTGGAAGAAACACAATCATCTAGAATAAAGCCACTCAATTTAGTACCCATTCCTATCACAGTCTTTATTGAACTACTCCAAGCTCGAACTGCATGTCACAAACATATGTAATCAAACTGATGACTATCAGGCTTTGATAGAGATTTTGGCAAAGGACGAGTAGAACTGTGAGCTTAACTATTTGTTCATCCAAAATATTATCTTTGAAATGTCCTCCCCAGTCATTTGGGAGAGAGGGGAAATAATAAAATCAATGGATTAAATATATTTAATATTTATTTATTTATCAAATTTATATAGCTGTCCATCTCACAAGCAAGGGACTCTGGGTAGCATACAACAAGGCTAAAAACAATTGACTAATGAATACCAAATTATTATTATTATTAATATTAAAAACATTAAAAATTGTAAAAAACCAAGCTAAATATGACTTCATGTGTTCAATAGTGTTTCTTTTCTGTCACATTTGGAGTTACAAGGTGGTGTCAACTTTTGGAAGGCCTATCTTGACTTTTTTGATCCTCCTTGCAGATAGTCCTTGCTTATGGAGTGGCACTGCTCTGATAGCTGAAAATGATTTGCAAACTCTAACAATAAAAGTCAAGGAACACAATGAAAAAATGGGACTAAGATGAAATATAAACCAGACTAATGACAACTGTATATAACCAGCCTTAGAATTGACAGTGAAGACTTCTATCTTTTAGAATCATGAACAGATATCAACAGTAAAGGAACCAGCAGTCAGGAAATATGCCACAGACTAGGACTTGGTAGGGTTGTGATGAAAGCCTTAGAAAAGACATTCAGATGCCAGGAAGATCAGAATCATGCAGGCAACAGGTTTCCCTATAACATATTCTGTGGAAGTGAATGTTGGACTTTGAAAAAGCAGGATAGGAAGAGTATTGAAACTTATGACCTTTGCTGTTGGAGACAATCCTAGGAATACCATGGACAGCCAAGTAAATGCATCAAAGAACAAATCAATCCAGAGTTTTCATTTGAGGCACAAATGACCAGGCTCAAATTGGACTCATTATGTGAAAATCCACCCCCTTAAGATGTCCATAATGCTGAGAAAGGTGGAAAAAAAGAGAGGAAAGGACAACCAGTAGCAAGGTGGATGGAATCAGTTACAGAAGTGATGGATGTACCATTGGGAGACATGAAGGGCCAGTTTGGGAACAGATCATCCTGGAAAAATTCATCTGTGAGGTTACTAATAGTCAACACTGATTTGATGGCACCCAATCAATCAATCAGTCAGTCAATCAATTATTGTTCTAGCACTGAGCAGAGGGTTTGGCTGCATGAATTGCATGAACCCTGCACATTAGGTGAATCTGTAATTCCTTCACCTACCCAAAACAAAATGAAGTTGTTCCCAACTAACAAAGGCTCTCTTAAAGTGACTTGCTAAAAACGCTTCTGTTTGTGCGGTGTGGGAACCTAAGTGGAGCTGGTTCCAGGTCAAACAAGGTAAAGCAGTCAATACAGATTAGCAGAGCTGACAGGGTGAATGAGTTTAAAACTTTCGCTTAAAATAAAAACTAGCTACTGCATAGAAGAAATGTGAGTGGCTAAAGCTGTTCTCTCCGTAGAACCCTCCACCCCACCCCACTCATTTTTCATTTTTTTTTAGCAACACTAAAAGGTGCTTTAATTTTATAGTCAATTATTCTCTGGGCAGTTGTTTGTCAGTCTGACTATTGCTGTCAACATGAATGCCAATTTTGTGAATGCATCACATTCTGGCACGATCGAGGCTTTATTTCTTTTTTTAATAAACACCAAAGGGCTGAACCTCATCATGCTTCCTTAGCCAGTTTCACTGGCACACCAAATTGGGCGTACAGCATAAATAATGTTATTGTCAGGCACATGATTCAAAATGTCTTTATTGCTAACTCATATTCTGAAGAAAGTAAACAGAGCTAAGAGAAATATCAACCATACAGATTGTCTTACCTGGCAACTGGTAGAGTGTTATCTTCAATTGCCATGTGTGCTTACATGTGTAACCCCCCACAGCATCTCCCACACAGCCAGGCACCTTGTTACATCACCAGACCGTCTCAACCATTAAAAACAAAGTGGGGGGAAGGGAAGGGAAACAAGTGGGAACTCTAAAAAGAAATGGAGACTCCTTCATTTGGTAGACAACTTGGAAGGTAGCAAGTCCTGCTGAAGTCTCCATTCAAGTTAATATAGTGAGGCATGCCCAGGGACCTATTTCAGCAGGGAAGTCCCTCCCCGGACCTTCCTTTTACTTCACATATAATTTTTCTTCTCTTTTTTGCCAGCTTGTAATTCTTGTGCCAAATGAGTATGGCAAGTAAACAATTTAAACAGGCTATAGACAAAGTTGGAAGCTGAAGGAACAAAACCCTTTACTTCAAAAATTTGTGATGAAAAAGAATACAATTATGCCATTTCAAAGTTGGCAAGACATGTTTTATTTCTTTATAAATAAGTAGAGGCTCTAGGCAGTGTACATATTAAGTCAAAATGCAAGATAACAATACTATAAAATCAGTAAAACTATAAACAATTACAGTAACAAGCAAGATTTAGTGCAGATCGTACTCTAGCTGCTTAATCTCTGTACTAAAAACTGACATTCCTGAATAATCTTTAATAGCAGCCTCCAAGTGCATTTCACTGTGATAATCAAATCTAGAAGTTATCAGATCATGGATAATTGTGGAAAAACTAAATCTGGGACTGTCATGGCTTGTGCACTAACCATAGTTGATAAAAGGCCGCTCAGAAGCAGTCAGAAAATTAGGTGGCTGAGTTCTCTACCATTCCATAGGACCTTTATGAGACTGAAGCTATTCTTGTAAATAAATACAATGCTAGAAACTGATGTTTCAGTTTGTCGCATGCCAGCTTCATATTTCCTATTTTAATTAGAAAAATGGTTTTATTTTAATTCAATACAGGGAACTGGTACTTACCATTGGAGGTGGCTGGGAACTAATTGTGCCCACAGGCACCAGTCCATTATCTATGTTGGCATGCATTCCTGTCTTCTACTAATCAATCTGCCATAGTAGTTGATAACTGATGTTATGTGCTGCTTGTTGTTTTCTTAAATTGGAATATATTCACAAATACTGTAGATATGGATAAATCTTTTCCTCTCTTCTAAGAATTGAATTTATTGTTTCCATTACTAAAGCCAGACCTTACTTCAACATATGCGTAGTCCCACCTGATTCACATGATAGAGAGATGGGTGTGGTAACTTTACCTAGCAACTTCGTAAAGATATTAAAAAAGCATAGGGGATAAAACTTACAAGACTCAAAACACTCACAACACTTATGCTAAGGACCTAAGCAGAATTCCTGCCACCCCCTGTACTATTTTCTGAAATCCAACAAATAGCTAGAACTGTCATGAAAACATACTTGAGAACACACCCCTCTTGTTGTGACCTAGTTCCATATTTATTTATTTACACAATAACTTGATGAACAAAAGGCTACATTCTAGCTATTCTAGGATGCTTTTCAAAGGAAGGTGTGTTTTTCCATTCACATCCAATATTTACAGCAGAGGCAGGATACTTTTTTTCCTGTTGGGGACCTTATTATTTTGGAAGCAATCTATAAATGGGTGCATGCTGACAAGACGTGGGGCTGAAGCCAGCAGAAAGTAAGTGGAACTGAACCTTCTCTCTCTCTTTAACTCTTCTTTCCTGACTAGCAAATTGCTGAAGAGAGACACCTTAAGCTTGCTGGTACTGTAGGAGATTATGGAAATTAGGATAACAACTGAATCTAGACTACAGGTACAGATTTCCCATCCCAGTTTCTGACCAAATCAACCCAGTTTTGCCACAGCTCTTTTCTTGCCCCCAAGCTGGTTCAGGAATATGGAGTTGGCGTAGCTCTTACATGGCATTTTGTAGATATTTCTGAACGGTTCTTGACATTTCCCTGTGTTCCTGTCAATTGGCCTTGTTTTTCTTATTCATATTGTCTGCTTGGTGCTTTCAGAACTTTCCCAGTCACACTATGGCCATCTCAAAGAATTCCCACTTGGTCTACATTTATACACTAAAATGGCTTCTACAAATGTTGGCCTTGCATTATAGCTAACCTACTTAAATTGCATTCACACATGAGCCTTATAATGCATGTAAACATAATGAGTTGCCCCAAATTCACAACATTGTTTTTTTTTCTTGTTCTGTGATAAATGATTGAATCAAAAACTTACTGAATGTTCTGGTCCATGCCCAGCCCCTGCAATAGGATAGCTGGAAAGCCACATCCCTATAAGTCCACATTGCCCAATATACACCCTGACTAACCAAAGTACTGTCATCATAATGGATGACCAGTCCAGCATGGGAGAAGTTCTCTATCTGAATCCAGACTCTCTCATCCTTCCTTGATCTTCACCCCCCTCCAAGTCCTTTGGCACCGCAAGGGTAATCTTAAAAGCCTGGCCAGTTATTGGGAACCTACAAGTAACAGCTGTAAGAGCCATGAAAAGAGAAAGCTCAGGTGGGAGCGGGTATGTTCAAAAGCAAATGCTCACAACCTCAGCAGGAAACCACAGTATATGGAAGATTCCACAGGGAGGTGGATGCATGCAACGGATGTGTTACCCCATGTAGGCACATCATTATTGACTCCCTGGAGTTCCAACACCAAACTATTATAGAAGGTTGTTGTAGACATGCAATCTTTTAAATCATCAATGCTTTTTAAAAATTGTAAAGCAGTTAGATGAAAGAGCCCAAAGAGTTATGGTTTCTTTTTTGCCCCTTACCATGGCTTGCGGTTTCAGAATAAAACCTTTGTTATCATGACTGTGGCCAAAGTGCTCCTGTGCTGCAGTCCTTAAATGACTTTGGTAATTTCTCTCTAACAAGCTCAGGCTCAACTGGATAGAGAAGCCCTGCAGGAATTCTTAACGAGTGGCTTTCTATCCATGTGGATGATTTGTAGTTGGCAGTCCTGCCAACGTGCGTCTCCACAAAGCTATTAAAAGGAAGAAAGCCCAACAGACGTATATTATATACAGACTGACTGCACGGCCTACTTGTGGAGTGCAGATATGGATGTCAACTCATGGATAAACCTGAAAAATGTTCCACTGAGTAATAGTTGGGCTCCAACCAATTCATTTTAGGCACTGGGACATAAGAACAGTTGGTGGCAAGTATTCATTTTCAACAGCATTGTAATCCTGGGACATTTACATATGCTAATGATGCATTCTCAAATTAAACCTGGGCACAAGCTGTTAATCACACATGCCAGTGGGATTATGGCTGCCATCCTAAACACAGGGATCTAATTGATATCACACTGAACTCAGTGGGCTTCACTTTTGAGTAGGCATACAAAGAATTGTGCTGCATTTCAGTACTGCACCATCTTATTGTGATCCTCCAGGAGGATGCTACCTTGAATATACCCTTCACTGGAGATGTCTTTCAAAATTGCTTCCCAAGGCTGCTGACTTAATTCACCCACAAACCTTCTTGTTCATCTTTGATTATATCTGAACTCACATATATATGCCATGTATTGATAACATATTGTAGTTGCAGAATCGCTTTCCCTGCAAATTAAACTATAAAAGTTACATCAAAGGTCACAAGGTAACAACACCAGGAGCCAGAAGCAAACAATCACTTAAGAAAACTAAAAGTGCTGTGAAAGAGGTTTTTGAGACATTACAAAAATCTGTACCAAATCTGTTTTCCCCATTCACCCCCAAATGGCTAACTTAGGTTTTCCTGTTCTAGATTAATTGCTGAAAAGCAAAATTATCACGTATATAGAAAAATGAGTCTTGTTGAGTTTCACTAGCTTCTTGGCATTCTGTGAGAGTATCAGAAGGATGCGGAAACAAGTGCTTCAGTAAAGATTGCATCTTTTTTTTTTACTTTCCAACAGCATTTGATGAAGTTCCACACCAAAGACTTGGCTATGTTTAGCAGTTACAAGAAAAGAGGACATGTTCTTTTTTTTTTAATTAATAATTTGTCCCAAAGAATAAGAATAGATATAGAAATGGAATCATTCAACTTATATAGTGCTTTTGAACTTGTTCATAAATTATTTTATTTAGGGGTAAATGGAAGCGGGATTATTCATAGAGGTTATATGGGAGATTTAATAAAAACCCCATGATTGGCTGAACCTGCCCCTGTGGTAATGGCTCAGTTGAGTCTATTCTCCCTGTGCTGCTGCACTGCTTCTTCTACAGTGATATCTCAAGAAGGCTGGTCTTCCCTCCCTTGCTACATGCACCAACCTATCCTGAGGAACTTCATGTCAATTTCCTCTTTTCAGGCAAGAAAAACGTTAAGCCCATAATGTAGCAAAGTTCTGTATAGCTACTGTGAATGTGTGCAAATGACTGACTGTTGCACATGACTGACATCCTCATACCTGATTCAACTATCTTCTGTTAAAATACTGACTTCCATCACTCCAATACCTTATTCAGTAATTATTTTAATACTTTGGACTATTGGAACTCAGAGTACATTCATACAAAAATTCACCTTGTCAATTTCTGATGGCTATGTGGATGGTTTGTTTGTTTTCCTTTTTTATTTGCTGTATTTAGTTTGTATATGTTTTGTTTTATCTGGACACTGACCAAAATAAATATCTATCTACCTCCCTCTATCTACCTCTATCTACCTCTACCTCTACCTCTACCTACCTATCTATCTATCTTCATAGTGACGATTTCTTAATAAAAGTAGGAGACAGCCTGGTCCTTCCTCAAACCCCCAAGAAGAAGCCAGACCATACAAGTATGCAAGTGCTGCTGCTGCTGAGAGCAATCGGCTACTTACTAGCATAACACAAGCACTGCTACCGTTGTGCTGCCCTTCTTTAAGAAAGCATCTGGTCTCCTTTGCTCCAGTCTTATCATCAGAACAACATTTGAGATGCTCAAGGTGAGTAGGGAATCTTCATGGACCATTCCCTTTATGGCAGCTGGTTCCCAAAGTCAACTGCCAGGGCTGCAGGCTCTTTACTGGAGAAAATTGCAGTAAATGCTGCACACTTTCCAAGGCTGGCTCTTGGCTATTTCATTCTTTTCTTTTAGTATTTTGCCCCTTATTTAACAAACAAACAAACAAAAAAAGATCCCCAAGAGGTTTTACAAGATTGGTGGCAAGACAGCGTCTCTATTCAAGGTCACAGTCTTCTGGACATGATAGGCGAGGCAAATATGACTCTTTAATAGAGAAGCTTTGTTTTAAAATCTTGAAAAGCATAGGATCTTATGCGTTAACTAGGGAATGGTGGATGGGAAGTTTGGGTGGCTAGTTGTGTTCTGAACAGAGCTGCCAAAGCATCTCTAAAGCAAGTAAAAGGGCAGCAAAAAGGCAAAGAATGGCAGACGAGGAAGTGTAAAGTGCAAATTATACACTGCAGAGATCACAAATGCAACGATTCAATTTCTCAAGCATCCCTACAACCAGTGGAATAGAATAGGAGGTCTGTATTAGAGACCACACTTTCATAAAAGTGAAGAGCAACAGGACAGAAATTAAAACGGATTAGGTTTCTAATAATGCCGTCTCTACAATACATGGGAGTACAGATGAAGCCATTTTACAAACGTTGATGGGTCCTAATGGACTCCTTAAGGGATCAACTCATAAAGGAGTTTGCAGACAGCAAACTTATTTGAGGAATGCAATAAAAATGACTCCTGAGATAGAATGATTAACAGGAAATTGAAGCAAATAATAATCCTCTGTTTTCCTCTTGTGAGCTACAGAGTCAGGTCTGTTTGACCATAACACTATGAGCCCTGATCCACAGATCAATATAACAAAGCAGTGGAACAGTCAATAAATAGTTGCCATGCATTACTATGTGGTCAAAAACTCAGAGGGTGCCATCTGAAGATACATTAGCACAATAGGAAGATATTATTTTTTCTTGCAAAAAAGCAAGGAGGAGGTATATCAGCTAAGGGTTGTGAATGTTGAAAACCCATCAACAAGCATGTTTGTTAGGGTAAAATAACAGTAATTATTTATTAGTTTTATATCCCCCACCAGTCGTCCATGAGCTCAAGGCAGCTTATTTGTGGATCTCACTTCAGCTTACCTCACTTCCCACAACAGCCCCTGAGAAGTCAGTTGGGCTGATCGAGAGTGAGTAGCCCAAAGCCACCCAGCGAGTTCCCATCGCTTAGGATGGACCTGAATACTTTAATCAATCAAGATACATAATGATTTCTGCTGAATTCAACCAAAATTATTCTTTTCTAAAAAAAATACACTCCATCAAAATAAAATATAGTGTGGACCTACAATTTCCTTAACTCTGGATTATTTGCTACTGTTGTTCATTTGTTTGCTTGCTTTTTGAATGCATGGAATGATGGCTGAATCTGGGCACATAGAAAAAACAAAGAAAACTGCACTTAATAATTAAGCTTAATTAATTGAAGTTTCATGGTCATCAAGCATCTCCTATTTCTCCTGCAGGAAGAGGGAACCCTATGTATGCTGCCTTGAATTCCTGAATTAAAGATGGGATATAGAAATAAAAAATGATCAGCAACTAAATTCTGGAAGACTACCAGCATTGCAGCAGACCCCACCTTGATGGAATGAATATGTCTGTTCCGATACTGTTTAGAACTCATGCTAATTCAGTTCGGTTGTCATTAAGGCAAGAAATGGTTGTGTTGGTGAATAGCCCGGCTTGATGGACCAGCCCTCTGAGGCTAGGCACTCTATCGCCTCTCCAAATCCATTACGAATCTGCTCCTGCCATTTATATACTGAGCAGCCCAAAAAGGCCCCACCAGCTGCCATCATTCTCAGGTTGATTTTCCATGTCTAGCCACTGCGGGGAAATATTCCAGACAGGACATCAGTCTTCTGTCTGAGGTAACTTTCTGAAAAATGCACTTCTTATGGGGTATTAGCAGGGACCAGCTGGTTGTAATAATTCTGAAGGGAAGTTACCTCAAGTTACCCTTTCTGCTATACTTTGAGTTGATGAATAAAATATGTTCATTAAAACAGAATATAACAAATCTCACTGAGCACCAACCCTCCTCCCTATTGTCCATTTGCTCCACAATAAGGAGAAAATGAACAAAACACACTGAAAGCATGAAGTACAGAATAAAAAAGAGCAAGAATACAGTATATAAAATAAACAAATGCAAAATAAAGTCACAGCAGAAAGGGTGACTTGAGGTAACTTCCCTTCAGAATTAAATATGTGTCCACAATCCTATAATGGTGACTTAACTGGTAGCAGTTTAGGAGAGGTATGTTTAGGAATTTAGTCTATTCCAGCATTAAGATGCACAAAACTAAGATATTATGATTTAAATAGATACTTGAAAGCAGTATGACAGCTTTCTTTCTATTGCTGTTACCATACTTTTTAAAGTATCATTTAAATGTGCATCCTACTTTTTATCACAGTTACTCAATGCAACTAACAGTATGTTATGAAATAAACACATAAAATTCAAAGCAAGCAAAACACTGACAAAAATAATTTCAAAAACTATCCAACTGACCTCATTACGTTTACATTGGTTTAGGAGGCCAAAAGTTGGTTTTACATTTACATTGGTTTAGGAGGCCTAAATTCAACATATTGCACATATTAGCTATTCAGAAGTTCCTCCAGTTTGTTAAATATGTGTGTGCAGGTAGTCCTCATTTAATGACTGCCTCATTTAG
Source organism: Candoia aspera (assembly GCF_035149785.1). Taxonomy (NCBI): domain Eukaryota; kingdom Metazoa; phylum Chordata; class Lepidosauria; order Squamata; family Candoiidae; genus Candoia; species Candoia aspera. Next base: position 104,582,305 of record NC_086153.1, read on the forward strand.
TGACTGTTTGCAGTTATGATGGTGATCAAAAAGTAACTCGGCAACCAGTCCTTGCATTTATGACATTCACAGGTCTGTAAAGCAAAGGAAAGCTGAAATTAGATCATAAGCACAATCGTGGTTTCACTTAGCAACCGCTTCACTTAATGACCCAGTTGCTGATCCCAATTGTGGTCACTAAATGAGGAGTACCTGTACTCACAATGGCTGAATGCAATGTTTTGGGTTATCTGTATGAGGCTTCATACATGGCTTAGTAAATATTTTGAACTATGCTTGTTTATAAAGCTACTAATGTGTCAGTTTTGCTGTTACAGTCAGATGTTCAATCTTACATTTGTAGAAGAAATGCATCACTTTCAATAAATTCTTGTTTTAAAAAATCTACCTGAGCAGAATTAGCAACCTTTCCCTTTGCCAAATTCAGTGGGGTGGGCTATCCCCAGCATTGTGAGGACCATATTGCAGCCACCTACCATATTCAAGATGATGAACAAACTTGCAAATTGGAGTAGGAGGAGGGGTAAGTTCCTACAGTATTCTGGGAAGTAAACAGAAGGTCACTGCAAGCAGAGAGAAGTTGGACCATCTCCTAGCACTCCCCAAGTTGGCTGTCTCACTCTTCCTAATGGTAGGACCCTAGACTAACCATTTCGGTAGGCATGTGCTTGGCCTTTGCTTCCTGATAGTTATTTTATTCTGGGTTTCATGTTAGAGGCCTCTTGACATCTGAAGTGGACTGCCCTAGCTTGTGACTTTTAAGTCTCTTGACACATATATACATGCATGTAAAATATTAATATCCCAGCTTTCTCTCACCCACTTTTGATTTCAGTGATACAGCTTGCATGGCAGCCTTGCTGTTTGTCTCCAACACAGAAACTGGCTGGAAATGAAGCCAACTCAAAGAATTGGTATCCAGATTTCAATCCAATCTCTGGCTAGGTCCTTGAGATCATTTGGTTTCCAATGATATTATGAGTCCCCTTTCACTGAGTCTCTCTCATACCTGGTACCTTCTGTCTGGCATGTCACTTGTGGATTGGTGGGGGAAAAGAAAGAAAGAATTCACTACCCTTCTACTTTTTTTCCCAGTCATTTGAGTTTAGGCTGGAAGGGGAAACTGGCAGAACTCTTGTCAAATTCACTGGCTTTAAAAAAAGGCCTCCAGTGAAGGTGTCAAACAAAAGAGAAACAGTCTAGCCTTTCACTGGTCTACCACAGGAAGATCCCTTCAGAAGAGGGCTGGTACCCAGAGAAAAATGATTATGGAGGACAGTGACCAATAGCTGGAGAAGAGGGGGTGTTCTTTGTGCCAGAGGACACAGTAGACAGTTGGGATCGAGGCATTTGTCTACAATGAAAGAAAGCAAAGCAGGCACACTGCACGGCACCATTAGTGCCACTAGAAGCCACAAAATGCTACTTTTGATGCACAGCAAGAGAAGATGGGTCTTCACAGTGGGCTAGAGGCAGGAGGACAATATTGTGCATTTCTGTCCCTAAGAAATGTTTGGTGGCCATCCTCACTCAAAGACAAACTGGCTGTGCTGATAAGCCTTAAGAGAATTTGCCCATAGAAATGCACCCCTACATAAGGGAAAATTCATATGCACTAATCACACTAAAAATTAAATAGAAGCAGGAGCAGAGAAATGGTTTGAGACCCAAGGATTTCAAAGTGGCAGTTTCCCAGAGTTCAAAGTGGCAGTTTAAATTATTATTACAACTCTATTGCCATGATGGTGAGAATATCTTTCTCCTGAACACCCTGAAAATGTCTGATTTAAAGTGGCAGCCAGGGCCAGTTCACATCAGATGTTTTGGTCTCTGGAGGGTTGGGTATCACCTTCCCTGGCACTTGAGAATCAGAATTTCCTGATTTTTTTTGGAAAGTCACTATTAAAGGATTGGGGGAGGGGGTAGAAAATGATGATGATGATGATGATGCAAAATGCCCCCCCCCTCCAGCTCTGAAACACACAATCAAATTCTGGCCTGCCCCACATGTATGTAAAAAGAGGCAGGGCTCCAATCCCATGGTTGCATCACCATCTTGACTTCTTTTTTTACTGTAGGAATAAAAGCTTGTGGTGACCTGCTCACTCCTACCTGGTTTGGGATCTTCTCATCTAATGTCAAAGGAGCTAAACCTAAAGAAAGAAGTGTCAACTACAGCCAATAATTTAATGCAACTTCCTATATTCTGGTTTCCACTCTCTCTTTTCCAGGCTTAACTTCCAAATAATTTGTTCATTTGTTACAAATATTTGTATATCTCCCCATCCCAAGATTTCTGGACTCAGCTGCCAATCAGCAAGAATAGGAAAAAAAAGAAAAGAAAGAAAAGAAAAGAAATACACCAGACTTTAAATTGGCTTCAAGATTGCCATTAGTCATCTTCACACACTTCCTAACGGCAGTAAGTTACAGTAAATTAGCTTGTTCCAAGCATTCTTTTAAGCAGGGTGGGCAACCTGCAGCCCTCAGGCCACACACAGCCCTTGATCTAATTTCATGCTGCTTTTGTCCTAAATTCAAAAGCCCTTTGCAAGCCAGAAGTTCAGATCTCTGGCAAAAGTGATCTACTTTTTCACAAGTTAGCCTGCAGTGTGAGGAGAAAAGAAACTTCTGGGTAGATGTCAGAAAGGGAGAGAACATTCAACCTCTCTTGACTTTGGTGATCCAAAGGATTATTCCTGTGGGAATACTGCCCTACACAGGGGAGAAAAAGTTTATCCACCATTGTTTCAAAGGGAAAACTTAATTTTCTCTTATTTTCTTTGTATAAATGAATAAGAAAGCATAGGAAGAAAAAGATAAATGAGAACCTTGCACCACATTTAAAAAGCTAGGATCCATCTAGAGTTACAAACATGATGATACCTCCCGCCTCCCCCGCCCCAAGGAACTAGCAAAGAAAAATCTCAAGGCCAAGACAATTCCTGAGAGCAGATGTTGTGTAAGCGTTCATGTTCCTTTGCTGTTGAAAGGACAGTTCTTCTCACTGTGCATGGTAGGTGCTCAGGGAGAAATAATGAAGAAGAGGAAAGACACAGCAGGACACAAGTATAGCATTGAGACTGTATTCAGTGCATTAGCCTGCCTAATTCTTCTGGAGGCCAATATTGTTCCAAGCATAAATTCAATACTTTCTCCCACACTATCTATATTGTTTCTCAACACTCATATTTTCTAGTATGTTTGAGGGACTGAGCTGAGGGACTGAGAAAGCATGGGTAGGTCCTAGGAAGGGTTCCTAAAGAGACTGTTTATTTTATTGTTTATTGTTTATTTTATTTTTATCCTGCCTTTATTATTATTTTTTACAAATAACTCAAGGCGGTGAACTAATACTCCTTCCTCCTCCTATTTTCCCCACAACAACAACCCTGTGAGGTGAGTTGGGCTGAGAGAGAGTGACTGGCCCAAGGTCACCCAGCCGGCTTTCCTGCCTAAGGCGGGACTAGAACTCTTAGTCTCCTGGTTTCTAGCCCAGCACCTTAACCACTAGACCAAACTGGCTCTTTGATTAGCATGATGCAGAGAAAAAAACTTAAATAAGTGAGGAAAGGGGATTAAAATACTGAGCAAGATACAAGCAAATTGTTGCTGGAATGCTGGGAGTGAATCTAGAGTGGTGGATATACTGTGATTAGGCACTGGGAAGTGGCAGCAGACTCTAGAAGGACTCCAGTACAGATTAGGGGACCAGGAACAGAAGAGCTGTGAAGAACAAGTGACCCCATTTTTCATTGCAAAGAGGGATGGCATGGACAGAGCATCCCCTCATTTTAATGCCCAGACAATACCATGGTAGAATACAGGACTTAGTGTAATGATTGCCTAATCCCAAATACTCAGTCTCACAAGCTCGGGCTTAAAGATAACTGATTTATTAAAAGGAATAGTATGCAAATACAGAGAAAGCTGAGAATGAGCAAAAGCGCGCCAAATACAAACTTAAAAGCCTTGCTTGCGATCAAGTCCCGCCCCATCGCCCGTCAGGACGCTCCCCCTCCCAGGTGCGAGAATCCGTTAGACGCGCCTGGGAAAGTAACCTTGAACAGGAGCGCAAACCCAAACATGCATTCCAAGCCCTGAAAACAATGGAGGGCAAAGGAATGGAAAAACCCCGGGTGAAGGAACACGGAACAGAAAAAGACATGTGAAACGTTACAATGTTAACCAGACATTGAAATGAGAACATGACATATTGCCCCCCCAAAAGAAACTAGGGAGCCGGTTTGTCAGGATAGGCAGAGTGGAATTGGGTTACGAGACGAGGGGAATGGACGTCCGGAGCAGCAACCCATTCAGGATGAGGGAAATGTTTCCAGCGGACGAGGTATTGTAAAGCGGAGCGCTGGCGTCGGGAGTCGAGGATGGATGCCACCTCGAAGTGTTGCTGGTTGTCAATCATGAGGGGAGGTGGAGGAATGGGTTGTGGATGCCAACGGTCCGACGACAGGCAGGGTTTGAGTAAACTACAATGGAAAACAGGATGCAAACGTTTAAGGTTGTGAGGCAAATCAAGTTTAAACATAACAGGGTTGATTTGAGCAACAATTGAAAAAGGCCCGACAAATTTAGGGCCAAGTTTCTTAGAGGGTTGTGGGGACTTGATAAACTTAGTTGATAAGTAGACTTTATCCCCGACCGTAAAGGATGGTTCTGGGGAACGCTTTGCATCGGCATGGCGTTTATAGGTAGCCTGGGCATGGTGGAGAGCCAGTAGAATATTAGACCATGAGTGTTTGAGAGATTCTGCCCAGTCAGCAAGGGTGGCTGGTAGCGGTTGAGGATGAGGAAGTTCAGGAATAGGAACAAAGTCACGTCCAAAAACTGTTTTAAAGGGAACTTGACCAGTGGTTTGATGAACGGAATTGTTGTAAGCAACTTCAGCAAATGGGAGTAAATCGACCCAGTTGTCTTGTTGGTAGTTAACAAAAGCCCGGAGGTATTGTTCCAATGTAGAATTAACCGCCTCTGTAGATCCGTCCGTTTCCGGATGCCAGGCAGTGGAAAGCGAGTGTTTTGTACCCAAAAGTTTTAAAAACGCCCGCCAAAATTGTGACGTAAATTGTGTGCCTCTGTCAGTCACCAAACGGGCGGGGATACCGTGGAGGCGGTACACGTGGATGAGGAAGAGGCGTGCCAGCTGTTGGGCGGTGGGGATAGAAGCGCATGGGATAAAGTGGGCTTGTTTGGAAAAAAATCTTTAACGACCCAAATGACAGTTTTGCGTTGACTAGGGGGTAGATCAACGATAAAGTCCATGGAGATGTCCTGCCAAGGGACAGATGGAGTGGCAACAGGTTGAAGGAGCCCTTGGGGTTTGCCTGGTTTGCGCTTTATCGCCGCACATACAGGGCACACAGTGACATACTCCTTCAAGTCTTTAAGCAAAGTTGGCCACCAGAATTGCCGGCGAACGAGGTGCAGAGTTTTTACGTAGCCAAAGTGTCCAGCTAGCTTGTCATCGTGGCAGCGCTGGAGTATGGTTTTTCGCATTGCCTCGGGGACATAGAGACGATCGTTGCGCCAGGCAAAATCATCGGTGAAAGTTAAAATGTGTCTATTGGCTTGTAACCAAGTATCTGTTTTAAGGTGGGAAAGCAACTGTTGTTGCAAATCGGAAGGAATTGACAAGTGCGGCGAGCGGCTGGAAGGCAGAGCGGCTGGAGGCTGAGTTGATTGCGCTCGGGTTTGGCTGCGAGTCACTGCTGCCAAACTTAATTGTTTGTCGGTCCAGACGGTACCTTGGACTGTTGGCCCTGGGCCAGCGTCTTGGGGTCTGCGCGAGAGCGCATCAGCTAAAAAGTTTTTCTTGCCTGGTATAAATTTAAGTGTGAAGTCGAAGCGGCTGAAGAACTCAGCCCAGCGGAGCTGTTTGGGACTGAGTTTTCGACTGGTGCTTAGAGCCTCCAGGTTTTTATGGTCAGTCCAGACTTCAAAAGGGTTTGAAGTGCCTTCCAGTAGGTGTCGCCATGTTTCTAACGCCGTTTTTACAGCAAAAGCCTCTTTTTCCCAAACGTGCCATCTTCTCTCTGTTTCAGTGAATTTGCGAGAGAGGTAGGCACAGGGTTTTAAAGCGCCTGATTGGTCGGCTTGTAACAGAATTGCTCCTATGGAAAAATCAGAAGCGTCGACTTGTACAACGAAGGGTTTAGAGGGGTTTGGATGCTGTAAAATTGGTTCTGTGGTAAAGATTTGTTTGAGCGCTTCGAACGCTTGCTGACAAGCAGGAGTCCATTTAAGGAGGGCGCCTGGGTTCTTTGAACGTCGCGTATCCCCCTGTCCTTTAGTTTTTAACAGTTCAGTAAGGGGGAGGGCGATTTCTGCAAAATTTTGGGCGAATGCCCGATAGAAATTAGAGAATCCCAGGAAACTTTGTAATTGTCGCCTGGTACGGGGAGGCTCCCATGCCACAATAGCTTCTACTTTTGCAGGGTCCATTTCAATGCCCTGAGCTGAAATTCGGTAGCCAAGGTAATCAATTTGCGACTGATGAAATGCACATTTTGACAATTTTGCGTACAACTCTGCTTTTTTCAACTTAGCCAGTACCTGACGCACCAAGTGGATATGTTCTGACATGGTTTCAGTATAAATCAATACATCATCCAAATATACTAGTACCCCCTTAAATAGGTGGTCATGCAAAACCTCATTGATTAGTTGCATAAAGACCCCAGGTGCCCCAGACAAACCGAATGGTAAGACTTTATATTGGAAAGCCCCAAGAGGACAGTTAAACGCTGTCTTCCACTCATCCCCTTTCCTTATTCGAATGCGAAAGTAAGCTTCTCTCAAATCCAGTTTTGAGAAAATTTTGCCTCTGGCCAGATGTGATAACATATCTTTGATCAGGGGCAAAGGATATTTATTTAATATTGAGACCGCATTGAGCCCGCGGAAATCGGTACAAAGCCTTAATGACCCATCCTTTTTTGGCCGGAATAGGACAGGAGCGCCTACCGGGGAATTTGCCGGCTCAATGAAACCCCTAGCCAGGTTTTTGTCAATGAACTCCCTTAGCGTGGTAAGCTCTTTGGGAGACATGGGGTATATTTTTGGGTGAGGCAATTTTACATTTGGTAAAAACTCAATGGCACAGTCCGTTTTTCGGTGGGGTGGCAAGCGATCCGCTTCCTTTTCCCCAAATACTTCAGCAAAATCCTGATATTGATTGGGTAGTCCCTCAAGAGGTTGAAGCGTTTGCACAGTAGTATACGCTACCCCTCCACCCTCCATGTCCTCCAGTAGGTCCTTTTCGGGTACTTTGTAAAATCCATCTGCAAACGTCACAGTTCTATGCAGCCAGTTGATAAAAGGGTTTTGTTGCACAAACCAAGGCATCCCCAAGATTACCAGAGGACCCCCCACTGGGGCTACCACAAATGGCAGCTTTTCCTGATGGGAGCCCATCTGCAAGGCGACCAGTTCCGTGGAAAGATTGACTGCTTTCCCTCCCGCCATAGTTCCATCCAATTGGGTGAAAATCATGGGTCTTGGCAACGGGAACGTGGGCAGTTCCAGAGCCGCTACGACATCAGGGTGCATTAGGGAACGGGAGCAACCCGAGTCTAGCATGGCCCACACTTCCACCGTTTTGGTTTTTGAACTCAGTTTAACTTTAACAGTCAGTGTGGGGAAGTTTCCACTCACCGAATCATGGTTACGCCCGGTTTCTTCCACCTGCCCTAGGGCGCCCTTCAGGGCAGGTGGTAGGCTTTTCCCGCCGGCTGCTCGAATTGCAACTCTTCCTCCTCATCTCCGAAGGGTAGGTCTGGGGGGTCCAGTTCCGCGAGGGCTGCCTTCAGTTTTCGCGGTGGAGCAGGAGCAGGCGACTTTACCGTGGGTTTCGTCTGTCGTTCCTCTGGACGGCGTCTCGGGCACGACGTGGCTCGATGCCCCTCTTTCCCACATCTGAGGCACTGACCCTTGGAGAACCGTCGCTCCCTCTCCTCTTCCCAGGTTTTCGGTTTGGGGCGGCTGGCAAGTCCAGATGTGCGCGCTCCTCTAGCAAGACGTGTTTGTCTAAGCTCTTTGGTATGGGCATAGGTTTGTAGGGCATTTTCTGCGCTTCCCGCCAACTGAATCCACCCATATAGCGTTTTGGGATCATCTCTGCCTAGTGCCCATCGAAGGATTTCGGGTTCTAGCCCCTGCTTGAACAATTCGATGATTGTTGGCTCAGACCAGTCTTCCACTTTGCCTGCCAAAGCTTTAAACTCCAACGCATATTTGGCCACTGAGAGGGACCCTTGGTAGAGTTTCCGCAGGTCATTTTTGGCTGTTTCTTGAGCTAGGGGGTCTTCGAAATGCTCCTTAAGTGCCCACAAAAAGTCATCGAAGTCCTCTAACTCATTTGCCTCAGCTTGGCATAGTTGCACATACCAATCCGCTGCCCTTCCTCTCAGCTTGTTGGCAATGAAATTGATCTTGCCATGTTCAGACCGAAAGTTTCGACCCCAATCTTCTATGTAATGTTTGGCATTAGTAATAAAGAAGGAGAGCGTTGTGGGATCCCCATCGAACTTCACTCCAAATGGTGGGAAGGTTCTTGCCGGCTCAGCTGGCTGTGGCGGTGCCGCGAATGTCAGCGTACGCCGAGCCCCCATGGGTGGTCGATCCCTAGGAGGTCTTGCCTCTCGCTCCCCCCCTTGACGTGCTGATCGAGTCTTGCTTCTCCCCCGGGTCGACAGGGTACTGTGCCTGGGGTACTGTGACGGCTCTTCTTCCCAATCCTCCGGGGTGGGCTCTGCTTCTCTGGGTAGATCCTCTCTGGGTAGATCCTTGAGGATCGTCACTATTAAATCCATTTTATCTTCCAATGCCCTCATACGGGCCGGAGTGACCGGCTCCTCCTGGGGTTGGTTGGTTACCACCACCCTCGGTGACAAGGGGACTTCGTGCTCCCAGGACAATTGTGGAGACCCCCTCCCCGGTGCTCTTTCCATGACAGTTCTATGTTCACTCCTGAGACTCTCCTGCATGGATATCAGCAGCTCGTCCAATTGGATATCTCGCAACTCCCGACGTGCTGCTCTTTGCGCTCTCGATGTTAGCGCTGGCCGGCTTTTGGCCGCCTCCCGCTCCTCTTCGCTTCCCTCACTTGCGCGAAGTTGAGGTTCTGTCATCACTAGCGTTCCCTCTTATCCAAGGATTGGATGGGGCTAGCGGCAAATGGATAAAATGATTCTCAGCTTTATGTAATGATTGCCTAATCCCAAATACTCAGTCTCACAAGCTCGGGCTTAAAGATAACTGATTTATTAAAAGGAATAGTATGCAAATACAGAGAAAGCTGAGAATGAGCAAAAGCGCGCCAAATACAAACTTAAAAGCCTTGCTTGCGATCAAGTCCCGCCCCATCGCCCGTCAGGACGCTCCCCCTCCCAGGTGCGAGAATCCGTTAGACGCGCCTGGGAAAGTAACCTTGAACAGGAGCGCAAACCCAAACATGCATTCCAAGCCCTGAAAACAATGGAGGGCAAAGGAATGGAAAAACCCCGGGTGAAGGAACACGGAACAGAAAAAGACATGTGAAACGTTACAATGTTAACCAGACATTGAAATGAGAACATGACACTTAGTCAAAAAAGAGACTAAAGTGTCTAGACATTCATTAGGAAAGGATACCATTTTGTAATGTGGTTTATTAAAGGAAGCTGTTTATCTTTTTATTTCAAAAAAGTATTTAAACTTTAAGCATTGGCCCTGGTTTTAAACTTCCTTCTGAGGTTGAATGATGGTTTACCAATTGCCTTCCAGGTAGAATTTTAAACAGCTTGTCAGGCTCCTTTTGCTCGCCTGCCGTAAAGCACTGCAAACACATGTCAGCTTTTGTGTGTCAGCTTTGCAGCTTCGCAAACAGGCAGAATGTCCAGTTTGCAAGGTGCATTCGAAGAGATGAACTGACAGATGTGTCAGCCATGGTGGCTACTGGCCAGAATGTTTCAAGAAGCCCACAGGAAGAATATTTTTCTGACCAATGAAGCACCACCTCTTTTGGGCCCCAACCTGCAAATTACTTACCAGGGCTGGGACAGTGAGCTGGTGGTGGAGGCTTAGGAATGCGGGATTTGAAAGTGAAATTTGGAGGGAACCTGAAGCAGCTGGCTTGGTGCATGAATCAGGTTCGCGGATTCATGAATGAATGGGGGAGAGACTTTCTGGATGATGAGGCTAAGATCCGGTATGTGACAGCCCACTTAGAAGAGGAAGCAGATGATTGGGCATTGGACTTATTTGAAGCAGAAGCTCCAGAGCTGGAGGACTCCAATGAATTTATGTTTGTGCTGCAGAATCGATTTGAGGACCCTCTAATCATGATTCGAGCCAGAACCAGTTCTGGCAAACTTTCCAACTTTCCAACAAGGGAACTGGTTGGTATCAGAATATGCATCCGAGCTCAAGAAGTTAGTGAGCAAAATGACTGATTGGCCAGAGTCACTGAAAATTGAGTATTTTAGAGCTGGCTTAAAATCTGAAATTTTGGAGTGCTGTTTGGCATGCAACAAGCCAAACTCACTGTGAGAGTGGATTTGCCTGGCTGGGGAAGTAGAAGAAACCCGAACACAAATCAAGCTGCAGCAACACCTTCATGCAATCAAGAAGCGCACCCCCACTGCTACAGGAAGCATTGAGCAAAAAGAGACATGCCAAGCATGGGAAAGAGAAAAGGAATGGCACACCCGAAGTGGAATGTGTTTCAGATGCGGCAAAGAAGGTCATCATATTGCTGAGTGTCCCTTATCCAACACAACCCTCTAAGAAACTAAGTCCTAAGTTCATCAGGCCATTCCCTATTACCAAAGTCATTAATCCAGTCACTGTGTAATTACAACTTCCTAAGAATATGCAACGCATTCATCCTGTTTTTCACTGCAGCCTTCTCAAACCTTTCCATGATTCGGACTGGTGGGATCCTAACCCGACCCCTCTGAATCCCAGTATGATTGATGGAGAACGACATTTTGAAGTTCAAACCATCTTGGATTCTCACAGACACTGGGGCCACCTACAGTACCTCATTCAATGGAAGCGCTTCCCTAAGAGTGACAGTGAATGGGTGAACAGTCACCATGTTCGAGCACCTGACTTACTTCGTGCATTCCATGCCCACTTTCCCAATAAACCTAAATAACTTTTCACATGTTCTTTCTGTTCTACTTTGCAGGAGCAGTGGTCTACTTCCTGCCGGGGCGATTTCTTTCTTCTAGCAGGGTGGCATGTCAGGCTCCTTTTGCTTGCCTGCCATAAAGCACTGCAAACACGTGTCAGCTTTCATGTGTCAGCTTTGCAGCTTTGCAAACAGACAGAATGCTTCAGCACATTCCTTCTTGAGCTGTTACAGCCAAGGACGAGCCGCTGCTGATAAGACACCTGGACTCTAAATCACTCTAACGAACTAATGAGCTGGGAGGGGGCAATTCAGGAGTGAGAAAAAGCTTGGTTGTTAGACAGGGAGGAGGGATGAGATCAGAGGGAATTAATCACTTTGAATGCTTTGGCACCAAAACCTTATTCAGAGCTTTGCAGCTGTCCTGTGTTAACTGGATTGTAATAATTCTTTAAGCTTCCTAATGGACTGTCTGAAGAATTTCTAAAGTTAAGATCCTGGTACTGGGACTGTCACACAGCTAATGAGGACATTTTATAACTTTTATAATTTATATATGCTCTGATAGTCCTTTCTCTTCCAAAAACCAATGTTATTTCATGTGGAACGAGAAAAGTTGTTCTTGATTCTGCTGAGATAAAAAATAACTGGTTGGTCAACTTGTTAGAATCATTTGCAGAACATATCCATCAGGAACAGATGATCATTCAGTAGACTAAAAAGAGTAATCTTTCCTGCTAAACTGATCAAACAGAACTGACTTTTCTCCTTTTTGTCAACTATCTTGACTTCAACCTTTTGACATATTCCTTTCCCCTCTTTCTATCACTCTTCCTTTTTCTCCACTATTCTATCTCACTTGCCTGTTCTATCTCATTACTCAATCTCATTCACTTTATCTCCATCTCTCACTTTCCTGTATCTCTTCTGTGTCTTTTCCCCTTTGCTGAGTAGTCACCCACAACAATGATCATTGATGAAATAAAGAAGTCAGATTGACGCTATGTTGATATCTTTCCTTGTATATTGATCTCTATGCACTTTGAGCAACAATTATATTAGTTACTTTTCAGTTCTATTGAAAAATATCACAGGCTAAAATTACTAGAAGGACCATTTGGGTTATACACATTCAGATGGTAGACTATAATTAACCAAGGTCAAAAAACCATGGAAATTGGACAGTGTCTTGCACAGGATTTTTTTTAAAAAAATATTTGAATAATTCTTTACAGCTGGGTGCTTAATGTTTTTGTTTTTCTTGGAACAGCTGACCTCAACAATGTATCAACTATTTCTAGAATTCCCCTTAGCTTCAAGAACAATTTACTATGGGGTATGTAGTACTGACAGCAAGTCCAAACTCCTACTGGATATTTGAAATTAGCTCCATATTTCTTTGGATTGTGGTCAGGATATTGCACCCTGGATTTTAGATTTCACAATCAAGCATAAATTGGAAGTGTTAGGCACACAAAAGTTCTTCTCTCTGGGCAGCTTAATTAACTGAGACTAATTTAATTTTCTTACCTCTCAGATCCTACGAGGAAAGACGTGGGAGGAAAAGGGAGAGAGCATTAAGTTGTAAGCAGATTCAGTTTTTGTTCTACAGTAAATAACATTAACTAGAAGTGACATAGCATATCAGCCTGCAGGTATGGAGATCACATGATATGTTCCCCTGGGATGTAAAGTATTACTTGTTACTATTAAAACTCTGACAAGTATTAGTCATTTGAAATGTGTCACACAAGTTATCAGAACAGAGCCTAAAACTGTGCTCAAATAAGATTTCATATGCATTCCCTTTTTCTTCTGCTTTCTTTGCTGTATGATTCACTTTGAATATTCACTGTAGTATATAATCAACATGAAACATGGCAATTATATTTCAAAACAATAAAAAAAGGTTGCCAGCTTATTCTAAAACAAGCTAGTTTTAATTCTTGGAAGTTGATGAATGTCCTGCCCATGATTAGTCAATTTTTCCTTAAAAAGAGGCAATTGTAGGAACCATAATTAAAAAAAAGTTATCTGAGGATAGGTTTCCTGGAAACATGTTAAATTCTGGTCATTAAAATACTTGACTATGGACATCCTGAATACAGCATACTCCTTACTTTAAACTGAATGGCCACAAGGAACTCTAGCTGAATTCACTTTCAGCCATCTCATTAACTGTTTTACTCAGAAAAGACCACTGCATTCTTTAAGGTTCTGCAAATAGCAAATAATTATTATTATGGTTGATAGCACAGTCAGCTAGATGTTTAGAGTGGATCTGGCATTTTTGTCCACCTATCAAACCTTTCCCAAGGACCTGGGATAGGCAGATGTTGTTGTTTAACAATATTAAAGGCATCATCGCAGGATGTAAACTGTTCCAAGTAAAGCTGCCTTTTGCAACTGACTGATGGTGATTTTGTCAATGCCGATGGTGTTCGAGTGGTGCTCCAGATGTTTTGTTGCTGCTGCTGCTGTTGTTTTGTTATTGCTTATCTAAAAATTATAATACTAGAATGAGTAATATCTATATAAAACCTGCAGACTTGCATAAAGCCTTGGCATGCACCAGTGTTTTTTTTTATCTGATTTTATTTTATGATTTTCAGATTCTTTTAATTAAACAAAAATTAAATGGGAAGCAAGCGTGCTGCAGAAGAAAGTGTATAATATTTATTTCCAAGAGTGCTGCTGGGCTATGCACTTAGGTCTTTGAGGCATTGGTAGGAAGTAAAATAATAGAGAAATGTGCCCACTCTCCAGAAAAAAGGCAGAAATAAGCTGATAGTACCTTCTGGAAGCCAAAGGGATAATGGGGAGGACTTCTGGTAAGTGCATTTTTGTGTATGTCCTGCCTGGCCCTTTGCAGCATCTCTTCAGTAAGAATGCCCTTTAACATGCTTTCACATCCCAGAAGTAACAATCAGCCCAAAAGCTTTTTGGACCCCTGATGGAGAACAAAGCCATAATAACACATATCTTTATCTGTGAATTTAGAAGCTATTAAAAAAATAAAACAATAACAAAAATGCAGTAAAACAAAAACAAAAATAACAAAAGCGCTTAAAGTTGAGAGAAAGGCTGACTCTAAAATGCATTTGAATACAAAAGAGTTTTTATCCAGAATTGCAACTGTAAAAGAACATTAGGAAGGAAAGTGACGGAGGACTCATTTGCCACAATGTAATGTTGTGGGGCCCTCTGTGCGAAGGAATAGCTTTCAGTATGCTTGCATTTAGATTAAGATTTAGATTTGCCACTGTACATAATGTTGTGGCTTTTAGGTACGCAAAGTGGCCCTTTATGCTGTTTTTGCTGGCAGCTCCTATTCCGTAACAATTTTCTTGGGGAGAGAATACGGGGAGGGGGAGTCCATCTTTTCCCTGCACGGCATGAGTTTTGTTGAATTGTCTTGTGAAGAAAAGTTTTTCTTTCCCAAACTTCCCTGTCTTCTAAAAAAAAACCTACATGGTTGCAGAGGTTTTCTATTTAATGACCATCTGATGAGCATTAAAAACAAGAACATCCTGCAACAGTCATTCCGAAGGATTGTAGAGGGAGAAAAGACATATCAAACTATTCCATATCCAGCAAGATCCGCTGCTTTGGGACCTTCCCAGCCATCTCCTAGCAAGCATCTGAGGTTTTCTTTTTCTTTTTTCTCTTCACCCAGCTAGTTATGGTAAGACGAAAAGGACTATAATTGAGAACGGATTCTTATATTTGCTATTTCCTCCCTTCCTCCCCACATCTCTTTTCCTTCTGCCGTGTCCTTTAGACGATATTCCTCAGGTCATAGATGTCTCATTACAGGTATTTGAATGCCACTGTGGCAGGAGAATCAGAGGTCAAAAAGGTTAAGACAGCAGCTGTACCCTGTGATTAAAGCCCCCACCCCCATTTACATGCAAAGTTTTGACTCTAGACACCTTGGCACTCTGGGAATTAGTCTGACTAATGAGCAGGGAAGAAGTGCTTTAGACCAGTGTTTCTCAAACTTGGCAACTTTAAGACATGTGGACTTCAACTCCCAGAATTCCCCAGCAAGCATGCTGGCTAGGAATTCTGGGAGTTGAAGTCCACATGTCTTAAAGTTGCCAAGTTTGAGAAACACCATCTTAGACAAATAATCTTAATAGCAGCATAAGTAGGACTTCAATATTTTCTCACAAGTGTGAGCAACTTGTGCCCTTGGTCTTTTTGTGTCCCAGAGCCCTCAAAAGTCACACCACTGAATGTTTAACACCCATATGTCTTATTTGTTCCCCTTGCAGAGTTAAGCAACAGCTCCATACCCCCACTGAAATAACCTTTACATCTTATTCATGTGATAACTCTTCTTATCTTTGAAACAATGAGATTCAAACGTATTGAACTTAGGATGGGTTGTACACTTACATTTCAACCTATATTTACAGAAGGTCACTACATCCAAAACATAAATACGTTTAATCTCAGCTGGATGTTGTCCTTAGTAGTTTTGTACATGAGTGAGATTAACAATGTAGGCTTTAACAGTGCATCATCCTTCTGTGGACCCTCTGGTTTTATCCCCAGGCAAAACTCCTGTTGTATATGGATTGAATAAGGCTCTGGTATTTAACCTATTGGTATAGCTCATCTAATAAAAAGCTTGGCTTTGGACTGGTGTCCATTTATTCATTTATTTATATATTTGTGAACATATTATGACATAAATTGATGTAGAGCAGATGTAGACATTTACCAGCTTCATCCATTTAAAGTCTGAAAGCCATGTTTTATTGAAGTGTGTGTAGGGCATTTCAATTTAGATGTTTCTCTCTCTGCATAACACTCAACCAATCATTAGACTCACCTTTGGGTGCCAGCCACACACACAACACAGGATGGAGGGCTCTGTCCTACAGTGACAAGTTTTTAGTCTTCCCAATTTCCACAGGAGAAGATGGGCACTGTCACTTTCCTCCTCCTCCTCTCTTATTTACACACAGTCTACCAGACAGTTCTGACTAGATTTGGTATTTCTGACTATTGGATCCTTCCCAAGGACCTAGGGTGGTTACAAATATTATTGTAATTGTTGTTGTTTATTCGTTTAGTCGCTTCCGACTCTTCGTGACTTCATGGACCAGCCCACGCCAGAGCTTCCTGTCGGTCGTCAACACCCCCAGCTCCCCCAGGGACGAGTCCGTCACCTCTAGAATATCATCCATCCATCTTGCCCTTGGTCGGCCCCTCTTCCTTTTGCCTTCCACTCTCCCTAGCATCAGCATCTTCTCCAGGGTGTCCTGTCTTCTCATTATGTGGCCAAAGTATTTCAGTTTTGCAGGACAGACTTGGCCCCCTTCCTTCCCCTTTTTTATATGGCTGCAAGGGGGAAGAAGACAGATTAGTGTCCTAGACATACCTTGCTTCATGGAGCCTCTCTAGGATGTTGCTTCACTGTTGGAAACAAGGTGATTCCACCAATTGCCAAGAAAATACTTCACATGATACATAGGGTGTTAGTTAGTTGGTGTTTGTCTGGAGCTAAATGTAACATGCTTCAGGTTAGTGAAGCAGGCTGGCATGACCTGGTTAGATGTATTGTGAGACCTTTGTAAAAACATTTGGAAAGCATTTTCCCCCCACCCCAAATATCTGCATAAATGAGATTACTGTAATTCAGTTTTTGAAAGGCTTTTTAAAACAATCAAGCAACAGTCAGACGTATTTTCAGTATTATTACAACTTAAGTTTTTAACAAAGTTGTTATACTACTTATTGAGTTTCTATAATTGTAGGATATAATCAAACCAGAATTAAGTCTGATAAAGTCCAAGCAGTTTAAAATGGTAAAAGTGTGCTGAACTTTGGTGACAAGTGAAAATGGAGCTTCAGAACCCACAGCAAAGCTTGAGGCAGCTAATGTGTGGTCCATGAGTTTCAGGCTGCCCTGCTCAGATTGGAATGGAAGAGGTAAGAGATATTTAAATCTAAGAGAAATAGGTATAAAGTGCTTGTGGGCTGGATTGTGCCCACATTCTTATTCTAATTTCAAAATATTAAACCTTTTTTCCTTATATAGTTCAGCAACAAGCAAGTACTTTTACAACTTATTTGTATTTATTTCCTTCTGGAACAGTGAGACTCAAATATGCTTGGCTGGGCTGTGTGCTTGAATTTCAATACTACAATTCTCCTTCCCCTACCCCTGCCCCTGGTATTAAATTTATGTTTCAAAATGACTGAGTTTGAAAATAGTTTTGAAAAGATACATGATCCGTAGTATTATGGAACAAAAATTAACTGATTTTAAATTCACTACTAGATGACTGTATATGTAAAAATTCTCACAGTTCATCAGACACAGGAAGTGTTATTGTTTATTAGCAATACAGTTCTTCGATTTGTATCCATATTCCCAGACCTGCACATGCACATATGGACCTAGAGAAAATACTAAGAATAGCCAAATGAAAAAGGTCGGAGTATCTAAAATGAATACTGAACAACAGTGACTAGTTCATATCAGGAACAACTGATAGAATCAATAATATCTTTATAGCCAGGCTATGCTAATTTAACCACTCTAGTTAACCCATAATACTGATTAAGCCTAAATTTATCTGTTGATAAATTCTGCTTCAACTATTTCACACTGAGCCTTCTTGCCAAGTAAGCAATCATTACATGCTTCTGAATTTTAAATAGCTCTCCAAACAGAGAGAAGAGAATATTAAAAATTATATGTATAGAATTACACACTGCACATCGCTTCTTCCTGAAAACACTTTCAGCATTTGCATATAACCCGAGGCTTTTCTAATCTAGAGAAGCAGAAATGTTGTGGCTGGCAATAATGATATTCTGCTCAGGTATCCCTGCAGATCAGAACTGTGCCTGACGAAAAGCCACCTTTTTACTGCAACTAGTCTGACGTCAATTCTAGTCTAAGAGTTAACCAGAACAAAACGGATATATCCTCCTTATTTAGGATGACTTCTTCCCAGAAATCATTAGAAACAGAGAGTGATTTCTTGCCATTGCCTATACACCAGATCATTTACATTATTATTCATGTGACTGTTAGAAGCATTCAGAGATCTGAGTTGCTATGATAGTAATGGGAGGGTCTGTTAAAAATTGACAGTAGTTTACCCAATTTTTTGAGAACATAATGGCTGCTGCATTTATACATGATTGAGAAACAGGTTAAAATAGAACTGTGTTGATGCCGGAAACCATGGGATATTCTGCTCAAGCTGTGGAACCCCACCTTGTTCTTCTCTCCTGTGGCCCCAGTCTGTTCTCAGAAAGGTCACTTAACCCTTTAGAGTAGACTGAGACCGCTCGCAAATGATCCCAATTGGGTAGGTGTCTGTCTGGGATGAGTTTGCTGTTCTCTTCTGCTGTCTTGTCAGCAAAGAGGCTTTCTACCTCGAATAGAAAGGCAAGGTAGTGGTTGTTGTTGTTTATTCATTTAGTCGCTTCCGACTCTTCATGACTTCATGGACCAGCCCACGCCAGAGCTTCCTGTCGGTCGTCAACACCCCCAGCTCCCCCAGGGACGAGTCCGTCACCTCTAGAATATCATCCATCCATCTTGCCCTTGGTCGGCCCCTCTTCCTTTTGCCTTCCACTCTCCCTAGCATCAGCATCTTCTCCAGGGTGTCCTGTCTTCTCATTATGTGGCCAAAGTATTTCAGTTTTGCCTTTAATATCATTCCCTCAAGTGAGCAGTCTGGCTTGATTTCCTGGAGGATGGACTGGTTTGATCTTCTTGCAGTCCAAGGCACTCTCAGAATTTTCCTCCAACACCACAGTTCAAAAGCATCGATCTTCCTTCGCTCAGCCTTCCTTACGGTCCAGCTCTCGCAGCCATATGTTACTACGGGGAACACCATTGCTTTAACTATGCGGGCCTTTGTTGTCAGTAAGGTAGTGGACAAATTACTAAATAATAAAAAAACATGCCACATATGCCTGTGGAGTCCTTGGTGCCCTCTGTTGGGCAATGAAGCATCTGTAAGAAAACAACCAGGCTCAGAGAGCACCAAGTTCAACCCTGAGCTACAGATATTCTTTTCGATTGGTACATATGCCTGCATGTCATGTTCACAGTTTCAATGTATTTCAAACATCGTAACGTTTCACATGCCATGGTGCGGACACATGTTTCTGTTTGGGAGGGAGCTGCTGTGAGACCTTGTACCAAGTTCTGTGTGTGGAATCAGGACAATGGAATGTGTTTGAGTTATTTTCTCTGTTCAGGGACTTTTCCTGCAGACCATCAGAAGCCGTTAGGAGCACCTGGGATTGTGAGCCTGGGAAGATTCTATGGGGGGAGGGATCTCATTTGCACTGAGGGTTTTTAGTTTGAATTTGGCATGCTTTCATCATTCTCAGCTTTCTCTGTGATCCTGCATACTATTCTTTAATAAATCAGATATCTTTGAATTCCTGCTCATGAGTCTGATGGTGTTTTAGAATAGGCAACCATTACATAAAGCTGAGAATCCCCAAAGTTGTACCGTTAGCTCCTGCCAAGATCAGTCTCTTGTGAGGGAAAATAGTTAACGATGGCTGAGTCAAAATCCACAATCGGGGGACTCAAGGAACCAACCAGCTTGATGCCCGAGTCGACGGTCAAAAGCAGAGAACTAAACGTCACTACAGAACCTTCAGAACCCTGAGACCTTTCAAAAGGTAAAGGTAAAGGTAAAGGTTTCCCTTGACGTAAAGTCCAGTCATGTCTGACTCTAGGGGGCGGTGCTCATCTCCGTTTCAAAGCCTTGGAGCCGGCGTTGTCCATAGGACACTTCCGGGTCATGTGGCCAGCATGACTCATGGAACGCCGTTACCTTCCCGCCGAAGCGGTACCAATTAATCTACTCACATTTGCATGTTTTCGAACTGCTTGGTGTGCAGAAGCTGGGACGAGCAACGGGAGCTCACCCCGCCGCGCGGTTTCGAACCGCCGACCTTCCGATCGACAGCTCAGCGGTTTAACCCGCAGCGCCACCGCGTCCCATGAGACCTTTCAAAGGATGAATCAAATTCCAATTCTGATTCAGAAGAATCCGATAATGGGGAAGAACCAAAGCAACCGGCACCAAGCGAATCACTCACCAAGTTGATCATCTTGGATGAAGTGGGGGACCCCCAACCAGGGACATCAGGGACATCCTGGAAGTATCGGTTCCCACTAACCCCCGACAAAGAATCTACTATGGTGTCGAGTGAGAGGAAACCAGGCACCCGAAGGAGAAGGGACTCTCAGACCCCTGAGAGGTTACGAGTGATGGAAGCCAAAATGGAATCGATAGAGTACATGTTAAAAAACTTGTCTCTGTCAATGGAGGGACAGGGGAGACGCAGAGGAGATCCCAACCTTCTGCAACTGTCCCCCATCCTCCCATCTAGATCACCAGCAGAACAGGGCCGGAGATGGTTCTGGGACAAATCTCCACCCCACAGAACCCAGCCGTCAGTATCCCCACCTCGTAAAGGTAAAGCTACCATAACCTGGGAACAAAGCACTCAAGCGCCTACTGGGTCTACTCCAGCAAGAGGCGGAGTGAGAGACTTTTCTGTCAAATTTGATGGGGATCCAACAAAATTATCCTTCTTTTTGACTAATGCTAAAAGTTATATGAGAGAGTTTGGGGCATGCTTCCCTTCTGAGGAGTCTAAGATAAATGCCATTGCCACCAAGTTGAAGGGTCGAGCAGCTGACTGGTATGTTCAATTAAGTGATGCTGACTCCTCTGCACTAGATTATTTCGATGATTTCATCTGGGCATTAAAACTGCATTTTGAAGATCCTCTGGCCAAGGCACGAGCCAAGAAGGTGTTGAAGGATCTTACCCAGGGCCAAATGTCAGTAGCCGATTATTCTCTAGAGTTTAAAGCTCTGGCTGGTAAAATCACTGACTGGTCTGAGTCGACTCTAATAGAGCTTTTTAAAGAGGGGCTCAACCGAGATGTCCTGTGCTGGGCATTAGGTTGAGACGACCCTGAGTCACTGTATGACTGGATCTGTCTGGCAGGGAAGGCTGAGAACACCAAGCATACCTTCCTGAAAACCAGAAAACCCGAAAAACCACACACCACCACGAGAGGACCCCGAAGTGCTACAACTGCTGTCCGGCCAAGCCACAGAGCCTGGGATGAGGAGAGAGATCGGCGCTATGTGAGAAGTCAGTGTCTTTGATGCAGAAAGGAGGACCATTGAGCAGCTGATTGCCTGAAAGCCAAAGCCAGAGATCGAGGGAGGAAGCCGCCAGCCAAATCGCCCCCTACTTCACGACGAATGACAGCTGCCAAAGGGACAGCCAACTCTGAAGAATTAATCTACTTTTCCAGAGAGGCTGAAGACAAAATTAAGGAGCTGGCAGGAAATGCCAGCCACCTGCCATGATGGGTGCCAGCTGGCAGGTGGGAGAGGATGGGCACGAAGATGCTATGGTGAGTGATGACTGTCCCACTTTAACAGTAAAAGTGAAGTTGAGTTCCCACACAAGATCTACCGAGGTGCAGGCTTTAGTTGACTCTGGGTGTTCCAGGTGTTTAATTCACCCCGATTTGGTTGCCGCTTTGGAACTGCCGAGTTTTCCCCTCCAGCGTCCTTTGATCTTTACACAGCTGGATGGTTCAGCAGCGGGGGGTGGGGCCCGGCAACCCATTTCACTGGAACTATTGCAATGCAAATAGGCAGCCACCATGAGACTTTGAAATTCGTTATAGCCCCAGGTGGCAACCCCTTGGTCATCTTGGGGATCCCTTGGCTGACCTATCGAAGTCCCTATATAAATTTGGAGCACAGGACTGTGACATTTAAAGATAGATTTTACCAAGCTCCTGCCACGGAGATGGTTGCCCATGCGGGGGTTGGAAGGGCAGTGATCGCCACGCCATGCCCTGACTTGCCACATTTAGAAGGCTTGCCCACTCAATACCAAGAATTTGCGGACGTATTTGGGGAAATGGAAGCAGATCAGTTACCCCCTCACTGAAAAACTGACTGTGCAATAGAGTTGGTCCCCAATGCTCAATTGCCCAAGCCAAAAATTTATCTGATGACTCAGAAGGAGCTCGAAGTGTTACGGGACTTCATTGACAAAAATGTGTTGAGGGGATTTATTGAACCTGCCAATTCCCCAGTTGGGGCTCCTGTGTTATTCCAGGAAAAGAAGGATGGCATGCTTCGGCTCTGTACAGACTATTGCGGGTTAAATTTGGTCTCAATTGTCAACAAGTACCCTCTTCCCCTCATGAAGGAAATGTTAGCTCATTTGTCGAAAGGCAAAATTTTCTCCAAGCTTGATCTTTGCGAAGCCTACTTTTGCATTCGCATCAAAGCTGGGGATGAGTGGAAAACTGCTTTTAATTGCCCACTAGGATCATTTCAATACAAAGTTCTCCCTTTCGGGTTGGCAGGGGCGCCCAGAGTATTTATGCAATTGATTAATGAAGTATCATTATCATTCTCAGCTTTCTTTGTGATCCCGCATACTATTCTTCAATAAATCAGATATCTTTGAAACCCTGCTTATGAGTCTGATGTACATTAGAATAGGCAATCATTACACTGCACTGACAATGGGTCAAATTGTCTAAGGATTATGGCCAGTTTGGCCACCTAACTGGAAAGAGCTGCCCTGTTCAGGAGCTGTTATCTGCCATTAAACAGAAAGAAAATTCTGAATTTTGCCTTATGCAATATTTGCCCTTCAGGAGCAAACACTTGTATTAAAACATAGACAATAGACAATTGCCTTTATCATTTCTGATACCAGTATCCAATTTGCTGACTAAAAATTAATTATAGAATTAGCAAGGGGTTCTCACTGAGTGTGGGCCTTAAGGAAAAAGACACCTTCATGATCTTCAGATAGGATGCTGTACAGTATATTTGGGTTTTTACTCTGGAGAATAAGGGTACATTTCAAAAAGCTTGGATATCACCAGCAATAGCTGGTGATGTTCAAAACTGTAGCCATCTGGGGAAAAAAAGGGTCAGCAATTAACTAGTAGGGCAGCCATGAGATTATAACAAGAGTCTACAAGTTCAGTTTCTGTCTTTCTACTTCCTCATACTAGTGACTAATTTGTGATAGTGACCTCTCTTCACCTAAGTTTGAAATTGAGTTTATAATTATGACTACCTTTGGGGTGCAATAAAAAGACAATTAGTACCTCTTTTCCAATCTCCAGCATTGTTTATGTAGCCAGATAACAGCTCCCCACCACCCGATGCATAAGTATGCTATCAGCAGACCAGGGTAATCCTGAAATGTTTAGAATTAAAACAAACCAACAAATGGCTTTATGCAGGATGCCTACTAAAATTAAAAATAGCTGGCTGCTCTGTGCTAAAGAGTAAGCCAGTGTGACATAATTCAGACATTAGACCAGTGTTTCTCAACCTTGGCAACTTTAAGATATGTGGACTTCAACTCCCAGAATTCCCCAGCCAGCCTGCTGGCTAGGGAATTCTGGGAGTTGAAGTCCACATATCTTAAAGTTGCCAAGGTTGAGAAACACTGCATTAGACTATGAGCAAGGAGAACCAGGTTTAAGTCCACCTTCAGCTACAGAAGCTCAAGTTATCTGCAGCCCAGATTTCCTCACTGGACTGTTACTGTGGGAAAATATTGGAACAGACTGTTATATTTGTATTAGGCTGACCATATTTTCTTGAGACAAAAATGGGACATTGGGATGGCAAAACGGGGCAGGGCTGGGTGATGGGCTGGATCGGCAGGCAGGAACTTCTCCGGTTTTCTTGGGCTGGGAATGTTTGCATTCCTTCATTTGCGAGAGGCAAGGCTGGGCTGGAGAGTCTAGTGAACGGTTGTCCCCGACAAGCTGTTCCTCCTCTGGCTGTGCTTTTATGTTCTTTTCTTCCTGCTGCTTCAAGGCAGGAGCCAATCAGCTCGCCCTCTGATCACCACCTATCAGCAGATCCTGTTTTTTGCTTTTTAGGTTTCCCGCCGAGTTGAGCTCTGTGGCTTTTCCCCCACCATTTCTGCTGAGCTCCCCCTCCTTCCACTCAAAGTCAGACTGCATACTGACAGGTTCACGGGAACTTTCAAATTTTTAAGTAAGGTTTTTAAGAAAACGGGACAAAATGGACATTTATATTAAAATGACGGGATGGTCTGGAAATGTTAAAAAAAAGGGACTGTCCCATTCAAAACGGGACATATGGTCAGCCTAATTTGTATGTTATGCTCATGGTATGTAAAGGGATTTAAATACCTGCCTCTAGTAAAGCAAAGCAAAAAAAACCCAAGAACAAAACCTTGCTTGGTGCTGGCTGTGACACTGGGACGAACAGAAGGAAGCACAGTTGTGTGTGTGTACTGAGGAGGATGTTGTTATTATGATTTCATTGGTCCACTTGACTGCATGGGCATCATCGCTGGCCCAGTCCCTTGTGAGAAGGAATGCTGGTAGAATTTCCAGGGCCACTGAGATCCAGGGCCGCAACTAGGCAGGGGCAACCGGGGCATGTGCCGGTTGATACAATCATAAAATCATAGAGTTGGATGGGTCCTTGGAAGTCTCCTAGTCAACCACCTGCCCAAGGCAGGAATCCTCCAACTACCCCAGACAAATGGTTGCCCAATCTTTGCTTGAAAACCTCCAGTGATGGAGCACCCACATCTTCAGGCAGGCTGTTCCACTGCTTAATAGCTCTCATGGTCAGAAAATTTCTCTTCCATGTGACTGCCTTTCAGGTGTTGAAAGACTGCTATCATGTCTCCTCTTAGCCTTCTCTTCTTTATGCTAAACCTATCCAGTTCCTTTAACCATTCTTCATAAGATTTTGCCTCCAATTCCCTCACCACCTCTGTTGCCCTTTTCTGTCCTTTTTCTGTAGTATTCCAGGTGCAGTCTGATCAGTGCAGCTAGAGTGGCACTATCACTTCTCATGATTTTGACACTGTATATCTCTCTTGATGCAACCCAAGAATGCATTAGCTTTTTTGGCAGCTACAGCACACTGCTGGCTAATGCTTCATCAGGGGTCTATCAGGATACCCAGATCCTTCTCACAAGTAGTTCCACCTCTCTTGTACCTGTGCATCTGGTTTTTCCTACCTAAATGTAGAATCTGCATTTCTCCCATCTAACTGAATTTTGTGGGATAGGGCCCAATGCTGAAGACTATCAAGATTATTCTGAATCTTAAGCTTGTCTTCTGAAGTGTTATCAATTCCCCTTTCCCTGCTTTGTGTCACCTGTAAATTTGCTGAGCATCTTTTCTATCCCTCATCTAAGTCATGTGTGGAAATGTTGAAGATGTCCTGTTCAGACCATGCACCAAACCAGTTCTCAATAAAACTCTTCATTAAGAACTATTTACAATCAATAAGTCCTTAGAATAAGGAGACTGGAATAATCAAGATTAAGCAATGTAGCAAGGCCACTCTGAGTATTAACTGGAAGGAGGCTGGAACCACTGGAACACGAGTATTGGAGACAACAGATCTCAAACGGGAATCCATCTGGAAATAACACAACACTGTAAGGCTGGCTCAAGGGATCTGGAGGCAAGGCTACAATCAACAAACAAGAATACACTGAATCTCAGGCATGAAATTCAAACTCAGAACAAGACTGGACTCAGCTGGAATCACCTGACTAGACTGGATCTCTGCAGAAGGTGAACTGGAGCAAGGCTTGGAACTTGGCACTGGGCTGGACTGGGCTGGAAGCCCCAGACTGGACTGGATTTGCTGGACAGGAGACCTGGAACAAGGCTTGGAACTCGGAATGCTGCTGGACTCGGCTAGAAGCCCCGGACTAGGCTGAATTCGCTGAGCAGGAGACCTGAAACAAGGCTTGGAACTCAGAATGCTGCTGGACTTGGCTGGAAGCCCCAGACTAGGCTGAATTCGCTGGGCAGGAGACTTGGAACAAGGCTTGGAACTCGGAATGCTGCTGGACTCGGCTGGAAGCCCCGGACTAGGCTGGATTCGCTGGGCAGGAGACCTGAAACAAGGCTTGGAACTCGAAACTCGGCTGGACTCTGCTGGAGGCACTGTGTGTGCCACGAACTCAGATCATGAGCAAGGTGAGTGACAATTCCTGAATTCTGCAGGGGTTTGTGAAGAGCGGTCACAATAAGCTGCTGACGAGTGATGGCGCGGAAAACCCTCAGCTCAGTTGTGCGGCTGAGAGAAATGGGAGCTCTCAAGGCTAGATGCTAGGTGCTGGCTGCCGGGCTTGGCCAACGCCAATTCCTCAAGTGCAGTGGGTACGAAGATTCCTCTCTCAAAAGTTGAGCTGGGCGCTTCTTCCTCTTTGAGCTCAGATGCCGCTTCTGAAGCCGGTAAGGAGTCTTCTTCTGACGCTGCAGGTCCTGAGGATCGGTTGTCTCCGGCACCACGCTGTCTGCGCTGCTGCCTTTTATCCTGTTCCTTGGCACACTTGGAGTCTCTCGCAGCCAATCATGCTGCCTTTTCCTCTGCACACTTTTCAGCTCGTCTCTGGCATGCACTGATTGGCATTTTCAAATCCCCCTCCGGATCTTGCCCAATCAGCATCATGGAATCTTCCCGCTCTGCTGGGTCATGCTGGAGTTTTGTTTCTCCAACTCCAGCATGATAAATTTCCAATTCCTCCTCTGACTCGGAAAGTGAAACTGAATCCAAGTCAGAGGTGGGCCTGGTCCTGACAGAAGAGCACTGGGCCCAGGGCAGAATGGGATAGAAGAAGTAACCAAAGACACTCTAGATTCATCATGAGCAGCCATAATTATGAAATTACCAAAACTTTACAGAAGAGCTATAAAAGTTGTCATCTGCAGGAAGTTAGACTTGTGAATATTAGTGTAATTGGTTTTTGCTGCAACGAATAAGCCTGTCCACGCATACTGATAATGGCATATCAAGTCATGGTTTCTTGAAATGAAACTGCTTTCACAGCTTCTATATCACTTCACATGCTATACTTTACTATTGTAACATCTCATAGCAAGCTATCAAGGGCAGAGAACAGTAATCAAACAATGGGAAATTTTTTGGAGTGCTTACATGTGTGCAGTGCTCCTTTGTTCCTTGCTTCACAGATCTACATTTATAATCAAGTAGTCCTCAAAGCTTCTGAATTTTACAGTCTGTATTGTTAAACAGTAAAGTATAACTGCAGTTAATAAAAATTATTCATATTCCATTACTACTAAACTCAAGCTCCCCATAATATTCCTTCCTGCTAAGCTAGAAGACTCCAGAGAATCCATCCTCTGTGTTAGCTGGATTAGTAATGCTGACAAGTTTTGTTCGCTTGTTCAGCAGTTGCAGGTGGTCAGGATTACATGAGCAACAGAGACCTTACAGCAAGACAGAGTGTTCCATTATCCCTCCAAAAAGCTACAAGGGTATACTATAATAATAATAATAATAATAATAATAATAATAATAATAATAATAATAATAATAATATAAAACACACACACACACACACACACACACACACACATACTGCAAGGGTATACTCATAGTTACTGAATGTAATTCTGACCCTTCCAGCTGTAGCTCTAGTTGTAGAAAATCTATGCATGAAAATTCCACCTCTGCAAAAGATTGAAATGGGGAATTTAATATTTTTTCCATGTATTGTTAGCATGGAAGTTCCCAAGCTGGTATTATATTATGTCCCAGTTGTGCTGTTATTGGATCATAATGTCAATAAAATTAGCTCTGGCTCCTTCCTTCCTTCCTTCCTTCCTTCCTTCCTTCCAACATGCTATTGCAGAATGCAAATGTTAAGTGGTTTGACCTGAACTCTAGATTTTAGAAAATATTAATCCAGATTGGGAAGGGGTTGGGGGAGATATTATATAGCCATTAGCCACAATACATGTTGCAGTATTCAAATGCAGAACATGATAATTTGATTTCCAGTTACAGAATAAACTGCCCAGTCTGAAGTATGTTGCAAGAGATATAATGTTAAATTCATAGAATCATAGGTTTGAAAGGGACCTTAAAAGGCTTCCAGTGCAATCCCTTGCCCGGGGCAGGAATCCTCATACCAACCCAGACAAATGGCTACCCAACCTTTGCCTGACCGCTTCCATTGACTGTGCATCCACGACTACAGGAGGCAGCTGTTCCCCTGCCTAAATGCGGTCATGGTTGGGTCATTCCTCCTTCTAAGCTTGGCTCTCCCTCTCTAATGCTTCCACCCAGTGGCTCTTGTCCTACCCTCAGGAGCTGTGAAGAATAAATCTACCCATTCTTCCCTGTGACAGTCTTTCAAGTATTTGAAGACTGCTTTTTTCTCTCTCCTGTCCTTCAACAATGTGCCATTGCACAGGGGACCCTTCACCTCTCACCACATCCTTCAACAAAATTATATGTATTATTTATTATATTTTATATAAACAAGGGTTAAGGCTGGGAACTTCCAGCAAGCAAAGTTAATAGGTATTCTAAAGCTCCTTTTACTGTTTTTTTTAATGGAAAATAAATTACTATTTACCAGAAAGTAAACAAAATACGTTTATTTTACTCCCTTGTTTTATGATATGGTTTCTCTTTGTAAGGAATTTATGTGAATGTACCCAATGAATATTTCAAGTAAATAAAAGTGAGGCAGTGTGAAACATTATCATGTTCTTAAAGCCATTAAATCATCTCAATACACAAAAAAAAATGTAATGAATTTGTTTATTTGTATACAAAATGTCATAATTTATCAATACTGTGCAGCAAAATATATTATCACTCACTTCCCAAAGTAACCAGACAACATTTCACTTATTTTCATTCTCTCTCTGCCCTTTGGAAATGGCAACACTGTTTCGGCAGTTCAGCAGCCAAAAATAAAGTGCTATAATTATGTAGTCTTGGAATGCCTTCACTTCACAAATGCAATGTACAATCTTGTATACAACCATGGTTTTTGTTTGTTTGTTTTGTTTTTAGTTTAGTTTCACATAACCAGAAACTCCAGACCTGTCACATTCTCAAGAATACACATACATAAAGTGCTACAGTTTAAACATCTCCCCCCACCAAACAATTTCACAACATTGATCTGGTTTATACCAGGCACTGCAATTCAATAAAGTTGAAAATTGTCACTTTGTGCAGAACTACACAGAGGAAGAAGTCACTTAAACATCACTGGGGGATCTTGAACGAAAGGACACTTTAGACTGAAAACAGCCACAAAAAAGAACCCACATGGACCTCTGAATTTCTTGGTTTCTGTAGGCATAAATTATGGGATTGATCATGGAGTTGTAGGTAGCAGGTAAAAGTGTGGCATAAGTGTACACTGCAGGGTAGTTCGGATCTCCAATGACACAGTAGATAGCAAAAGGTAACCAGCTGGCTCCAAAGGTCCCAAGGATGATAGCAAGCGTGGAGACTCCCTTTTTGGTTGCCACATAATGAGACGCGGTCAAGAAGTGCTGTTGGAGTGCTATTTGATGTGCGTGCCTGCACACTATTTTGCAGATTTTAATGTACAGGTGGAGCATAAGGATAAAAACGAAAAAGAAGGAGGCAGACAATAAAGTCACATTGCTTTTGGTCAAAGGTCTGACAATACTGCATGATGAATAATCTTCCATACAATTCCAGCCTAGGACAGGCAGTAGTCCTAAGCAGAGTGAAACCCCCCAGGTGATGATTAGCATCATGTGAATACAGAAAACAGTCTTCTCAGAGTAATAAGTCAGTGCATTGTATAGAGAAAGATAACGATCAACTGTGATAGCTAATAAGCTGCTCACAGAAGCAGTGAAAGAGGCAACTAGGAAACCAACGGTAATAAGGCTGATGGTTTCTGACTGGATCACATATTGGAAAACAAAATTAAGGATTAGGCCAGCACCAGCCAGGAGGTCTGCTGTGGCCAAACTCCCGATCAGCACAAACATTGGGGTTCTCAGGTTGGGGGTGTAGAATATAATGGCCACCACAATGGCATTTTCACAGGCAATAATGGTTCCAGAGATGCAGAGCATAATATCCCAAGGATTGAGGATAAAGATGGGGAGCTTGGAGGAAAACTCCAGCGAAGAATTGCCACTGCTGCTCTGAATCCAAGGTGCGGGAGCCCCAGTCTCATTCAAGGGGACACTTTCATTCATTTCTGCCACAGCCAGCAAAGCCACCTGCAAGGAGAAAGACGGGAAAGAAAAAAAGGGGCGGTTAAAATAATGCAAAGTCCATTTCACCGCAGCCTCTGCAAATAAATAGGAAGTGAAAGAATAGCAGTGAGGCAAAAAAGAGTGAAATCCAACATGAAGATAAGGTAAAGTATGAAGAGAGGAGAATTAATCGGAGCAGAAGGAAGAAATGAATGAACGGAAGTCGGTTCATATGGGGGTTACGGAGCCCGGCTCGCAGAAGCCGCGGAGTGCTGTCCGTGGTGCTGAATCTCAAGTTTCCTTTCCCGCCCCCTCTTCCTTCGTCCTCCGTTACGAGCAGAGTACGGCTGGACCCCCAGTCCTAAAAGAGCCTCTGCTCGCGTGCCAGCAGCATCGCGCTGAGCTCTTTCCTCTCCCCTGGGCTGCAGTTCTCCCACCTTACACGCCCCCGAACCGGTGGACCACTTTCTTACTCGGATTCGGTCTCAAAGCTGAAAGGTGCTTCTCATGGGTGTCGCTGCTTCCGCCGGTGACCGCCGCACCGCAAATCTGCTCCGCCGCGTGGTGCAGTCGCGTCTCTTCTTTGCCTTTGGCGGGCAGGAGCCGAGGAGGCGGAGAATTGGCTGGCGCTGCTGCACCTTCCGTCTCTCAAGAGTGAGGAAGAAAGAGCGGGAGCCTGAGACCGCGCTGAGTCTGACGTAAATGGCAGCGAGGCGAGGGCAGGGCGAAACCCTCCGCGCGCTCACATGGAGCCCTGGCCTCGGAGCCCCAGCCAAGCGACGGGGGCGGAGAAAGCGCGTGGAGAAACCTCTCCGGATGGCGGAATAAGCCAGGGGAAGGGAAGGCGCCGCCGAGCCCCCAGAAAAAGACGGAAAGGGGGGTGGGAAGGGGACAGAGAGTGGGCCCAGTCACAACTGTGAGAAGGGGAAGAGGGGAGAGAACGTGTGGACCGACAGGAGCAGACCTGAACCTGGCTGGAGCGGAGGGACGGTGCTGTGTGTGGAAAAGAGCCATCAGAAGCTGGCAAGCTTTGTGGCGGGCGGAGGAGGAGGTCATGCGAGGGGTGCGCTGTCCATGAAGTCTAAACTGAATGCTGCAGGCAGCTAATCCTCCAGCTCCTTCATGGGCTCTACGTCTATCGGCAAACCTGTGCTGTTGCATTTGCCTTTGCCATTTTAAAAGCGGTACTTGAGTGCAAGCAACTCGATAGGTGGCAGCATGTAGCCAACCTTGTTTACCTAGGAAGCTAAGCAGGAAAAGATGTGGTTATTACTTGGATGGGAAGCCACCTGGGTTTTTCAGTGTGTAGATTAGATTGGAAATTGGAAAACACATCCTGGAATTATCCTGTGGCCAAGAAAACTGGATGGATGTGCAACAGATGCTGAGAATCAAGCTTGACTAGAGGGTGTCTTTTACCACTCTGTGAACCCACAGATAGGTCCTGGTCCAGAGTTGAAGAAATTGGCTCATTTTGTGTTAATTGTCTACCTTGGGTGTGGGTCCAGAGAGTATTCCATGAACTGTAGGAAAAATAAAACTTTTAAAAACCTAAATAATTAATCAACAGAATACTTTTTATGCAAATGTCATACCTAGGCATTTTTAGAGAGGTTAAAGGAGACTTTTCTTGAGACTACCGCAATAGAATAGTCTTTGGAGTTGGAATAGTTTTCTCCAACGTTGTGCCTCCAAACTGTCAGACAACAGTTCATAGAATTGTAATCTATTTTATAATAATGTATAATAATGTATTCCAATTGGACAAAATAACAGATAAATCTGTTCCTGCAGGTTCTCATCCAATAAAATACACTTCCGCAAATGAAGTCCTAGTTAAGCCGCATCTTGTTGAACTGATTCTGGTTTAACTGAAATCACCAAGACTGGTAGTCATAAATGAAAGCCAATGTTCTTGGATAGATAGAGCTGAATTAAAACCCACACACACCAATAACCCATATTTTGCTTATATTACATCACTTTTACACATCCTCAGTTTTCCATACGTGTAATGAAAATGGCAGAGAACTTCTTTGGACTGCTTATAAGCACAGTGATGAAAAATTCAGAGAGTTCTTTGAAATTTAAAGCACCATATTTAAGAAGAAATAGTATTAATAACTTTTAGCAATTCTTATTAGCACTGGTAAAAAGTGTTAAGTAGATATGCATAAGTTTCTTGCTAGTAACTGTACCTTATGGAATGATTCCCCCATGGAAGTGCAGTTAGATCTGTGGAGGACAAATAATATTCTATCCTTACATACAGTATATGATTCTGAAGTGCATATTAGACAGAGCAGGCAAACTCAAACTGCCTGATGATCTTGGAGGGGAAGGAGACAGATAACAAAAACAATTTTGTCTTTTCCATGGTGTGAAGTGACAATGTTTATGTTAGAAGAAGCTAGTATCAGTAGAAAAGGCTGGCTTGGAGCCTCCTTAAAGAGCAGAATGTAGAGGCTTTGGATCAACCCATAGTAAGGTCACCCCATGTTGTTATCAGATTCTACAGCCCTGCAGTAAAGGTCATGTTATAATTTACACTGCTTGTAAGTCTTATCATTTCTGAGGGTATATAATCTTTAAGTCCTATCATTTCAGAGGGTATATAACCTGTAATCTTATGGGCTTTAGGGCTGTTCTGCATTCTTTTGGTGAGGAGCCCAATGATTACAGTAGTTGTACATGCCAATAAAGGACTCCAAACACTTTGGTTCTTTACTTAAGTGGGCATTTTTCCACAACAGTTCCTTCAGTAGCAGAACTTTAAAAAGCTGAAACCGTACATTTTAATGATGAGTTTTATTGTTATGTTGTTGTTTATTAGTATTTTACTGCTGTAGTTCTGGAACAGTACTTTATAGATTATGCATTCTTCTAGTACTGTTTTCTTCATTTTAAGGCTTTGTTGCATTTTTATATCTGTGTTATGCCCATTGCCCTTGGTCAAAGGTGCAGGAAGCATCTTATAAACATTTAAATGAATGAGCATAAAACTGCTCCCGTACAACCCAGTACTATGCATTGTGAAAAGTCCAACTGATTTCTATGGAACTGATTTTCAAATAACTGTATATACAGCTAAATAAATAATTTCATACCTAAGTTGTAGTCCCAGGTCAAAATGATCCATAGTGGACTTACACAACTTTCCTCAAGGGAATATTGGAAGTAAGAATGTTGAGAAGGTAAGAAATTTAACTGGTGGAAAAATAGCCATATATCAAAACTGGAAGCAGTTCTTCTCTTATTGTTGCTTATTATTATATTCCCATTCTCAAAGAAAGTTTAGGCTTAGTTAAAACAAGGGAGACAAAGTGCCTTCTCACATTCAACTGATGACATAAAAAGCTACCTTATATCAAATTAAACTGGTGTGCCCCCACAAACTCCAAAGCACCTTTGTCCTTGTGAGCCCAAACATTGTACAGCCCTAATGAGTCCTGTAGGTGAAACTGTTTTTGTTAGCAGTCTGAGGGCATTTTCATTCCCTAATCCTTCGGAACCATTTTGGAAACAGCTTGTTACATATTGCTCCCCACACAATACTCACTACTCTTCAGAAGAAGGCCAGTGTGCCTTCCAGTCAGATAATGGGGAAGTCCAAAATTTGGTCTCCAGTCAGCAACCCCACCTTCAGTGTTGTCTTGCTGTATTTGTTTTCACAGCAAAGGAAAAAAACAGCCACTCAGTTTAAAAAGGGTAATACCTGCATTTTAAAAGAGAGGAGGGCTACTCTCTTTTTACAGAGCTTGGTGCAAAGCACTGTAAGGCTTTGACTTTAGCAGGGTGGCAAAACAGTCAAGAAGCTGGGCGGGGAGTGGTTGCAGGCAAGAGAGTTTTCACCAGTGGGAATCAATATACCTTGCGCCTGTTAGAAGGAAATCTTACCAGGGTCCGTTCTGAGCCGGGAATGAAGATATGCAGGCAGTTGCTTGAACAGAGGTGATTTTATTTTCCAAGAGCATGTACAGAGTAGGCCAGCATTTCCTTCCAACATACTGTACCTTTACCAACAATGCTGAAAGTTACCTTCACAGCATTTCTTCCTGCTGAGCCATCATAGAATTATGGAGTTGGAAGGAACCATTTAGGTCATCAAGATCAACCCCATGCCCACTGCAGGAATGTTAATAGACTCAGCTGAAGAAGAGTTGCTGAAGAGCTCCAGTGTCACGATAATACAGGAGCACAGAACCAAGCCTGACGGATGAAATGTTGCGTGTGGAGGAGCCACGAGCGTGATGTCTCAATCACAGTGCATGGTGCGCTCGAAGATATGGAGATCATTTGCATTAGTGTGCAATACATTTACCTACTTCAATGCATGTTAAATATTGTAAATTGTGTAAGCATTGTGTACATAGTTGTATAGACGAAATATCTCCATGTACTTATCAGAAGAATCAGATATATGAGGCAATGGAAATGCTACTGTGACATGCAAAGTTAAGAGATAATTTTTGTTTAGCTAAAAGCAAAATAGGTTATTTTAATGGGTGCCGATTCCTGGCAAATGTTTCTTAAAGAACATTAGGCCCGTGAAGGCTGATGGCTACGTGCTAATTAAAATATCTCACTGAGTCAGGTTAAGTGACAGGATTAAACAGTTTTAAATTTCAAGGTAGCAGTGAAGTAGGAATGAAGTAAAATAGAAATACTATGTAAGTTTTTACAACCGACTGAGAAGGTGGCCTTATGAGGGCTCCAAGGCCATGATGTTTTCTTTGAAGGAAACTGATACTAGCTGCATTCATGCATATAAATCTAAAAGAATAAACAAACAAAGTCTCATGCTCAATTAGTAAATGTAAATAGAAAGTTTTCCCCTATACAATAGTTCTTGAAACAGGTGGGAAAAGTCAACTTGTAGAGCAGGTGCCGCTAAAAAGGAGCAAACCCTGTTGAAGGGGGAAATTAACTCCTATGTCACTGTATTTGAAAGTTCCCAGCAATGGTAGTGGAATCTATGGATGGGCAGGCCAAAGGGATGGGCAGCAGCTTCCCCATCCGCTGTTCCACTGCAGATATATATGAAGAGAATAATTTATCCCTATTCAGTCATGACAAAAAAAGTTTAAAATTCACTCAGCAGGCAGCAGGTATTACAATATGATTTTCCATCCTTGCTTTTAGTAACTGGTGCGAAGAAAAGCCAGGGTGATTTTGAAGATCATTGGTACGACTTGAGAGGGACGTAGAACGCTTGAACTAGGTTTCTCTCTTCCTTCCTTGCCCTTTATTTCTTCTCCTTACAGCATCTCCACCCAGGCTTGTTACCTCTTCTCTTCCCTTCCCAATGTAACTATTGGTCCACCTTGCCCCGTCCCCATCCAATTTCTCCTCTTGTTTCTGTTTCTGCTTTAAGGCTGGAGTGTGGGGGTGGGGTGGAGTGTATGCATGTGCACACTTGTGTGTTGTATGTGAAAGAATGGTCTGCATGTATAAGGAAATCAATTTTATAAATGGGTACCTTATTTTACAGGCAATTGGTGTTAATGAATAACTAATTTTTTCCCAAGCCTTGCCCTTTTTGAGAGAGTGTATTCTAGCTAGAGCTTATATACATGCTGACATGTATGTGCAGATCCACAGACACATTTATTGGAGGGAGATTTCCCCCAGGTTTTTTTTCAGCTACTGCTGAAACTGTATTGCACATGATTTTTGTCTATGGTTATTATTGGCTGAGGGAGATGCGGTGGAGTATCCCAGCAGTCTCTTTCAGCGGAAGGAGGATCAGCAATGCTGTTAATCCCCACTTCCAGCCTGGGGAAGTAGTTCTGGTAACCAAAACACTAGTGGCCTTGGCCTCAAACTTTTGATGCCAAAAGGTCAGTTTGTAATAAGGCCTTGCCCATCCCAGACTTGGCGGTTCATGAGCAGGCAGATCTGGCATATATAATTGAAAGCTGATTGGGTGGGAATAGCGATGTCACATAGCCAGAGACCTTCCTTTCTGGGTTTGGGGTCCTCCATCAGCTTTGACACCAAGGCTGGGAAGGGGGAGTGGCATTGATTGATAAAGCTATCTTTTCTGTGACCAGAGGCTCTGTTCTCAAGGTTGTGGGCTGTAAATGCCTGCAAAAAGTTGGGTCATAGGGACTAGTTAGAGATCCTACTGAGCTATTATCTGCCTTGCTGACTATAGGGTTCTTGCCCAGGCTTGTGGATCTAGTCTTAGGGCTGGTGTTGGAGTCTCTATGCCTGTTAAGTGTGGGGTGACGTGGACCTCCAAGCTCTGGAGGTTGGGGCTGGGAAACAGCAGGATTTAATTGTAATTGTTTTATTGTTTTATGGTTTTTATTGTTGTGAGCTGCCCAGAGTCACTGGTTGAGATGGGCAGCAATAGAATTGAATGAATGAATGAATGAATGAGTGAATGAATGAATGAATGAATGAATGAATGAATAAATAAATAAATAAATAAATAAATAAATAAATAAATAAATAAATAAATAAATTAATTTCATGGCAACCATGACTTGCCCCAGGTATTCTCAGGACCAGCACAGGCAGGAGTCATATGTTGGACCTTGTCTTTGCCTCAGCGCAATACACCATGGATATGGATATGGATATGGATGATGTGGTGGATTCCAGTGTGGGTGCTGGTTGCCAGGGGGAGACAGCATTCCAGACTGATAAAAGACTTTGCAGCCTGGACTCTGTTGATGGGAAGGTTAAGAAGTTCAGGGTAGCCCTGCCCTAGAGCCCTTCAGAGTTATTTCCCTTAGGTTAGTGTAGTAACCTCGGTCTGGCAAGATTCTGTCTGTAGGGTAAGAACAATAAAGAACTAGAGTTGGAATATTGTCTCAGTGTGGTTCTTGTCCTC
Organism: Candoia aspera; assembly: GCF_035149785.1. Taxonomy (NCBI): domain Eukaryota; kingdom Metazoa; phylum Chordata; class Lepidosauria; order Squamata; family Candoiidae; genus Candoia; species Candoia aspera. Next base: position 104,619,361 of record NC_086153.1, read on the forward strand.
GATTCCCTGACAGATATGGATATGGAGCCTTTTGCCAGGGTCCAGTCATGTCCTGGCTCAGATAAGAAGGATTGTCACTTGAATCCCTGCAGTGTGAACAGATTGATTTAGACGGTCTGGAGATAGTCCAGAAGTTTTTGAGAGCTATATTTGTGGTCCCATAGTGTGTTCTCCATGTGATTGGAGGCAGGTTTGATAGAAGCAAGGTTTTGGATGAAAAATACAATTTACTGACTTAAACTGATATATTTTCCTGAAGGTTAGCCCCACTGAAACTATTAGATAGCACTTACTCAACTTGGAAGAAGACTTGGGAGGCAAAATTACAAAATACTGTCCTATCTATAACAGCCCTGCATTATTTGGGTCTTCACCAAAGCTAAGGAAATGGTCAAACTGAAAGTAATGGATATTGATTTGTGGAGAGATAATACCAGCTCTTCCGCTAGCTCTTCCCTTGTTTTGAGAAGGGAACTTAAGATAAACCTTTTGTCCCAGCTAAATATTTATATAAACTTGCTCCCACAAAATAATGTAGGGCTTTTAGCCTGGCACATTTAACAAACTTGCTTCAGCCTTTAGGGAGGAAAAATACATCGTGTGTTGCTGTACTGTGGACATAATTATGAAATTCAACACCTGTGTCCACTCTTGACTAAGTTCCCTGATAGACTAGACAAATTTTACTTTGCATTTCTGCTCAGAGATCATAATGATGATGCTACTTTTAACGTTGCCAAATTCTGCTTCAGACTTCATAAGGTTAGAAACAGATAGTGAAGTAATTATTATTCAAATGATGTAATTAGGCAACTCCTTCTAGATTTTTATGTCATTTTATACTACTCTGTGGTGTAAGTGAGTGCGCTTTTCTTTCACACCTTCGCAAACTAGTTTTCTGATGTAGTAATTAGTCTTAAGTATTTAATCTTGCAGCACTTTACTACTTCTATTTTATTGCTCTGATTTATTTTTTATTTTAATATTTTCCCAATTAACTAGATATTTTTATGTATTTCCATTCAAGCTCTGTACATACTATGACATAACTGGCCAGTGACTGTAATAAAGATGCTCTGTTCCATTCTTATACAATTATATTTTTTTCTTGATTTTTTTTTTAATCTGTTCAATCATGTCCAATTCTCAGAGGCTGCCTGGACAAGTCCCTGCAGTTTTCTTGGCAAGATTTCAGAAGTGGTTTGCCATTGCCTGCTTCCTGGGGCTGAGAGGAAGTGACTGGCCCAAGGTCACCCAGCTGGCTTCATGCCCAAGGCGGGACTAGAACTCACAATCTCTCCGTTTCTAGCCTGATGCCTTCACCACTACATAAACTGGCTCTGTTTCTTTATTTGGTGAGCATCTAATAGCAATGAGAGGGTGCTGGAGATTTTTGAGATAGAAATACATCCTATATCACTTGACATTTTAATATTCTATTCCAATTTCCAAATGACCACGCAGCATTTAATTATTAAATTAATAAATATCTGTGCTCAAGGTTTATGACAACACAAATGCAAATCTTTTGGATTCCAGTCCAAATTTCTTTTTAAAAAAGTAAATTATTATTGAAAAAGGATTAGGTCACCATGTCTCTGTGTTTCAAAGCCTGAATGATATATTTGATACTGATATATCCTGGAATGATTTCATCTGGTATAAATCTTAATGTTCAGGTTTCCATTGCAGAATCTAAATTCAGGGGAAGACTTCATGCCATCAAAAATGTTATCCATCTCTTGAATTTCTTCTTTCCCATAAGATGTAGATACAAAATACATATATCTAACTTGCGGATGTGATGTATTTTCCCCCTTTAGCTGTTGTCAGCAATCTGTAAGAGATAGAAACACATACTGTGATACTCTCATGATAGGGGGAAGAATTCACCTTGAATTTTCAGTGAAATCCTTGTATAATCTGAAACCAACAGTTCCACCCTGAAACTGTTTGTTCTGTTACTTCCAGTTGTGATAACAAACAGGAAAGCCCATCTTGCTTCCATAATAACATTTTATAGGTGTTATAGATGTGCTCACAAAAACACCTTGTTCCCATAGTATACACAGTTCTTTTTCTCAATTTTCTCAAATAGTTTTTGGATTAATAACTTATAGTTTTAATCACATTTTTCTCTGAATCATCTCTACATTACTAGCTTGTTTTTAGTTTTAAAAAGTTCAAAACATGGCTCCTTGCCTTCTCTGTTATGGCTCCTGCCCTACGGAACATTCTCCGTCCTGGCCTTTCCCTCAGGGCTGGGCTGGGCTGTTAGTTGAGCCCAATATAGGTGCACTTGTGTTGTGAATTTGTTATTAATATGTGATGATCAGGCTGACCATTACAGATGCAGAGCCCACAATAAACTATGGACAAGTTCAAATAAAATATTCACATACACAGAAGAATGCTCTTTTTGAGACAATCCTGAGACATATTCTGTCCAAAACACTGCCAGGAATATGTGCCTCTGCCAATATTACCAAAGTATGTAGAAAATTGATGGCTGAAAGCAAAGAGGAACTGAGGAGCCTTATGATGAAGGTGAAAGAAGAAAGTGCAAAAGCTGGCTTGCAACTAAACCTCAAAAAAACCAAGATTATGGCAACCAGCTTGATCGATAACTGGCAAACAGAGGGAGAAAATGTAGAAGCAGTGAAAGACTTTGTATTTCTAGGTGCGAAAATTACTGCAGATGCTGACTGCACTCAGGAAATCAGAAGACGCTTAATCCTTGGGAGAAGAGCAATGACAAATCTCGATAAAATAGTTAAGAGCAGAGACATCACACTGACAAGAAAGGTCCGCATTGTTAAAGCAATGGTGTTCCCCGTAGTAACATATGGCTGCAAGAGCTGGACCATAAGGAAGGCTGAGAGAAGGAAGATCGATGCTTTTGAACTGTGGTGTTGGAGGAAAATTCTGAGAGTGCCTTGGACTGCAAGAAGATCAAACCAGTCCATCCTCCAGGAAATAAAGCCAGACTGCTCACTTGAGGGAATGATATTAAAGGCAAAACTGAAATACTTTGGCCACATAATGAGAAGACAGGACACCCTGGAGAAGATGCTGATGCTAGGAAGAGTGGAGGGCAAAAGGAAGAGGGGCCGACCAAGGGCAAGGTGGATGGATGATATTCTAGAGGTGACGGACTCGTCCCTGGGGGAGCTGGGGGTGTTGACGACCGACAGGAAGCTCTGGTGTGGGCTGGTCCATGAAATCACGAAGAGTCGGAAGCGACTGAATGAATAAACAACAACATGTAGAAAATAATAAAGGCTTTGGGCCACCAGAAGTCATATACATGCATGGCTAGGAGAGTATTCTCTACCACAGGGACCAGAAACATGGGGACCTCCAGATGTTGCTGTCAGCATCCCTTATTACAGACCAGGTTGCCTGGGATTCAGTAACTTCTGAAGGGCCAAATGTTCCCAACCCTGTTTTACTAGATGAAAGTGAATAATTTATTGTGTTTCAATGCAAAAAATTGTAAAATTGTATTACTCTTCTCTGTGAGCTTATAATTTGATACAGTATTACTTCCTAGCACCAGTTTGCTGTAGTGGTGAAGACACCAGGCTGGAAGCCGGGAGACTGGGAGTTCTAGTCCTGCCTTAGGCACAAAGCCAGCTGAGTGACCTTGGGCCAGTCTCTCTCTCTCAGCCCTAGGAAGCAGGCAAGGGAAAACCACTTCTGAAAAACCTTGCCAAGAAAACTACAGGGACTAGTCCAGGCAGTAAGCAGGAGTCAAAAACTGACTTGAAGGCAAATAATAATAATAATAATAATAATAATAATAACAACAACAACTACTACTACTACTACTACTACTACTACTACTACTACTACTACTTGAAAAGACAGCAAGGGACAGTAAATGCCACCTCTGCAAAGAAGCTGAAGAAACAGTGGACTACCTAGTTAGCTGCTGAAAGAAGATTGTACAGACTGACTACAAACAACAGCATGACAAAGTAGCAGCAATGGTGCATTGGAATATCTGCAAGAAATACCATTTGCCTGCAAGCAAGAATTGGTGGGACCACAAAATAGACAAAGTAATAGAAAATGGAGGAGCTAAAGTGCTCTGGGACTTCAGAACTCAAACAGACAACCACCTGCCACATAACACTGCACATTTAACAACTGTTGATAAGAAAGACAAAAAAGTCTGGATAGTGGACACTGCAATAACTGGAGACAGCAGAATAGAAGAGAAAGAACTGGAGAAAATTACAAAATATAAAGACCTGCAAATAGAAGTAGAACAACTGTGGCAAAAGAAAGCCAAGATAGTACCAATAGTAATAGGCTCCTTGGGTGCAATCCCAAAACATCTGGAGCACCACTTGAACACCATCAGCATTGACAAAATCACCATCAGTCAGTTACAAAGGCAGCTTTACTTGGAACTGCTTACATCCTGTGACGAGACGTTTAACACTATCAAACAACAACATCTGCCTATTTCAGGTACTTGGGAAGGACCTGATAGGTGGATAAAAATTCCAAATTCAGTCTAAACGTCTGGTTGACTGTGCAATCAACCAAAAATAGTTCCTTATTCTTTGTATCTGTTTCTGCTATTATTAGTATATTTTATGTCCCTTACATTGTCTTGCAAAGTTTGGGCTGGATGCACTTCTGAGCTACTGTACCTCATCAGTGTTATTCTCCTGAATGTGTGACCAAATGATGGGATGGTCCACATATCTAGCAAGCAAAGAAGCACATAACATTCCTAACAAATTATTAAACTAACAATTTTAATCTAACTAAAAACTTTGGAACAGATGGTACCATTGCTGAGAAACAGAAGGCTTTTGAAGGAAATGACCTGCAGTTTGGGGGGGTATGGATATTTGTGGAAGGATAAAGTCAAGGTTCATGTGGATTTTAAAAATCATTTTGTTAGACACTTGTCATACTGACAATATGGAATAGATACAAACCCAGCTTGTGCCAGGAAACACCTTTGTGTCTCTCAGAACAAGAAGGGATTTATAGGTGAGAAATAGCAGGCAAACACAAATGGCTAACTTACTGCGAGGTAACTAGAATTTTGTCGAGGGGCTGTAACATAAAATCAAGAGAAGAACTTGTGGCAGAGGGACATAGTTGTCAACAATTCTCTTATTTACAATTACTAGAAAGACTTGAAGTAGACAAAAGAATTTATGGTTTTGAACATTGTAAGACTGAGTTTGAAATAGAATTGTGTACAAATGATGAACAGGTAATTGCTGACATGCATAAACTTCTATTTAAATTTGAAACAGAAGAAGGACAAGTGAAAGAATGTATGATGATAGGCTAAAAATTTTGGTTATAATATACGGATGGAACAATAGGAAAATATGTGGCTGAAAGGATTGAAATTTACACCACATTATAATCTTAAAGATAATTTTTATAAAATGATGTATAATTGGTATATGTGACCATAGAAATTGTCTAGAATGTATAAAGGCACTTCAAATTTATGTTGGAAATGTGAATAACAAGAAGAGACATTTTATCATGTTTGATGGATGTGAAAAAAGCTGGAAAATTCTGGATTCAAATACACTGGTTCAGAGGATTTAAAAGATCAGTATACAAGTGAGATCAGAGCGTTTTCTTTTGGGATTGATGGGCAAACAGTTGGGAAAAAAGTTATAGAACTTTGTTTTTGTACATGATAACTGCAGTAAGATTCTTGTAAGCACAAAGATGGAAAGATTCGGCATTACCCACAAGGAAGGAATGGTTGGTGAAGATGATGGAACATGCTGAGGTGGCTTAATTGACTTATTTGACCAGAGAAAAGACAATATCTAAGTTTATTGCTGGAAACTCCTTATAGACTTTTTGTGTGAAACAGAAAAAAAAAAATGAACTTATGATTTAAGATTAGACAGGATAGATTATAGAAAGAAGAGAGCTATGTTGTAACCATAGAGTAAGAGGTAAATTTATAATTGTACTGATAACTGCTGTAAAGAATCTCAGAAGCTGCTTTTTTGTATTTTTTCTATTTTTTTTCTATTTTTTTCTTTCTTTCTTGCATTTTTAGCTTCAGTAGAGCAGCTATGAAGGCCTTGGAAAAGATACTCAAATGCTGTGATGTGTCTACACGTAAAAGATCAGAATTTTCCTGTGACTCTATGGAAGCAAAAGTTCAACTTTACAGAAGCAGGATAGGAAGAGTATTGATGCTCTTGAACTTCAGTGTTGGAGAAGACTCCTGAGAATATTGTGGACAGCCAAGAAAACAAACCAATGGATCAATGAACAAATCAACCCAGAGTTCTTACTTGAGGCACAAATAACCAGGCTCAAATTATCCTACTTCAGACACATTATGTGAAGACCCAGCTCTCTGGAAAAAGGCTCTAATGCTGGGAAAGTTGGAAAGAAAGAGAAGAAGAGGACGAGCAGCAACAAGTTACAGTGGTGATGGTGATAAGTGCACCATTGGAAAACCTGAAAGAACAGGTTAGGAATAGATTGTCATGGAGAAAATCTATCCATGTGGTTGCTAGGAGTTGAAAACAGCTTGACAGCAGATAATCCATCAATCAAACTACCTGTTTTACTAAAGGTGCAAGTCAATCTGGTTTGCATTTAAGTAGTACAAGTGAGGCTGTACTACTTAAATGCAAAATGGCCTTTAAAAACCCTATTGGAACACTGGCATTTGTTTCAAATTTGGAACACTAAAAATGGCTGTTGTCCAAGCCAAAATATGTTGCACAGCCCTAGGCATTAAGTGAATGGCTAAGCAGTCAGCTTGTCAAAGAAATACAGAAGGGAAACATATTGCAGCATAAGAGAATATTGGCGCAAAAATATGAACAAGTTCAAGACAAATTGCTCTGAGTTTAGTTTAGTTTTTATGTTTTTACTCTGTTTGTGGTTTTATCGTTCTTGTGAGCCACCCAGAGTTGAGCTCTAAGATGGGTGGCCATATCAATCAATCAATCAAATGAATGACTGAATGAATGGCCGAATGAATGAATGAATAACATAGTGAACCAATAAGCCAACACCTGCAGAACAGTAAGGCAGAAGAGAGGAAGGAAGGAGCCGTGGGCATCGCCCTTTGTGATACTTTAAATGCAGTCTTCATGCAAGCAATGGGGGCTTGCGAGCTGATTAACATTTCTGTAGCATTTAAAGATACACAGAAGACCTGAATCTGCTGAGGAGCCTTCCTGTCCTCTGTGCTTTCTTTGCTGTTCCTTGCCCAAATTCCACTATGAGGCTTTCCCAGTACTGGAGAAAGTCACCCTTAGAAACCAAAACTGGATTCCCCATGGGGTTGGAGGTCTTCCTCTGATCATGGAGGGGAAAAGCCAAACTGTGCCTCTTGAGATGTTGCCCTCAAACTCTGGGATTGCAGAATTAATGTTAACATATATTTGTCATCTTCAGCAAAGGATCGTTACCTTGTCGTGGTGCTGGAGCTTGAGCACCTCAGTGATCCCATGAGCTAAACCGTGAAGGGCCACCCAAGACGGGAAGGTCATGGCAGAGAGGCCAGACTAAATGCGATCCCTGGGGAAGGTAATGGCAACCCACCCCAGTATTCTTGCCGTGAAAACTAAATGGATCAGTACAACCAGAGATATGTCGGTATACCATCGGAAGATGAGACCCCCAGGTCAGAAGATGGTCAAAATGCTACTGGGGAGGAACAGAGGAGGAGTTCAACTAGCCCCAGACATGATGACGCAGCTAGCTCAATGCCGAAAGGACGGCTAGCGGCCGACGGTGCTGGTGGTGAACGGCAAATCCGATGTTCTAAGGATCAACACACCATCGGAACCTGGAATGTAAGATCTATGAGCCAGGGCAAATTGGATGTGGTTATTGGTGAGATGTCAAGATTAAAGATAGACATTTTGGGCATCAGTGAACTGAAATGGACTGGAATGGGCCACTTCACATCAAATGACCACCAGATCTACTACTGTGGACAAGAGGACCACAGAAGAAATGGAGTAGCCTTCATAATTAATAGTAAAGTGGCTAAAGGAGTGCTTGGATACAATGCAAAAAACGATAGAATGATCTCAATTCAAATTCAGGGCAAGCTATCTAACATCACAGTGATCCAAATATACGCCCCAACCACAGATGCTGAAGAAGCTGAAGTAGAGCAGTTCTATGAGGATCTGCAACACCTACTGGACAACACGCCTAAAAGAGATGTTATTTTCATCACGGGAGACTGGAATGCTAAGGTGGGCAGTCAAATGACACCTGGAATTACAGGTAAGCATGGCCTGGGAGAACAAAATGAAGCAGGACATAGGCTGATAGAATTTGGCCAAGACAACTCACTCTGCATAACAAACACTCTCTTCCAACAACCTAAGAGACGGCTTTATACATGGACTTCACCAGATGGACAACACCGAAATCAGATTGACTACATCCTTTGCAGCCAAAGGTGGTGGACATCTATAAGGTAAAGGTAAAGGTTTCCCTTGACATTAAGTCCAGTCGTGTCCGACTCTAGGGGGCGGTGCTCATCTCCGTTTCAAAGCCGAAGAGCCGGCGTTTGTTCATAGACACTTCCGTGGTCATGTGGCCAGCATGACTGAACGGAACGCCGTTACCTGCCAACCGAAGTGGTACCTATTAATCTACTCACATTGGCATGTTTTTGAACTGCTAGGTTGGCAGGAACTGGGACTAGCAACGGGAGCTCACCCCGTCATGCGGATTCGAACCACCGACCTTCCGATCGGCAAGCTCAGCGGTTTAACCCGCAGCGCCACCACGTCCCTGGTGGACATCTATTCAGTCAGTAAAAACAAAACCCGGAGCTGACTGTAGTTCAGATCACGAACTTCTTCTTGCACAATTTAGGATCAGACTAAAGAGATTAGGGAGGACCCACAGATCTCTGTACTTTGTAGATATTTACATCTATGTGGAGGGAAGTATGCAGTGGGGTACCTCAGGGTTCTGACTTGGGCCCGGTACTCTTCAACATCTTCATAAATGACCTAGATACAGGGATTGAAGGGGCACTCATCAAATCTGCGGATGACCCAAAGCTGGGGGGAATTGCTAATCCTTTGGAAGATAGTCTCAAGAATCAGAAGGATCTTGACAGGCTTGAGCATTGGGCCCTATCCAGCAAGAAGAAGTTCAATGGCAAGAAAAGTAAGGTCCTGCATTTAGGCAGGAAAAACCAGATGCACAGGAATAAGATAGGCAGTACCTGGCTCAACAGTAGTACCTATGAGAGGGATCTAGGTGTCCTGGTGGACCACCACTTTATGAGTCAGCAGTGTGCTGCAGCTGCCAAAAAACCAATGCAGTCCTGGGCTGCATCAACAGAGGGACAGTATCAAGATCACAGGAAGTGATAGCACTGCTCTATACCGCACTGGTGAGGCCACATTTGGAATACTGCATCCAGTTCTGGTCACCACAATATAAAAAAGATGCTGAGGCCCTAGAAAGTGTGCAGAGAAGAGCAACAAAGGTGATTTATTTATTTATTTATCTATCTATCACATTTCTATTACCGCTCATCTCTCCCAAAAGGGGGACTCTGATTGATAAGGAGTCTGGAGGCTAAATCCCATGAAGAAGGGCTAACGAAACTAGGTCTGTTTAGCTTAACGAAGAGAAGACTGAGGGGAGACATGATAGCAGTCTTCTAATACTTGAAGGGCTGCCACAGGGGAAGAAGGGGAAGATGGTGTCAATTTATTCTCCATAGTACCTGAGGGTAGGACAAGAAGCAATGGCTGGAAGCTTGTTAGAGGGAGATCCAATCAGAAAATAAGGAGGAATTTCCTGACAGTGAGAACTATTAAGCAGTGGAACAACTTTCCTCTCAGAGTTGTGGGTGCTCCATCGCTGGAGGTTTTCAAGAAAAGATTAGACAATCATTTGCCTGAGATGGTATGAGGATTCCTGCCTTGGGTAGGGGGTTGGACTAGAAGACCTCCAAGGTTCCTTCCAACCCTATGATTCTATGAGTCTATGATATCCTGTAAAGGAGATCATGTAGGCTGAATGAGGAGGAGTTGAGAGTACTGTCTGAACAATCCTACCCTGGAGAGATAACTTTATGCACTTCACTATCTGATCCATAACTCTTCCCTCACCTAAGAGCAAAGACATTGTCACAACTTTATTTCATTTTAAGTGTGATCTGCAATATTTTGAAGTAATACAGTCTAATTCTTAGCTATCTAAAATGCAGACAGGCTTGCTATCAAAGTGAGATTTCTTCTTGCTCCTCTTCGTGCAAGTGATTCCAGCTCAGATTCAGGTATTACATTAGTACTATAAAGGTTGGTCTGAGAGAAAATGACATACTCAGTTGGTCTTGAACTTGGTCTCCTCCACCTTCATCCAACACCTTAACTACTACACTTTCATTCTACAGAGTCCAGATATGCTTCAGTTAAATAGAAATAGATGAAGGCAGACCTGCAAACAGGAACATCTGCAAGGGCTCAAAAAGTCAAGGTGTTGACTGCAACCGTGTGATTGAAACCCCACCCCACCCCGCTTTTTATGTACAATGCATGATAAAAGGAAAGACCTTTGAAGACATGTTTTGGCCACCGTCTTGAGTTTTCTGACCCTCCCATGGATACTCCTGCCTATAAAAAACTCTTGCAGCATAGAGTGGTCTGTGTTCAGCTTCCAACCACTCTACTCCCTTCCCTTCCCTTTCCTTCAGTTTTCAGTTAGTCTGCATTGTCTATGGCTACTCAGAATGCTCATTCATTAGGCATTTCAGATTTCTGCACATGTCAGGGTTCTTCCAAGCCAGCCACTAGCTCTCCCTTGAATGTGATAGTTGTGCTTTGACCACATAAGTCTGGGAGGAAGAACCTGTGCCCCCCCCCAATTTTGTTCAGCTGGGGTGGCCAACAGTGAGGGATTCTGAGAGTTGTTTATCTAGATCTAGAGGTCACAGGTTCTTCACCCCTGACCTAAAGCAATAGGACCCACAACTCAAAGAAATATACATTAAATAATTATTGTAGCTTTGATAGCTTGGATAGAGATATCTTTTCTTCTTTTTACAAAATCCCCATTTTGGAACAGGATAAGCAACTCACAATCTGTTGACTGCACATCTCCCAGGGCACATTTATTTCCCCCAAAGCCCAAGATAGAATTATTCAAATGTAGCAGCAAATCACTCAAAAGCAGTGATGCAATTTCAAGATCTTGTTTGTTTGAAAGTGAAAATAATCAGGAGGGTGAGCCTCCAGTAAGATTAATACATCTGTGAACTGCACCTAGTGCAGAATGTGGGAAAAGGGAGATGTCAAATCCTACCCTGGCCCCTGTAGTGATATTACTGTGCCACTGCCCCAAACATTGTGCCTCTCAGAAAGTAGGAAGATGATATCATCATCATCATCACCACCACCACCACCATCATCATCCTTGGCCACAAATAGTTTGACTTCTTTGCTTTGGAGGATCATTAATTGAAGCAAGGAAGGCATTTTTGCATCCCAGACAATGCCTCTGTCTCACCCTGGTTTTTCTGAGTTCACTGCTCCAGCACTGCTGTTTAACTGCCAAGCAGCGCCAGCAACAACCATCACAATTATTCTTTGTGATTCTCCAAGGGGCACAGGAGACAGTGACTTCAATAGTTCATGGACAGAGGCTTGGCCAAGCAGAGAACTGAGCAGACCTCTAACACATGTATTATTGATTGAGTCACTTGTATAAAAGTTCAAAACAATCCTTTGGGATGGAACTGAACTGAACCATCTCATTCTTTTCAGCACCTTTTGCTTTACAGAGGTAGAGAAAAGTTGGAGAAAGGGGCCCTCAAGTCCTTTTCATTTACTTCTCAGTTTAGGGGACTGTCATGAGTGCCGTTGAGCTGAAGACATCAGCGCAATGGCACACATAACAATAACAAGGAAACAGGGGAAGGGGCTCAAGATAAGTAGCCATCAACTTACAAAGACTGAAGGACAAGAGACAATGGCTAAACGGATCGCGAGGCACACCCAAGCTGTTAGCGCTAACGCAACGGAGATCGCCCAGCTGACAACAATCACTGGAGGAATAGGGAAACTGATGATGGGCGATCCCGGAACGCCAGCGGGGCCTCGCAACCCCTCACCTACTGGCAGGACAGCGTGTTGGACAAAGGGGGGTGACGTAACCGCGAGTGAGGGGGCGCTGACTGGCGCGGGGTATTTAAACCCCGCACCGGCACGCTCCTGTCACTCTCAGCTTTTTTCCTATACTGTATCTACACTGCGAATAAACCAGAGCCTGTTTCACGGAACCAGCGTCTGTGTATTACTCGGAGGTAGGCAGCGCATGACATAAAGCTGAGAGTCATAAACTCAGCCTCGCCGAGCCCCACCGGACGACAACGAGCCGCGGGAGGAGTAGACGGCGAGAAGACCAGGAAGATGAGGCCGGCGCGACACGGACAAGGGGGGCGAGCCGCACGGCAAGAAGCAGAGGAGGACCGATCGAGGCCAGAGGCACCGCGGACTCCCGGAGCCATGGACGCCCACCCGACCAAACCCGAGCCTCAGCTCCAACCCCAAGGGGAGATGGCAATGGAGGCAACCCAGCCACGGGAGGGAGCAACATACCTCCCGAGACCAGCGGAGAACCCCGCGCCCCACATCGCACCCCAGCAACGGGCGTGGAGCGGCAGCCCAACGGCGGTAAGCACGGGGGAGGACGATGAAGCAACCCAGCAGACGGCGGAGGAAGCGGACCAATGGCCGAGAGAGACTGAACCCCACCGGCAACCCACCCCCGCCGACACACCGACGGAACCGGCCCCAGCGGCGGCGCGGATCGTGGACGAGGACGCACAAGCCAGACTCGCGGCCATGGAGACCCAACTGAAGGAACTCCGGACCATGCTTCAGTCGCTCATGCCCCCCGCGCCGCCCAACGACATCCCCGCACAGGTCCACACCCCGAGCGAAGCGCCGAACCCCCACGGGCCAAATGAAGGTCAACAGACGGCCCAGGCGGACGACACCACAGGCCGGGAAGCGAGAGGAAGGGGCGCACAAAACGCCCGGGCCCCAAAGGACTTCCCCATCTTCTTTGATGGGAACCCCGCGAAACTGTCGTTCTTTATCACGAACGCCAGGGAGTTCATGGGGAGGCACGGACACTCCTACGACTCCGAAGCGGACAAGATCGCTGCCGTGGCGATCAAACTACAAGACCGGGCGGCGGACTGGTACGTCCAACTGTACGAGTCCAGCTCCCCCGCCCTCGCCAACTTCCCCGCCTTCATCAATGAGATGAAAAGCTACTTCGAGGACCCACTAGCCAAAGTGAGGGCGAAAAGCGCACTCCAAAGACTTAAACAGGGCACACGCACTGTCCCAGACTACGCCCTCGAGTTCAAAGCCCTCGCGGGGAAGGTCAACGACTGGTCCGAGACCACCCTGCTGGAAATGTTCAAAAGGGGGCTCAACCGCGATGTACTTCAATGGGCCCTCTACCGCGACGACCCAGAAACTCTACACGGGTGGATCCACCTCGCGGGGAAAGCAGAACACGCGCACCGCACCTTCCTCATGACAACTACGGAAGACACGAACAACACCTGCAAAAAGGTACCCGCATCACACGTGGGGACAGCCGGCCCCACATACCCAAAGAAGAAATTTAATCGGGGGCCCTGCGGGAGGTGTGGAAAACTAGGGCACAAGACGGCAGATTGCTTCGCCAACAGACCGCCGACCAGTGTGCCTAAACCCACCCCGAAAACTAGCCCCAAACCACCTAACCCGCCGCCGCCCCCTCACCGCCGAATGACCGGAGCCACAGCGACACCAGAGGAAGGCTGGGACGCCTACTGGGGGGAAGAGGACGACGTAGACCCAGACCAGCCGGCGGGAAACGCTCCCCGCCTGCCCTGAAACGCGTTGCGAAGCAGGCGGTGGGACAGCAGCGCGGACCACCTCGACGGAACGGTGAAAGCTCCGTAATAATGGC